>NT_037436.4:25342688-25695430 GCF_000001215.4 Drosophila melanogaster | reverse complement strand
TGATTGGAAATCTTATTTTAAGCTAAAATTCCTTAAGTCCAAAATATGATTTAACTTAATTGTATGTAACATAGAGTCCGCCATGTCAGTAGGTATCACAAGGTTGCCAACCACCTGGTGCTACGCGCCGTAATTGTGACACACTACTGGAAATGCAACTACACTCTCCACAGGGTGGCTGGAAACTGGCTCTTAGTTAGGTCATGTCTCTGCTAAGAGTTTTGGCTAATCGTAGTTTGACTGGAGCTGGAAACTCTTAAAGCTTCCACATCTCCGGGTCGGGCTAAGGTGTCATTCGACCCGTGACGAGTGTCTGCTAGGCTGGGGGCATGGGAAACAACTAGCCCAGTCGCTAACGGAGAGTCCGGGCAAGTGGCGTCCGCTTGGTCTGGTTAGCCTTACCCGGGTACTGCGGATCTCTGCCCGGGTGGACCGCTTATTTCTCTGCAACGATGGTAAGACCAATAAATGATCCCAATCGGAGTGTGCCAACGGCACAAGTACGCCCAGCTGCGGGAGGGAGAATCGGGCAGCCACACCGAGTCAAAAGGGTACCCAAAAGGCGTCCTCAGCAGTGAGAACCTCTCACAGCTCGAGGACGCACTACTGGAAGAGATAGTCCTCTCCGGTTGGGATTCTCCAATTAAGTTTAGAGGAATCCACTTCAGGGTGGGTCACCTGATAGTGGACTGCCGCAACGCAACCACTGCTGAGTGGTTGCAATTAGCAGTCCCCAGCCTCAGTAAGTGGAGCGGTGTCTCCCTGGAGGTAAAGATGGGGACGACTTGCCATCGTCGCACAACATAACCATCTTCTGCCACAGGAGAGTAGACAAGACTACAAAGATCATGGAATTGATCAAATAACAAATTGACTTGGAAACTGAGAACTGACGTCTCATATCAAGGAAGAATGAGGGTGGTGGCTCGCTAATCAGCCTTGGCATTGATGACAACTCATGTGCCAAGATTATTTCTAGCAACCACAAGCTGAGCTTCAGGCTTGGAGACATCTCAGTTTGTGGTCTAAAGAAGGCCAAAACGATCAAAGCCGGCACGAGACAGGTCGAGACTCCTCGAAATCTACCAGTCACCGCGGAGAAGATGAAGCCCAATAAGCTCTCCGAATCCAGCGAGGATCTGGCGGATGATGAGGGCCTTGATGCGACCATCATCGAGATGGGGGATCAGACCACCATATCCTCTCAGGAGCTAGGCATAACACTAGACCTGCTGAGTATCTCCAGATCAGCAACGCCGACGATGGAGCCGATCATTTAATGGTCGGGAGTACAGGGATAGCTCAGGTGAACATCCATCTCTTTGTCGGTGATGAGGCGTGCCCAACGCCTAAAATCACTGCACTGGCTGAATACTGTAAGAGGACACACTCACCCATCATCACCGGATGTGATGCAAATGCAGATCACGTGATATGGGGCAGCAGCGACGTTAAAGAGGTGCGCCACTCTTAAAATTTATCTTGAATAACAATCTAGAAATCCTAAATGTCGGCAATATTCCGACATTTGTTACTAGGGTAAGATCTGAGGTTCTGGACATTACACTTTCCAGCAGATCAGTGGCTTCGCATATAAGCGACTGGCACGTATCTCCTGAGGAGTCAATGTCAGATCACAGAATTATTTGTTTTAACATAGGGCTTAATCTAGAATGTAGCGAGCGTAGGCGCAATCCCAGGAATACGAACTGGGAAGGGTTCAATGCCTCCTTACTGCGAGATCCAGTTACTAGGGTACCGGGAAACTCCGTACCACTCTAGACCTGGAGGCCGCCGTAGAAGATATTAACTCGTGTCTTACTAACGTGTTTAGTGAAAACTGCTTCCTTGGTCGAGCCAAGAGGGATAAAGACGCTCCATGGTGGAACGACCAATTGGAGAAGTTGCGGAAAGCGACCAGAAGGGAAATGGGATGCCTACCGGAATAAACTGGCCATGTATAACCATGAGATCAGGAAAGCCAAACGAAGGAATTATAGAACCTTCTGTGAGGCAATAGTAAACACATGTGAAGACGCAAGACTTCACCGAGCAATCTCCAAAGGAGTGCCAGAATCAAATCAGGCACTACGAACGGAGGATAACTCTTATACTATAGGAAGTAAGGAGAATCTTGAGCTACTTCTGGCAACTCACTTTCCGGGAAGCACGCTTCAAACGGATGAGAATACCCCGGTAACGGCACAATGTAGACCGTGTGCTACTGATTGGGCCAAAGCAAAATCAATAGTAACAACGGAGAGATTAAGATGGGCAATTGGTACATTCCAGCCCTACAAATCTCCTGGTCCAGATGGCATTCAGCCAATGCTGCTACAACGAGCGCTAAATCAGCTCGCAGTGCCGATCAGAAAATTACTGATCAGCAGCCTAGCTTTAGGACACATACCTACTGCCTGGAGTATAGCAAAAGTGGTCTTTATTCCGAAAGCTGGAAAAAAAGACATCCGAAGTCGTTCAGACCCATCAGCTTGACATCGTTTTTGCTAAAAGCTCAAAAAATTTGAGCTCGAAAGCACAAAAACCACAAGCTGAGCTAGACCACTATGTCGAATATCTTAAGAAATAAAAGCCCATCACACCCGCTCACTCAGAAAAACCAATAAAATCCTTAACAATTAATAAAACCCAATCTTCCCAGCCGAAAAGCTAGCCTGAATTTAAGAAAAGCTGCCCAAACGACTGCGTTGGACCATTGTTCACACCACATTGTGAATCCACGTGCAGGCATTGCAGGCACATAACCCCAATAAGAAGACATCATCATCAACGTGGTGAGCAAACGGCCGCCCACTACGTCATCGAGGGAGTGTCAGCGTGCCAACACCGGCGACGCCCAGCTAACACAGAAAAACGTGGTGTGCAGACCGCCCACTATGTCAACGCGGGAATAGTATTCACACTGTGGTGCGCCATCCGCATACAACAACAACGGTGGACCAATGATCTCCAACAACAAAAACTGACAAGCGAGTACAGATGCACTGCGATGCATTTATTTTTTAAATAATTACAAAAAAAACACAATTGTAACACTGAGAGGAACTTTGTCTGCCCGATGAGAAGAATGGCCCGTAAAGCCATACACCAATTAGGCAGGAAAATGTAACAATATATATATATATAAATCAAAACAAAATATTTTTAACGTAAAACCAAAAAAAAGAAGAAGAACTTATATAAGTTAAGTTATATATTATTAATATGTTATTATATTATTATACATTGTAAAAACATATACAAAAATGGGTTGGTTTGAATCTTGACGATAGTCAGACAAACTTGACGATTGTAACAGCCGCTCAGTTTATATTAATTTGGATAAGATTTAAAAATTTAAGATTGAATAAGAAGATCTTAAATAAATTTCATACGTATATAAGCGTATATGAGTTTGAATAGGAAAATAGGGAAACCTTCGACTTGTGTGCAAGTTAGTTATTACATTGACCTACAATAGAAAAGGCAAAGGGGTTATCAATCTTACCCTATGTGAAAATAACACAGGTAATAGAAGATAACATATTTTTAGGAGAGGCCAAAATTTATAAAGTTCGATTGCACAGATAAATCCATATTACTCTTTAAATGGACTGGCAAGAAATGAAAGACGAGCTTAAAGAAATTAAAACGACTTTCGACAAGTCTTATAGATGCATGACACAAAATAGAGAAGTGCAACAAGACACTCTCAACAAACATGCACAGATATTGGTAAGATGCTTTAATGAAGCACGCCAATTAATTCACGGAGAAAGAAAAAGCCTAACAAAAAATCATTTATCCCAATCTGTAAAATTTATAAACAGGTTCCGTGAGAACCTGATAAACGTCAAGTACAAACATAACTTAAATCCCAACAATTTTAAGCACACCTATAGTGAGATCGGTGAGGATATCGAAAGGGTAGGAGAATGGGAAATAGAAATAAAAGAAGAGGATCTCTACGAAACAGCCAAAATGACAGACTCTGCCGCAACATAAAGGGAATATGTGTGACAAATTTCGTCCACAATAACTGAGTTTGACGACAAAAAGTTAAACTTAAATAGATTCCTCACGGCCTTCCGGCTAACAGATCTGACAAAAGGAGATCAGGAGATGCTAGCGGTAGAGGTAATCAAGACAAAGATACTTGGTCCATTATCACACAAAGTTGAAAATGAAAAGACCATTATCGATATAATAAATGTATTAAAAGCATCTGTTAAAGGCGAATCGCCCGATGTCATTAAAGCGAAAATGTTTAGTACACAACAGCGCGGCAAAACTGCAGCGCAATATACCACAGAGATAGAAAACCTAAGTGGGTTGCTCGAAGCAGCCTATGTAGATGATGGTTTAGATTCAAACAATGCAGACAAATTTGCTACAAAGGAAGCTATATCTGCAATAACTAAGAATTGTGAGCACGCTAAGCTCAAAACCATATTGGAAGCTGGAAATTTTAACACACTGAATAGCGTCATTGAAAAGTACATACACTGCTGTACGCAAAAGACCGGCCATTCAAATAGGAAATAATTACCGAGGAAGTTACCAAAACAGAGGTAATGACCGAGGAAATTATAACTCATACAATAACAATTATAGAGGCCGAGGTGGTCACCATGGTGGAAACAGAGGGCGAGGTGGTAACCAAAATTATAATAGAGGTGGAGGTTACTCAAGAGGTAACCAGAGCCATAACTATAACACAAATCATACTCACAATATCCGAAACATCCAATCGGAAAACGAACATGCCCCCTTGAGCGACAATCTACAGTAAAACTATACAAAATTAATCTCAATTTAAGCATTTTTATACGATTAAAGAATATGAGTACCAATTCATGGGTAACTCTTTTAATAGATACAGGTGCAGAAATATTTGTTGTGCAGAAAAACACAACAAAAATATAAGGAATAGGGCAAGGGACAATTCAGTCTCTAGGTACACTACATTTAGAAATGTGTATCGCTAACGCAGCAATACCATATGAATTCCATATCGTACCTGACAATTTTCCTATACCAGGGGATGGTATAATTGGCTTGGATTTCATTAAGAAATACACTTGTATTTTGGAATTCCACGACCAAGAAGATTGGTTTACTTTGAGGCCCTATTCCTATTATACATTCACTAGATAACGAAATAATTTTGCCAGCTAGATCAGAAGTGATTCGAAAGATTCAGCTAAAATCTACTGACACATATGTTCACATCCCCAACTAGGAATTGCAACCTGGCATAATAATAGCAAGTGCACTCGTAAACACTCAGAACGTCTTGATTCGCACTATTAATACAACTGAAAAAGACGCTATAGTTAGCAGCGCAAATATAAAAAACGAATCATTAGATGATTATGATGTTTACAATGCAAATATAGAAAATAGTGCACAAAGAACTAAAACTTCCTAAATTTCCATCGTTATTTAAAAGCGACTTAACAAAATTATGCACCGAATATAGGGATATTTTTGGTCTTGAAACAGAAAACATATCAGCTAATAACTTCTATAAGCAAAAATTGAGATTAAAAGACAAAACTCCAGTCTATATCAAAAACTATAGAATGCCAGAAAGTCAAAAGCCAGAAATTCAAAGGCAAGTTGACAAATTAATAAAAGATGGCATTGTCGAACCATTTATTTCAGAATATAATCACTGCCTAACTCGGCGGAAAATAGATGGCGATTAGTAGTCGATTATCGTCAAATCAACAAGAAACTGCTAGCAGATAAATTCCCACTTTCAAGAATAAAAGATATTCTTGATCAATTAGGTCGAGCAAAATATTTCTCGTGCCTAGACCTGATGTCAGGAATTCATCAAATAGAATTAGACGAAAGGTCAAGAAATATAACATCATTCTCAACTTCAACAGGAGCATACCGCTACACGCGATTACCATTTGGTTTAAAAATAGCCCCAAATTCTTTCCAAAGAATGATGACCCTTGCATTTTCAGGCTTAACGCCTTCGCAAGCATTTCTGTATATGAATGATTTAGTAGTCATAGGCTGTTCTGAAAAGCACATGCTTAAAAATTTAACCGACATTTTCAAATTATGTAGGCAACATAATTTAAAACTACATCCATAAAAATGCACTTTGTTTATGAAAGAGGTTACTTATTTAGGTTACAAGTGTACAAAGGACAAAGGTATATTTCCAGATGACTCTAAATATGAGGTAATAAAAAATTACCCCCAACCATATTCGAAAACGAAGCTAGGCGATTCGTGGCATTTTGCAATTATTACAGAAGATTTATTAAGAACTTTTCTGAGAAATCACGCCACTTAACGAGGCTTTGTAAAATGAATGTTCCATTTGAATGGACAAGCGAATGCAATGATGCATTCGAATATCTCAAAAGGGAATTAATGAAACCAACACTCCTTCAGTACCCAGATTTCAGCAAACAATTTTCCATAACCACAGATGCTAGTAAACAAGCATGTGGAGCGGTATTATCTCAAGACCATAACGGTCAACAGCTACCAGTGGCATATGCTTCAAGAAGCTTTACAAAAGGCGAAAGTAATAAGTCCACTACAGACCAGGAGCTAGCAGCTATTCACTGGGCAATAAATCACTTCAGACCATACGTATATGGTAAGCATTTCTTAGTACAATTCTAATGAAATAATCGATTTAGATCAATTCTTTCAAAGGCTTAATGAAGAAGCAAGAATGAATAGCATCATTCAAACACAATTGTCACCAAGTGAACAAATCTTTGAATTTGTCACTATAAAGAATTTTAAAGAAAAGGGCAATAAAATACTAAAAAATTTAAAAATAGCGCTATTAAACAAGGTCACTAAGATAGATAAAAATGATAAGGTTCAAATAAAAGCAATACTGTCTAAATATCATGATGATCAGAAGGAGGCCATTCAGGAATTTCTAGAACCCTGAAGAAAATAAAAAACTATTATTATTGGCCACAAATGACAAAGGCAATAAGTAAATATGTTAAAACATGTTTAAAATGCCAACAAACAAAGACAACAAAACATACTAAAACACCTTTGACAATAACGGAAACGCCAGCAACAGCATTTGATATAGTTTTGATAGATACCATTGGTCCACTGCCAAGATCAGAAAACGGAAATGCTGTTACTATCATTTGCGATTTAACAAAATATTTGGTAACGGTACCTATTCCAAATAAAAGTGCAAGATCAGTTGCTAAGGCTATATTCGAAAATTTTATTCTAAAGTACGGTCCAATAAAAACAATCATAACGGACATGAGAACGGAATATAAAAACCAAATTATAGACGACCTGTGCAAATATATGAAGATAAAAAACATTACTTCAACAGCACACCATCACCAGACATTAGGAACAATAGAACGAAGTCACAGAACATTCAACGAGTATGTTCGCTCATATATATCTGTTGACAAAACCGATTGGGATATATGGATACAATATTTTACTTATTGTTTCAACACAACACCATCGGTAGTTCATGAATATTGTCCACATGAATTAGTATTCGAAAGATTACCAAGACAGTTCACAGATTTTAATAGGATAGACAGAATAGATCCTATTTACAACATGGATGACTATTCAAAAGAAGTTAAGCTAAGATTAGAAATAGCATATAGAAGAGCTAAAAATATGTTAGACAAGGCAAAAGCCGATAGAAAAATAAAATATGATAGAAATATTAGTAAATTTGAATTAAAAATAGGAGATAAGATATTACTTAAAAACGAAAGGGTCATAAACTCGACAATAATTACTTAGGACCATATTTAGTGTCAGAAATAGGAGATAAAGACAACATTACAATTATAGGAAATAAAAATAAAAAACAGATAGTCCATAAAAATAGGTTAAATAGGTAAATAGGTTACCACCCATGAGGCTGGCAAGAAGAATGCAACAACCAGCAGATGGATCAAATCACTACTGGCATCTAGGCGAGCCATGGCCACTATAGGAGGACAGTCGTCCACAGTATCTACCACAAGGGGTTGCCACCAAGGGGGTGTCTTCTCGCCTCTCTTTTGGATCTTGCTGGTAGACGAGCTGCTGGACAGACTGACCCGCAGAGGTATACTTTGCCAAGGCTATGCTGACGATATAGTCATTATAGCTAGAGGTAAATATGAGCAAAGAAGTTAACTATCTTGGGATAACCCTTGACTCCAAACTTAGCTTTAAAGCACATGTCAATAACACAATTGATAAGTGCACCAGAGCACTTTTCACGTGCAGAAAAAAATTGCTGGTAAGTCGTGGGGAACCTCACCACGCATAATAAGATGTAGTCAGACCCATACTAACCTATGGGGTGATAGAGCACGCCTTAGCACCACTAAGGTGAAACTCCATAAGCTGCAAAGAATGAAGTAAGAAGAAGTAATAATGAAGGTGACGCCGCTTCATATCGTCATTGAAATGAAACGGAAAGCAACCCTAATAGGAATTGAGGGAGCAGGAAATGACTGCAAACTCACAAGTAAGGATGCTGAAAGCCTAAAAAGGGATATAACTTTGCTAATGCAACCAAGGGATGACATGCCAGCTGAGCACAGGTTCGCTGTGGGGGCTTACTAAAGTCACTAGAGGAAGAAAAACGTCTGTCCTTCTGGGAACACCTACCAGGACTTGGGCAGTCTAAGATTTTCCTCCGTGAATATAACCATAAAAGATTCAAGACCCTAATGACACACGGGAAAAACACCGTGCGCATTTAGACTGGCCTTCTTACGGGGCATGCCGACTTCACAGCCATTTGCACAAGATTGGCATTGAAGACAGTGAACTCTGTCGCTTCTGCTGCATGGAGGAGGAGAGCTCTCCACATATTATATGTGACTGCATGGCCCTTGCCATTAAGAGGAACAAACTCCTGAAACAATTGCAGCCCAGAACCACAATGAAGTTCTGGCATTTATACAGTGCTTTGGACGTCAGGGGGATCTTTGAGTCATAAAAGGGTAGTACTATAGTCAATATCAACAACCATTACAGCCTTTTCCTAATCCATACCAGTTTTCACCCATTTAATCACAACATCCACCCATGCAAACTGAACAACGACGAATGTTCAACAAACTACTCATGTGACCTGGACAAAATCAATTGGGTGCAACTAGATTTGCAAACCCACAACCTAATTTTTAATAGGAATCCATTTCCACAAACGCAACAAACTATAACTAACAACCCCAATTCCAACATTAAACAAACTTTAAAACGTCCTAGACCAGCTGACAGCGATCAATCAAGAATGTCTATGGACGAACTTAGACTACAAGATGCACAAGAATATGGACTAACTGATCCAAACTGTAATCAACACTTTTATAAACAAGAGTTCTTTGGCTACAATCAATACCAAACCTAGGTTGACAGTAGTCACCACCTTATATCGCCATTCGAACAATATGAAAATATTTCTCAATTTAACGAGAATTCTTGGTTACCAGCCTCGGACAACACCAATACATAGAAATTACACGCAAAGGTCATAGATACAACAAATGCCTCATTGACACAGGAGCGACAACTAACATGATGAGAGAAAATGTCTGTAACTCAAAACACTAAATGCGAAATTTTTACATCTAACGGTGCCATAATACTAAACGAGTCTGTTACCATACCCAGTAGCAATATTTTTAACAGGTCTGTACAATTTTATCTACATGATTTCTCAGAGAATTATGATTTATTAACTGGAAGAAATTTACTCAGTGATGGACAATCTATTATAAATTATAAAAATTCCACAGTTTCAATTAATTTAATTCAGACCCAAATAAAAATCATTCTTTTTACATTCAAAAACAAAAAATATCAATATCAAATGAGAAATTAATTCCGACTTTCATAAAAAAAATATATTTTAAATTGTTTCGATTAAATCATCTAAATGAGGAAGAAATTTCTAAATTAAAAATATTATTAAATAAATTCCAGAATCTTCAATATCAAGAGGGAGATCCTTTAACATTCACTTATACAATAAAACTCGCAATAAACACAACACACAATTCTCCTATTTATTTAAAGCAATGTCCACTTGCCCATGAAATAGAAGTAGAAAAGCAGGTACAAGAAATGGTTTAGCAAAAAAAAAAAAAAAAACGACGCTTCAGGTGAAGAGAAGTACAGAGTTGTAAATGACTTTAGAAAGTTAAGCGAAATAATAATTCCAGATAGATATCCCATGCCAAACATAGATAAAATACTTGGTAAGCTAGGACAGTGTCGATATTTTACAACAATAGATCTAGCGAAAGGGTTCCACAAAATAGAAATGGACCCAGAATCAATTCAGAAGACTGCATTCTCCACAAGAGCGAATACGTTCGGATGCCTTTTGGTCTCAGAAACTCACCCACAACATTTCAAAGGTGCATGAATAACATTCTTCGACCAAAACCTCTGACACAATGTCTTAAAAAGGAATGAAATTAGACACAAAAAATCAATATCAATGCATCTCGCATTTGAGAAACTAAAAGCCTTGATTTTGAAAAAAATTTGACCTTACCACCGATGCTAGTAACGTGGTGCCGTTCTTTCTCAAAACGGTCATGCAATATCTTTCATTAGCAGAACACTAAATGAACACGAATTAAATTACAGTACGATAGAAAAGGAGTTACTCGCCATAGTGTGGGCAACTAAAACTTGGACTAATTACTTGGACGACAATTCGAAATAGCTAGGGACCATCAACCTCTTAGGTGGATACATATGTACATTAAAATAACCAAATTCTAAACTCCAAAGATGGAGAACGAAATTACAAGAATTTCAGTTTGCTATTTACTAATACGAAAGTGCCTTTTAAATTTACACCGAACCCTAGACACTTTCGAGATAAATTTGTAATAGACATCTATTTATCTGAAGGCAAACACTACATTAGTAGTAGTAGCTGAATAGCTGATATAGAAAGGTAATATAAAACAATAAATGAAAAAATCAAATAATTAATTCACCTAACGATGAGGAAGCTAAACTAAGAAAATTAAAATCATTCTTTAAATATATAATCACAAAACTAGGCATGACACTACTGGACAGGCACCAGCTCACATTTTTCTTTACTCTGTTCGACCTATTTTAGATACTCAAAAAATGTAGGAGAGGCAAATAGAAAAAATAAAAAAATTGGAAAACACATTTAAAACAAACGAAAATGTAGAACAAATAGACCCCAATCATTATATAAATCAGAAATCGAAATAGAGCCACTCATTACTATAAAACACAATTTAAGAAAATGAAAAATTTTAATAAAGTCCCAATTCCACAGAAATCTAGCGTACAATAACAATGTTACTTCTATTATCTGGGACGGCCAAAACCCAACAAATTTAAATCAACAACATTGACACCAATCGCGGCTATCTCCTTTTTCCAAGTAAACCAATTCAAATACCATCAAAATGAAAATTAATTTAGCTGAAATTAATACTTTGACTAATTATTTTGGCAATAAAATACAAAACAACACAGACACACCCTGCATGAAATATCTGTATAATAAATTACTGTATAATTAATTATTCACAAAAAACATAGACAGAAGCATGGACTATTAAACGTAAAAATCCAATTTGCAAAATTGAAATGACTTAATATGTTGAGCCAAATATAATTTTAACATGGAACTTAGCTGAAACTAACAAAAAATAGAAAACTGTCAAAAATTAAACAATGTCAAAATAAAGGGAAACAAAATTATTACAGTAAAATAATGCAGAATCGAAATCGAAAACATTATCTTAAATAAAAATTATTTTACCCATGAAATAGACATAACATCGTTATACGCACCACTGGATATAATTAGGATAAAGATGATAAAACACAATGAGGTTTTGAAACTAATATCAAAAAATAATACCATATTTTTTATTAACACTTATTATTTTACTTATTATACTATACGAATTATCAATATATGTAACCTATAACCCATTTTTAATTTTATATACGAAAATAAGAAAACAACCGAAAACAAATCAAGAACAGCCACAAGAAATCGAAATTGAACGAAATCCATTACCCTTATTGTACCCAACAGCATCAGCCTATACCTAGGCTTCCCTTTAAGGGAAGGGAGGTAACGTAATTAAGCCTTCTTCATAATTCACTTATCAAAAAAACCGACCGCGGTGGTCCGCCGTATTAATTCCTCGTTAAATAAACAAACATTTCTCGATACTGCGCATCCAATCAAACTGTAACCAAAACCCAGCCACTACTACGCCGTCACATAGCCACGTAGTACATAAGAATTATTTTTC
Organism: Drosophila melanogaster; assembly: GCF_000001215.4. NCBI lineage: Eukaryota > Metazoa > Arthropoda > Insecta > Diptera > Drosophilidae > Drosophila > Drosophila melanogaster. The sequence continues at coordinate 25,683,116 of NT_037436.4, read as the reverse complement.
CATATGTATGCACATAAGCATAAGCAAGAAGCGCTCTCGCGCAGATCAAGGAAACAACCCACTAACCCAGTACATCTAAGATTTTTTCACACCATTTGTTTCAGTCTTAAGCTGACATTCAATCAATAAAAACGCAAAGCGGATTTATTCGGAGTTTTTATTTATTTCGGCGTTGATTATTTATTCGACTCATTTATTCGAATTCGGTGTTCTTCGAAATAAAGATTATAATTATTCAGTTAAATAAAATTATATTTTTTTGACTTATGAAATGTAATTGGCGCAGTCGGTAGAAATCATTTTAGTACTTATCAATTATAGGGTATGCATACAACTAGCAATCCTGATCAGCGAATTAAAATCAGAGATTTCTAATAAACATTGATCCGCAAGTAGATTTCTATAACTAAAAAATGCGGTGCGCTCGGAAATAAAATTTTATAAACATTTTTAATTCTGTGAACTTTAATTAAACAAAATAACATTCCAAACTGTGTATACTTCTAAAATTACGAAAACTTACAACATGGCGGTTCCACAACTTTCTGATATGCATTTGAATCAACTATTGGGTCAGATTAAAGAACTATGACATGCCCATGACGGCACACCTGGCAAATTATCAAGATTCGTCAACCAGGTCGAGCAACTGCTTAACCTTTACGCCACCCAAAATGCCGGCAAGCACACGTAATATATGGAGCAGTGAAACGTCTGATCACAGGCACAGCGTTAGAAGTCTTAATCCAAGACAACAACATGAATGGAAATTATAACTACCCTGGCTACTTCACTTAAGGAGGAAACACCATGTCCTGGTAGCATAAGTAAGTTTATAGAATAGAATTAGAATTACAATACTGGAAATACTTAAAATAACAATTAAGACTGCAATCAATCGAAAATTGCCAGATAGATTGTATGCCATTAGCGCGTAAAGACATTGATACTATTTCCAAATTAAAACAAGGTACAATGGAGCTAAGTCTCTATGATGCTAACCCCGAAAGCCAATATTTTAATAAATCGGATAGGCATAAGCAAAGGAACAAGGAAAAGATAAATCAAAATAATAATCTAAGATACTACAATAACAGACATCACAACAATGTTACTTGTTATCCTAATTAAGTTATGAATTATCAAAAATAGACAAAATAATCCTCTTAATGTTCAATCCCCAAATAACGTGTATAGTAATAGACCGGTAAAAATGCAGCAAGAAAGTCAGAGTGAGCAAAGCAGAATGGACGTAAATTTTCATAAGACCGCATCGGACACTTAAGAGCCATGGAAAGACGGACCAGTCCCCATGACCGAATAAATTACCGTAAGGAAATGATCGATACAGGCTTGCAAGAAGGAAAAGAAAATCTGATTAGTATACACTATAAAAGGTCCAATTACATTCAAAAATAGTATTATAATGAAGTCCACTTCGATGTGTCCGTCTGCACAAAAATTATATGTCCATAAATTCTCCATAAATTCATTCGCTGTGGCATTTCAAGTGAACAGACGTGTTTTCATCGAGCTCCGTATAAAATCACTTGATTTTAGTGAAGTAAATCGACTCATGAAAGCGGAAGCGGACAAGAACCAAAACAAAACAAAAAACTTTGTCAAAGAGGGCTGGATCGCTTCATCCAAATAAAGCGAAAGCGAAGCCCACAACACCAGCAGGCCGGTAATCAGCCGAAAATAAATCGTGCCAACGCCCCCAATGACTCAAGTTCAAATAGGTTTGCACTATTGGATGACTGCGAAGTGCAGGAGCAGAAGAAGATAAAGCCCCACCAATATATATAAGTGAGAAAACCTCAAGTGCGCTGTTTAACAAACTAGCTGCAATTATCGGAGAAAACAAATTCCATGTTATACCTCCTTACTAGGGGCAACACACAAGAAACGAAAGTGCAGACCCAGGATGAGTCTAGCCCAGTGACCAGCTACCTGGACGAAGCGGATGCATTGTTTACAAGGAACTCAAGAGTCGCCTAAACAAACGAGTGGATTCAGCTCGAGATCGTATCACACCAACAATTCTCAAAGCAATGGAACCGACTACTACTATCCCTTCGTCTGCCAGCCACCTAACAATGCCAAATTCTTCCTTTGCAAGTGTACTAAAATCAGAGATCCAAGCACCAACAGCAGTCACCTCCAGCGTCCAGCATAAACCCACCAAATAAACACAAATAAACAAATGAACATACAGAACATGCAACAGCAGCTAATTGACGTTGAAACGATCATGCTTTCGATGCAGCAAAGTATGAAAGACTTTATGACCTTCATGCACCCCATGGAGGCACTGGCATACTAATACGATTGCGAATTAAGCACAACTTTCTTGGTAATTGGCAAGAAGACTGCTTACAATGGACCCCTATAAACCTCCAATGCCATAACATTGCTCTCACTCTGGCTGCTGTCTTTTGCCCGCCTCGCTTCACAATCTCTGAGAAAAAATTCACAACACTTTTTTACTCGTTTGGTGAAAGGTTTGTTGCAGCTGGCGATTTGAATGCCAAGCACGTGTACTGGGGATCTCAGATAGCGAACCCTAAAGAAAAACAGCTGTACAACGCAATCATCAAACCGCAATACAAACTTAACTATGTTTCCCCGGGAGCGCCTACATACTGGCCAGCAGATCCCATGAAGCTTCCAGATTTTATTGACTTTGCCATCACAAAAAGGATATCCCAATCAATGATTACAGCTGAGGCACTTCCAGAACTCTCATCTGATCACTGTCCGGTAATCTTTCATCTTTTGCACCAACTACAACACATCGAGCGACCATGTAGGCTTACAAGCAATAGGACCAACTGGGCGAGGCACAAAAAATATGTTTGTTCCCATACCGGCTTTTCTAGCCCCCTGGAAACAGAGCAAGACATTGATCAGTTTGCTGGTTATATAGAATCAATACTTGTCGCAGCAGCAAAAGCGTCAACTCCACAAGACAACCATGTATGCAGCACAAAGTTTAACAACACAAGTAGAAATATTGAACTGCTTGTGCTTGAAAAACGACGACATCGAAGGGAGGAGCACAGATCACCTGGCGCAAAGAGTAAATTAAAAGCAGCTTCTCGCAGACTTACCAAAGCGCTTAAGAAAGAGGAAGCGGACGCACACAGGCACAAAGAACAAGGTATAATACATAAATAAAAATCACCTTATTGTTCTCCTATTTTGGTGGTACAAAAAAAAACAAAATTTCTCTGGGAAACAAAAGTTTAGAACGGTGGTGCATTATAGGAATCTCAATGAAATAACAGTTAACGGCAAGCTCCCCATTCCTAGAATGGATAAAATGTTGGATAAACTTGGACGATACCAATATTTTACAACAATTGATTTAGCTAAAGGTTTTCACCAAATTCAGATGGATTAAAATTACATCATAAAACCTGCTTTTTATACTAAACATGGGCATTTCGAATATACACGCATTCCTTTTGGTCTGAAAAATGGCCTTGAAACATTCCAAACATGTATGAACAGTATTTTGACAGATTTAAACTACAAAGATTGCTTAGAATACTTAGACGACATTATTCTGTCCCTAAGAAAAGTCTTAACGAAACTCAGGGATGCCAATTTAAAACTGCTAGAAAAATGTGAGTTCATGAAGAAGGAAATAGAATTCTTGGGACATATCGTATCCTAACATTGCCAAGGTGGTTAAACCTATGACCCTTAAACTAAAGAAAGGCGCAGTAATTGATACCAAATGTAAAGATTACTTTGATTCGTTCTTTTAAAAGTTTCTTTTTGATCTATCCAGACGAATGGCGTAAGTAACTTAGCTATTGGTGCTGTGTTATCTCAAAATCGCGAATGAACATGAAAAAGAATTGTTAGCCATTGTCTGGGCAACGAAATATTTTAAGTCAAACTTGTTTGGTGGACCATTTGAAATGATCAAAAGTCTTTAAGCCTTTTGTCTTAATAATATTTAGGAGCCAGATATAAATTACAAAGGTGGAAAATCAAATTGAACGAATTTGATTATAAAATTAAATATCTTCCAGGCAAAGAAAATTATGTAACCTTTCCAGAACAAATATTGAAGAAGACATGCTTGGTGAAGTTGCAGATAATACAAATGCAACCGCCCAAAGTGCGAGTGAAGATAATTTAAATTACATATCAATAACTTGAAGACCACTCAATCCTTTCTCTAAAAAATAGAATTAGAAAAAGGAAACAGCGATTTAACCAATGTAAGCCATTATTTTTAGAAGTTGAAAATCAATGTAACTTACATAGAAATGTCAATTCAACTTGAACATTAAGGAATATTAAGAATACTTAGAAAATCGCCATGTATTTCCCTTATGACGCAGACTTTTTGATTTTTAAGAGGACATATACAGAAATCATAAGCCCTAACACCTTCACCAAATTGTTAAGATGTACGAGACGGTTAATCGATGTCCTAACATATACCAAAGAAGTTTTACTTCCAGGAATAGAAAAAACCATTAGCTAGCTTAAGGAAGAATACTTGATCCCAGATGGTCAAAAACTAATCCAGAATATCATTATGGAGTGTGAATTCTGCAATGTAGCGAAAACGGAACATAGAAACACGAAATTGACATTCGAAACAAACCCGTAAGAATTCAACGTAAAATAAAAATACGCGAAGACTTCTATCTCAGCGGAAACCAAATATTTCATGCATAGGTGTCAATGTTCGAAATGTGAAAAGTAGAGATTGGTTATAGGCAAAACGGGCAATAACAAAAATATTTAATGGCATGGGAAAACCACAGGAGATAAAAGCAGATAAGGATTCAGCCTTCAGGTGCATAGACGGAAACCTATCAGACACCACAATCTGAAAATCATTAGTAGTGAGCAAAATAAATAAGATGTACAAGAATTGAAGCAATCTTATATATATTTTTTTTTTCGCACGGGTCCCACGGCCACACCTTCCGCCCAACCGACCGATGGGCGCTGCCGTGTATCGTACGGCTCGATTCGCGAGAAGATAGACGCGATATAAAAAAGGAACAGGAACGAGGAAATGAATATAATGTAAAAAACCTATATTAAATATTAATGCCAGTAGGATCTAATTATGTACTAAAAAAGTTAAAATTGGTTGCTTTAAAAGGAGCAGAGAGACAAGATACCGATAATAGGATAAAGTATATTATAGTCAGAACATAATACTCTGTAAGGGTCTTGCATCTCATAGTTACATCTACTATGATTTAAGATAAGGGATATATAGTTTCTAGTGAATCTACCTGGAACACAGAAGTTAAGCCGACTAATCAAGTCGGCACTCTCCACATCACCACGAATAAGCTTACAAATAAAGACTGTTCCAAGCATAGTTCTACGGTTAGCTAGGGACGGTAAATTAATTAAAAGTAGTAGCGCCGCAAGGCAAAAAGTAAGAAGTTTTTTTTTTGTATGTTTACAATTACAAAACAAAACATAACACAGATTTTGCAGTTGCCACGAAATATAGGCAAACTGCATTTGTAAATATTAAAGTAACCAATCCATTTGGGAAAACAGGAAGAACTAAACAACTAGATGATAGGCACTTTGAAGAAACGAAGCGCGGTGAAAAGATCATACACTATTAGTCAAAATGTAAAAACCAAAAGAAAATTAATAAGAGTAAATACGATAATTCCAGACCAACTGAAGAAATCTAAGCGACATCACATACTTTCAATATCTTATTGGCACTTTAGATCAAGACGATGAAAACGAAGTGGAAAAAAAGATTAATAGCATGTCAGAAGTTTATGTGAAAATCATGACTATTGTCGATGGAATCAACACTCAGCTCTCGGTTCGAGGCCTAAAATGTGTTGTGTTGAGGAAATTTGTCCGAACATATAAAGCTTATATATTCTTAATAAGGATTAATAGCCTAGTCGATCTGGCCATGTCCGTCTGTCCTTATGAACGTCGAGATCTCAGCAACTATAAAAGCTAGAAGGTTAAGATTAAGCATACCGATTCTACAGACAAAGTCATGTCTGCAGACAAAAACTCCCACAAACCGCACAAAACTGCCACGCCCACACTTCTGAAAAATGTGTTGACTAATCACATTTTAATTAGTCTTGTAAGGTACTATCGATTTTCAAAAAAAAAAAAAATTTTGGCCACACCTCTAACGCCCTAAAACCGACCAAACAACTGAACAACCGACCTACAAAAATTCCAAAACGGTCACTCCCAAATTTTTTAACAGTTTTTATATATTTTCTCATTCTCTATCGATATCATTCACACTAGCTGAGTAACAGATATCTAATCTAATATATCTGTTGTATCTAATAATCGGATAACTCCACTAAAGCATTCTTTCTTGTTTAATTTCGTGTATAAATTTTGATTCTCCGAATTTAAAAAGAACAAAAAGAGCCAGTATGTGCCAAAACAAATACTTTTTAATTGGGAAAGAGCAGAAATATGAGAGAGCTATCTAAAGGGTTATCCAAGGGTCTCTCGACCTTTGTAAGTTCATTGCAGCCATTTTGTTGGAGTCTCAGACGACATAAGCAAATGCAGTGTGTTATATTCATTCCGTCCTCCCAAACCACCACGTGCACGCACATGAAAATCATAAAAAACGTTCCTCGCACTTCGCCCGTTTAGCGACGGATAAATGGATAAATGACTATGTCAACGAGCAATGTTGCCGTGTTTGGGAGGAGACCAATCTACACGAGGTTCACCAAGTGGCAATGCATCCGCAGAAAGTGACTGCTTGGTGTGTATTTTGGGCCAGAGGCGTGATTGGTCCATATATTTTAGAAAACGATAATAGTGTGGCCGTCACCGTCAATGGTGAGCGATACTGGTTAATTAAAACCAACTTTTTTTGGTCTCAAAACGACAATATGGATCTGGACAACATGTGGTTTTAACAGGACACACAGCACACGCTATATTGAATGTTCTGCACGAGCACTTCCCGGACATGGTCATCTCGTGCGTAGGCGACGTGAACTGGCCACCAAGATCGTGCAATTTAACGTAGACATCCTTGGTCCTTATCCTTTAAGTAAGCAAGGACACATTGGCTTGTTAATAGTTTTAGCTCATCTAAGTAAATTTCATTGGTTATACCCTCTACAGAGCCACTGAGCTAGATGTATTTTTAACTTTTTATGGAGTTAATAATATATATATGTATGTCGGGAGCCTCGTCGTCCGTCCGTCCGTCCATATCGGCGTCACTCATAATGATGTACACTACGCAATTTGTACAGCTGTGCGCATTCAACAAGTCCACTTGAGTCTGCTTTGGCTTCTCAACGATTAATGTGCAGCATCGTGGAGGCTGCTTTTTCTCTTCTCAATTTTGGCATTCCCTTTTCATTATGTCGCTTTCTCACTCTAACCAAGCACTGCAAGTGGCCACGTTTAGCCGCAGCTCTATCGCTCTCATTTTAGCCGAGTCCGGTTCATAGATAATTCATATTCATCCTCACACACTTACAAAAAATAGGAACACGCATAATAGCAAAAGGAACATGGAGAAAAAGTAAATAGCGAATTATTTTCGCCCCGACATATACAGCACTCTTTTCACAAGAATCGAATGCGTCAGAAAGGGTAGGCCGTTCCATATTCTTAGCAAATCCAGCATATTTAAAAGCAGATAAAAGAGAGCGGGATTCATGCAATCAGTTTTGGATTAAGGAATGGTCAATGGTGTTTTATCATACCATGCTTTATGTGGTTTAAGTATGATAACACATGGAAGCCAGCTGGTGGATCTGAGATGATGGAGATGGATAGAGACGATCAGCTTAAATTGTTACAAGATTAGCTAAAGGAGAATAAAATTATTGTATAAAAACAGGCTGCTCAGTACAATTTGAGAACACGGCCAAGAAGTCTTTCGACGAAATTTCACCCAAAGGAATTTAAGCATAGTAATAAATGCCAAACTGTGTCTATCTTTTCTTAAAGCCCGAATACGTGAACGAGAATGTAATTCTTGTTACCAAATAGGAACCTTCCACGCTAAGGATCTTCACCCATAGGTAAGTACAATTTCTGTCAAATTCCTTTCGGCATGAACTACGAATTTGACTGGGTTGTTATAGGGATTCTATGTTGAATAAAAAGTAGCATGCGAAAAAAAGAATGAGTAAGCGATTGGATGATTTATAAAACAAAAAGTAAGAGAATGATAAAGATTAGTTCCCCAACTATTGGATACCCGTTACTGATTGGTGTGAATTCAAACTCGAAATTGCATCATGTTTCTGAGATATCGATAGATATTGGGAAAAAAAGAGAAAAAATTTAAAATTGTGGGCGAGGCAGTTTTTGGGCTTAAGAGGGGGCGTGGGAAAAAATGGTTCAACAAATTTCGCTGCGTCTTGGTCTCTAGAATCTGTACGCTTAATCTCAACATTATATCTTTTATAGTTCATGAGATCTCGACCTAATGTCCCGTCAGTTGACTAAGGACAACTAAGAAATAAAAAATTATCGAAGAAATAGTTTTCACGTCCTTATTCTCTTGATCTCAGCTGAAAACTAAATGTTAATGACATCTTTTTTTTTTACATTATTTCTGGAGCTAGATTGTCCGTTTGGGATATTGATTGTACACAGCTAGTGGATGTGGATTGTGTACATTGCGTGGGATTCGCCACTCTGTATTTCTTCCATAAGAGCTGATTATGTGAATGTGTCACTTATTGCCCTTTTGTTTACATTATTTGTGGAGCGAGATTGCCCGCTTGGGATACTGACTGTATACAGCTAGTGGATGTGGATTGTGTACATTGCGTGGGATTCGCCACTCTGTTTTTTTTTTCATAAGTGTTGATTATGTGAATATGTCACGTATTGCCCATTTGTTTATATTATATCGGGAGCGAGATCGCCCGCTTAGGATATTGATTGTATACAATGAGTGGATGGCGTGGCAGTTTTGGGCGGATTCACCATCCGCCTCTTCATCTTCTTCCTCATCTTCAAAAAACTAACTCTTACTATTTTCTATCAAAATGCAAGAGGCTTGCTTAGCCAACTAACTAAATTGTATTCTGACAGCCTTTCCTTTGCATCCCATATAAATGTGTTTACAGAGACTTGGTTAAAGCAGGAGGTACCTTTCCCAGTTATGTACTCAATACATACGTATGATCGTCCGTCCAGGCGAAAAGGTAAAGTCTTAATTGCGGTTAGGTCTACCATTACGTCAGAGGAGGTACTTTTTGCTGAGTTACGTAACGTAGAATTCATATGCGTAAAGCTGTCGTTTTCCGATAGATCTGTTTATAGTACGTGCTCTTACATTCTGCTGTCTTCTGAACATGCAGAATATCTAAATCATTTGCCCGCTGTCCAATTCCTGTGAAATAGACTGTCTTATAGGGACCAATTGGTAGTTCTAGGTGATTTTATTTTACCTGACACAACGTCGTCTCCAGAAGAAAAGTCAAATATCCTTCTCCGTATAGCACAACATGACTTTATTGACGGTTAATTATATTCGAAACTCTCTTGGCGATTTTTGGATCAATGTCTTGTAACAAGTCCTTGAAATGTGTTTCCGTCCAGAGTATCACCTCTTACTCAACCTGAAGATCCATATCATCCTACTTTCGAGGTGGCAATCGACATAGGTACGGTATTAAAGGCAAACTTTCTGACTAACTCTTTTAACTAATTTTATAGCTAGCTTTAATTGGTCCGATCTTCACTCCTGTACCATAATGGCAGATCCCATAAATGTGTATTATACCGCAATTTAAACATTTTTTAACCCTTGTGTTCCGATGTTCCATCGGTCAATCTTTAACAAACCTCCTTGGTTAAATAAAGTCCAGACTTTATACAAAATTTAAAAACACGGGTTCTCAGTCTATCCTTTTTAAAAACTTAAATTTAAGTTTGGTTTATGCTCTGAGTTACAAGAGCTATTTAAACGGTTGTCGGTTCCAGTTCGCAAAGGATTCGTGAAAATACTACGATAAAATCGAATCAGGCAACAGCCGATCTATGTGCCAAGTTTATTCAAAAAACGTACAGCCATACTCTTATGCGGTATCTAAGTCGAATCTATATTTTGCCCCACTCTAACTCTGCGTGCTAAGCCTGTCTTTTCGTCAGGTCCCGACGGAATCCCTGGCTAGGTCCTCAGATTCTGTGCGGAAGCCTTGTGCAAACCTCTACGGAAACCTTACCTCTGGAATCTTCACAGTTCCCCCATATATGAAAGAAGTCCGTAGTGATTCGTGTTCATAAAAAGGTAGCAAACTGGATGCAAGCAATTACAGAGGAATCTCTAAATTGTCGGCTATCCCAAAACATTTTGAAAATGTTATCACTCCTCATTTGCAGCACCTTCGTAGATCAATCATATCACCGTGTCAGCACGGTTTTATGAAACGCAGATCAATAACTACTAGCCTCTTGGAGCTAACTCCTTTCGTAATACATGGTTTCAAAAATAATCTTCGAACGGATGTCATCTACACTGACTTTAGTAAAGCATTTGACTCTGTTAATCATTACCTTCTAGTAAGGAAACTTAATCTTTTAGGTTTCCCTGTTGATCTTCAAAATTGGATTTTAAGCTATCTGAATGGCAGGACGCAACCTCTTTAAAAGCTCTCTATCTGGTATTCTCCGAGTCACATCCGGTGTCCCACAAGGGAGCCATCTTGGTCCGCTTCTTTTTACTTTTATTAACGACCTCCCCGTAGTAATAAAACATTCGCGTGTACTTATGTACGCAGACGATGTTAAATTATGCCTCCAGCACAAGGACATTTCGCGCCATTTGGACTTACCATCCGATCTGGACAGATTTCAAATATGGTGCCGTGATAACTTATTAGACTTAAATGGCTCAAAGTGTAAGGTTATGACCTGTCGTGCTAACCCAATACGCACGACTACACTCTAAGTGGGTGCTCTTTGGACAGAATAACACGGGTTGATGATCTTGGTGTTCTTCTGGACCCTGTACTAAAATTTTCTGACCATATTTTGACTATTGTCAATAAGCCCAGGGGTGTGCTTGTTTTTATAAAAATGTGGTCTTAGGAATTTGATGATCCTTATATGACAAAAACCTATTTATTTCGTTAGACCGTTCGATTCTTGAGTGTGGATCACCTGTTTGGAGTCCACAATACGTAGTCCACTCGGACCGATTGAATCGGTCCAAAAGAACTTCTTACTTTTTGTTTTGCGGCGCCTAAATTGGGATGCAAACCGTATATTACCTCTTTGTTCTAGTAGACTACTTTTAATTAATTTACCGTCTCAGCTAACCGTAGAACTATGCTTGGAACAGTCTTTATTTGTAAGCTTATTCGTGGGGATGTTGAGAGTCCCGACTTGATAAGTCGGCTTAACTTCTCGGTTCCAAGTAGATTCACTAGAAACTATATACCCCCTATCTTAAATCATTGTAGATCTAACTATGAGTTGCATGACCCTTACAGAGTTTTATGTTCTGACTATAATAGACTTTATCCTATTATCAGTAATCTTGACTCTCTCTTTCCTCGTTTCTGTTCTCTTTACTATATCGCGTCTATCTTCTCGCGAATCGAACCGTATAAATCTGCAACCTTTTTGTTGCCATGAGCGATATATAAGCCCACAGGGATGATGACGAATTATAGTTGTACAATTTAATAAAAATAGGAAAGGAATAAGGCCAAGCAGTTTAATGATTATTTACATTACATTACCTATTTCAACTAGCATTGGTGAAGAGCGGTGAGCTATGCGTGAAGACCAGATCTAATAGTTCTCTAAACAAACGAACGTACAGAAAGGCCTGGGTTGATGCAAAGACACTAGAATAATTATTCTATTATCTATATAGTTATTCTAGTATCTTTGGTTGATGGTTGGGTAAAAAATAAATGATAAAATAATAAATGCTACCTGTAAACAATATTCAGGGAATCTGGTAATCCATTCGACTTTAAAACACATTTTAGTCTTGTAATAAGGTTTCCACTAACTGCTAACACTTACTTTTATTTTCAAGATATTTTTCTCATTCATATATACATACTTTTAAATTCATACTTTACGGCTTGGCGCATGCTCAGAGAAATATTGCTGTGAAATTGTATGTACTGCAAATTACATACTTTCAATATTAAATGAACTTGGTCGTTTTACTTAAAATAAGATAACAGTTGTTGCATAGTAAGCAAATTGCTATTAATTTTTACTATTTTGCAACAGTAAATAATTTTATTGACAAATCCCACAGCAATGGATAAGCTTCATGATTATCAGGGAATAGCTGGACGATTTCATCAATGCAGAGACAACATTAAAGAATTTTACGAGGACTATCATTCCAAAAAATCAACTAATTTAGTTGATACAGTCAAAAAACACCTAAATGGAAACACGAGTGCCAATAAGGACTTTAGCCATGTATTCAGGTTAGTTTACAATCTGCTTAGAGAGACAACCATTGACGAACTCACATACTTTTAACATCAACGTTTGAGACAAAAAAATATTTTATTATTATTACTATTATTATTATTAATATTATTATTTTATTATTATTATTATTATTATTATTATTATTATTATTTTTATTATTATTATTATTATTATTATTATTATTATTATTATTATTGTTATTATTATTATTATTATTATTATTATTATTATTATTATTATTATTATTATTATTATTATTGTTACTGTTATTATTATTATTATTATTAATATTATTATCATATTAATTATTATTAATATTATTATTATTATTATTATTATTATTATTAATATTTTTATTATTATTATTATTATATCACATTTCTCGGATAATGAAGGAACGCGTTCCGGAATAATTCCACTTCGGACTGGGTATGCTCATGCATTGTAAATTGTACAAAATAATCATAATCAACTATTAGGAAGCCTGCTATTGTGCTTTTAAAGCACAGAAAGTGAAAGTGTTCCCAAAGAATACAAGAATGTACATTTTTAATAAATTTTTCAATTTTTACAGCATATAAAATTCAATATTAATAGCCGTATTGATTTATTATGTTTATTTATTTCCTGTATTGGAAATAATTTATAATAACTATGTCGGGTCACGCAGCCGAATTAGCAATTCCTAAAATTCTTTTGTTTATTTGCTGCCAACCTTGGAGACACAATTTAGCTCTACGGCACCCAGGTGTACTATTATCTAAGCTCACCTCTCTCGCCAGCTCCCTGTTGTGCTCTTTTTCGCACCTACAACAGTGCACTGCTGTGGCTTAGTGTTCTTCTGTTCGCTCTGTAATTAAGTCGCTCATTACAATTCGCTTTCTTTATCTTGTACACATCGAATCGGTTCAAAATCTCTTTCGCTAAAACCAATAAAAACATATCGTTCGAAATCGGTAAGTAAGCCTCGTCTTTTAATTAGCTTAACAAACAATATTTATTTATAAATATATTAATTAATGCTATTAAACTAAAATAAAAGAGAAAAAGGAAATATAATGGAAAAGAAAAACGCATAATTAAATGTAAATTGAATATTTATGAATATTATTAGTTATGTTACTTGCAAGATACAAACCGTCGCTAAATGTCTGAGAACCCATTCAAAGTTGCTAGAGCAACTGTAAAAATCACTTAAAAACCCTTCTTAAAAAAATAAGATTCAAGGCATTAATTTGTAAATAATATTTTAGTAGATCGTTTTGCAACGAAATTGACCAAAACTCTAAATATGTATTTTCGATTCTTAGATCAAAATTGATTTCGTTCCGAAAAGCGTCTTTTAGCACAACTACTCACAGATACAGACTACATCGTTTATTATTTTTATTCATATAAGCAAGCAAATTATATTTTTAGATTTTTACGGTTCCAATTTTTGGTGATCGAAGAGATGTAAATATTTCCCGTCACCAAAAATAGTGACGCCGTTACGTGTCTTGTTATTATAATGGGTTTGGTGATGCCTTGCTGTCTTTACTTCAGCTTCTCAAAGACCACCAAAGAGAGTTGATCGAGGAGGAATGAAACGCCACTCGATTTACTCCGCAAGTCAAAAATACAACACTGCTTTAATACGGAAGTCCCACAGTGGTCGGCGTTGTATGTAGATCACGGCCATAAATGCTTTCAGTTGAGGAAGAGGCTTGAAACTTTTCACAAAATTTTGTAATAAGTCTGTTTGCTTATTCAATTTCCTCAAATTCCAGCTTTTGAGCTCGAAGAGAATTTTTCAGCTTTAACCGCACATGAAGAACGCATTCGCTAAACAAAATTAATGCAGAGTGGAGTTAATTCCAATGTAACTATAATTTTGTCTGAATCTACGCAAATTGGTGTCAAACAAAGCAGACAGCAACAACAGCGAATTAAATAAAGTTAAAGCTCTAAACAGCTTTGTACAATTTGCACTTTCCTGTTCATGAACAGGGGCCATCAAAATGTTGAGCTAATAGCTGTTTTAATTAGCTGTTTTCGCGAAAATAAAAGACGATTTCTATGTTGTATCCAATTCAAAAGATTTCGTTTATTTTCCTTGCGAAGTTTGCCAAAAACGCGCATGCATTGGTTACGAAAGCGAGAATAATACAAATTGCACTACGAAGAGCAGAACGCTAAGCCAAACGTGTGAGAGAGTACAAGAGAGAGTTCGCGAAAGAGAATAACTTAGATACTCACTCAGCTGGACTGCATAGATAAAGAAAGCTGAGGCGCGGAAGTCTAATTGTGTCTCCAAGGTGCTGCTAAATTTCTAAGAAACAACTGAAATGATTTGCTTTTCGTAAGTACCGTTTGTTTAAGATACTGACGATCTTCTCTATAGTCAAGTTCCCCGACTATCAGATAACCGTTACTCAGCTAGTGGGAATGCGGACGCAAAATTTAATCGTATTTCTGGGATATATTTTAAAATATTTTAAAATATATTTTAAAATTGTTTAATAGTGTATACCGATAAAAATTTGCAAGAGAAACAACAAAACTAAGAAAAATCTAAACATTTTTCAAAAGTGTGGCAGTTTTGTGATGCATCTATATCTCTAGAATCCGTATGCTTAATCTCATGCTAGCTTTAATAGTTCCTGAGATCGAGGCGTTCATACGGTCAGACGGACGGACGGACAAGGTCAGATCAACTCGGCTATTGACCCTGATGGAAAATATATATACTTTATATGGTCGCAAACGCTTCCTTCTACCTGTTACATACTTTTCGACGAATCTAGTATACACTTTAACATTACAGTTATTTTCCTTTATTTTTGTGATCGCAAGCCACCGTTCATTGTAACTGATCATTTAAAACTAAATTCGTGGTGGTTTGGGCACCGCATTAATGGTTACAATGCCAGGTGCGTCGATTTGAAAAATCACCTATTTTTCCTCTTTATTTTTTTTATTTATTTTTTTTATTTTTTTATTTATTATAAAGACGAGGATAATAATCGTAACAAGTATCGCTGCGCCGAACACTCTGTTTATTGTTGAGTGCGTTCAAAGTTCGTGCAACTCGGATGTGTTATTCGGATGAAGTTGCTCGAGTCCTTCTAGCGAGAGAATTTGTAGTCGTCCCACCTCGTATGGAGTCACTGTATCAGTGGTGTCACAGGTTTTGTGGGATCTCGTTCAGGAACGTTGTCTAGTAAGTGCCACTCAATCGTCTTTCGATGTCCCTCCAGTTCACCGTGCCATTGAAGCCTTTGAGCAATATCAGCCCGTCGTCTATCTCCTCTATTGCTGGTATGTGTTCTGCCTTGGTGTACTCCCACCTTGATTGCTTTCAATTTAAAAGTTCTGGTAGACAATGGCCTTTGCTTAAGTTACTAATGAATTTGTTTTTACATTGGAACTTTTGCAGTAGGCATTTATTCCGTACATTTCGTCTTTCTTTAGTTGGTAAATTAATATTTTTCTTTACTGATCTTGATTGGAAATATAAGAAATAAGAAATTAGCTGATTTCAATATGGGGAGAAAATGGCATAAAAAATATGGCATACAAAATTGAAGTTCCGTTGTGTAAAACGCTATCTCTTCTTTCACGAGCCCAATCTAAATCTGCAAACCTATGTCCAACTCACCTCTCAAATTCCAATCATTTCTAATTGAATTCTGTATTCTCGTGGTCACGTGAGATAGTATGTTCATTCTGTCTTCTAGCTGTCTATTGCTGAGGTCATGATCCTGAAAGTAATCATGATATAATGTTACTTTTATGTACTAATTTTCCTGATTCCGTTAATATTGTAGTACTTCTGTCTTCCTTATCTTATTCCTTCCTAAATCTACTTGATAGCTTAGAACCTAATCTTGTATTAACCCTAACGAAAATTTCTTGCCCTTTGATATAGGACTTAATGGGCTTTCTTGTCGGTTTCTAGTCTAGCTTCTTCGTATTCTTCTGGAGCCACGGTAGCAATCCTACCGAAGAACACCTCTAGGAGTCTTTTTTTTTGTGACCGAATGAACAGTGCCATTTTCATAGATGGCTCTATCGGGAAGTTCAAACATCTTATTATTTCAAAGATCTTCCGTACTCTTGTACGTAGGTGCTTTATAGAGCTCAATGCCCAGGTGGTCTGTCAAGATGAATTTGATAGAGGCTGAGTTGAGGGACTTTTCGTTGTCCATTACTATTAGTTTGGGCACTCCATAATAGTATACGATATTTCTTAAGGGGTTTCTAATGTCCTCCACAGCTTTCGATTTAATGACTCTTCCCAGAGCCAGCTTGGAGAATTTGTCGATTGCTGTGAGCACCAGATGGCGTTCTGTCGAGTAGATGTCAACATGAATAATCTGTCTGGGGTATTTTAGTAAGGGAGTTTCTGTGATTTCCGGATGTGTGGGATGTCTGTCATATTTAGAGGTCTTACACACCAAACACTTACACTGACTCACGATAGCCAAAACTTTTTTCCTTATTTTAGGAAAGTATACTCTTTCGGACAACTGAGCATTAATTTCCACAGCATTTCTGTGAGCTCTGTTATGTGTCCTAATTATTTCTTCCTCCTGTTCGGCTTCGTTAACAAGGTCTTTGACTTTAGTTTGAGAGAATCTAATCTTGAAACCCAGAAAATGGATGGGGTAGAGAATTTGTATTTTCCCCATTACATCCTCACATGTAAAAATTTCATTAATCACGGATGGGTTAAGATATTCCTTCAAATCTGACAAGAGGCTATCAGGTGTGAACAATATACGATTCACTTAATGCCAAAGGAATGTTGAAAACGGAATGGTGAATGAGTAATTCTCTGACTCGGACTTCCTGAAGAAAATGATTTTTAAATGCGTTTATCGGGGCTTGTCGCTACGTATCAGCCAATGGCTCGAACTGTCGGAGCTGTGCAATGTTGAGGCTACTGTGCTTATCTGTTCGACTGTCGGTCCTCTGGACACAGCGTCGGCTACAGTATTTTCTCTGCCTGGTGTATAGTAAATCTTATAGTCGTATTCCTCAAGGTATGCTTTCCATCTTTTAATCCTCGCATTCCCATTTCAACTACTGAGAGAATGGGTCAGAGGCTGATGGTCAGTAAAGATTTTCACCTTTGCATTACCGTAAAGGTAAATTTTGAGCTTTTTTGAGCCAGGTAATTGCTAACATTTCTTTTTCATTTGTGGCATAATTTTCTTCCGCCTTCAAGAGTGTTCTCGATAAAAATGAGATAAGTCTGGGAAATTCGACTATCCCCTCCTCTCAAAAGCCAGCGAAGTGGTTTTGCTTCAATTTTCGCTCCCATTCCCTTCATTGTATCTTTGCCAAGTATGGCGTCAAAAGTCTTCAGTGATGGTAATAAAAAGAATTTTATTTCGAAATCGAAAAGGTGCTCCTTTGTAATGCGATATTTTCACATCGCCGCCTGGAGTGTCATCTATGTAAGGCTTGTTATTTGGTATCGCGTTCAACCCCAAATTTGGCTGGATGTAATTTTTATTAGAGCCTGTGTCAATCAACATTCTAAAAAATTTTCCGCTCCCCACTCTACATTCGAAGTATGGTAGTAAGGAGTCTTCTACTCTAAAAAATGCAACACGTGGTCTCGTTGAGCGCCGTCCTTATTGTCATTACAATATTCATTCATTGTGCCGTTTATGTCGTTCTGGGTTTCATACTCTTGGACCGACCGTTGATAGCCTGCCATGCTTGGTCTTGGTTGTGGTTTGATCGCAAAGGGGTGGGGCATTATATTGTTGCCATTGCTTTTGATAGTTTTGTGGGGGTGCGGCGAACAGTGCATTTCGGAAATTAGACACATATTGTCCTGGCGCAGCGAGTGGCTGGCCTAAGTGTTGTGGTGGTCTCCTCAAGAGATATCGTGGAGGGACCGGTGGAGGCTGTCAATGGCCAAAGGCATTCGACGGCTGAAAATTGCGGGGTGGCGGTATGGGTTTTTCGCTTCCCCTGAAACTCGACTGTTGCCCCTTATTTGCCGCATGGATTTATCTGTAAGTTTGATTTTCAAGTTTAAGACAATACTGCAAAGCTAAGGGGAGATCAGCTGGCTCCTTTATTGCCAAAAGGCGAGGTAAGTCTACTGGAATGCCTCTAATAAAAGTATCCAGAGCTTTATCTCTGTACATTTTTGTAACAAAGTGCTCGGATTCTCGGCTCATTTGCGCGAGCCGACCTTATTTAAAATAAGAGAAAGATTTTTTAGACGGACGTGGTGGAAGTCTTCCACCGACTGCAGGTGGCCTTGAACCAAAGTTGACATATGGTATTCCAAGGTAGTTATGTCCCGTTTATCTGCGTAATGTAGAGTGAGACATCTCGACATGGCCATCCAGTCCAGAGGAATGCTGTAGGACTCGAGTGCCACGTTAGTACTTCCGACAATTTTGATTCTTATGGTATAAAGTATACCATAATATTTTGGAGTACCAACAAATGGGGTATAAGCTTCCATGATTCTATCAACGCTCTTTTTCCAGGACCCGAATTCTGCTGCACTTAAAGAGAATTCCCTGATCGATTTAACGATATCAGGCACTCTGTCAAAGTCCACAAAATTGTTTCTGTATTCGGGATCGACGACCTGATCGCTCACGTCAGTAATTCAAGAGTGTCATTATTCATTTGTTTTATCAGTCCAGGTAAAACTTGGGCCGCCCTTTGGCCAATTAAGACAGTCAACTATTTAACACTCAAGTCTACGCGATGCTGTTCAGGATAGCGGTCTCTCATTTGAACTGAAAACCGAAGGTCTTATTTTATTAATGTTGTTTGCCATGTTGGCTTTTAATTCGGACAACAATTACACGAAGCGAACCTAAACCAATTCGAACTTAAAAAAAGTTGTGGGCAGAAAAATGCGGAATGCGTGTGTATTTGTTTGCTCATTTCTATTTCTGTGTGGAAGCCTGAATTTTAAATTGCTGATGTTGTTGTTGTTGATGATGATGTTGCTGTTGTTGTTGTGGTTGTTGTTGTTGTTACTATTGTTGCTGTTAACTGTGCTGCGCTTCTATGATTCTGTACTCTGTTCTACTTCTACTTTTTTACTGGGTCGTTTCGGCGAAATTGCTGTTCTTCGTTTTGCTACCCCAAGATGGCGATGCTAATAGTTAAAATGAAATTGTTGTGGTCACTCCTTCTGCCTGGGTGAATGTCATCCTTTTTGCCTGTGCCGGAGTTCCTTCAGCACAATTAAACCAAAAAATTTTTTTTTACAAAATTTTGATATTAAGTCGCGGACTTAGGACTCGTTCTCGTTTATTCGCTGGTCCCTGTTCGGGCGCCAGGTAATATTTACAGGTTTTTCCCGTTATTTTTGTAGATTGCAAGCGACCGTTTATTGTAACTGATCATTTGAAACTAAAACTAACATACGAAATATTTCCCTAAGTCCCTAGCAATCAAGTGGAGGCGTCAGCATTTTTGGCACTTGTGCTTACCCAGAAACAATGTAGGAACACAAGATGTGGGACAATCACTTGTAGGGAAATAACTTGTATAAAAAGTTCACACAGCGCGTTCCGGCATTTGTTTTGATAAGTTGTTGTTTTGCTGACATTTGCGTGAGTTCACTATGTTTCTAGAGGTTTCCAGGGCATACAGTTAAACCCAGAGGATGTCAGGGGCCTTCGCAGAATGCGAGACAGAACGCAGATAGCCTCACTGCTGCTAAATGCTACCGACGCGATGATCAATGTGCCGCATTACCCAGGACGTCCGGCCTGATTTGCAGCAGCGACGTGGACAAAAAGCACCCGACGGGTAAAAAAGAAAAAAGAAGCCAAGAGCCACATTAATGCACGCCCACATTAGCGTTATACAGCTCAATGTTAATCATTGCGCAGCAGCTCAGACTGCGGCGGAGCGCAATGTAGACATCATGCTCCTAAGCGAACCTTACGTTATTGGAACGGGACAATCCTCCATGATCCTAGACGAGTCAGGTAGAGTAGCTTTCAAGTGTTGCTGCCCGAAGGTCATTGCCGGCGATTTTAATGCCTGGGCAGCGGAATGGGGCAGCAGGGCATCCAACACCAACACCGAGCTGTGATAGACGCCATGGGAATGCTGGACCTAATACAGCTGAACGACGGACGGAAGCCGACGTTTAACAACGATAGGGGTACGTCCTTTATTGACGTTACCTTTGTCAGCAGAGGGCTAGTGGACAACAACAACTGGATGGTCCATGACGTCATGACGCTGAGCGACCACGCCCTGATCTCCTTCAGTCTCTCCCTGGAGGGCATGCCCGGGAGACGGCAGAGTAGAACAGCCGGGAAAGCAAGGGACACCAGGAAGATCGATGAGGCCATGCTGGCCTATCAGATCAATTCCCTGGAAAACCCAAATGGGGACGCAGAGAGTATGGCTGCAGGCCTCATGAATATGCTGGGAAGAATCTGCGACGCAATCATGCCAAGCGCGGTCGTTTAAGGAGCTGCAGGATGGCGTAGACAGCGATATCTGGGGCCTCGCCTACAAGCTTGTTACCAAAAAGCTAAGGAGGAGAGCGGCAACCCCATCCGACCCGGGGGTCCTGGCTAACATAGTAGGGGAGCTATTTCCAAAGCAGACCACACTATGGAGGCCAATAGAGGCAGCCCCTGTCCCAGATTTCCCGTGCGTCACAGAACTTGAAGTCGCCGAGGCAGCCAAGCGCATCCAACCCAACAAAGCCCCTGGACTAGATGGTATTCCTGGAGCTGTTATAAAAGCAGTGGCGCTGGGTAGACCTGAAATCTTCAGGGCCACCTTCCAGCAATGCCTTCTGGACGGAATCTTCCCAACAAGGTGGAAAAGCCAGAAGCTAGTCCTGTTGCCGAAAGGCAAGGGACCAGCACATGCTGCAAACAGCTACCGCCCCCTATGCCTACTGGATATAGTAGGAAAACTGTTCGAACGTATCCTGTATACCAGAATAGAGGCAATCACCGAGAGCATCAACGGCCTGGGAAGCCATCAATATGGCTTCCGGAAAGGAAAGAGCACTCTGGACGCTCTTTCGGCCGTTTGTAACATCGCCAAGACCGCTATTTCTGGTGATAGATGGTTAGGGGGCAGGAAGGAATACTGCGCAATTGTGACTCTGGACGTAAGGAACGCTTTCAACACCGCCAGATGGCCCGTAATCCTCGCGGCCATGTACCGTATGGGGATCCCGGAGTACCTAAGGATAGTCGTTGGCAGCTACTTTAGGGACCGGGTCCTATGGTACGATACGGAAGATGGCCCAAAAAGATACCGAGTTTCGGAAGGTGTTCCCCAAGGATCGGTACTTGGACCAATCCTATGGAACATTATGTACGATGGGATCTTGGGCATCAACAGGCCCGTAGGAGTAGAGCTGCATTGTTTTGCTGACGATGTGGCAATCTCAGCTGTCTCGAAAACAATCGCAGGGTTGGAAGACAAATGCAACTCTACGATCGGTGCTGCCATCCTCTGGCTCGAGAAAGCCGGGCTAGCAATAGCGGCTCACAAGACCGAAGCAGTCCTACTAAGCAGCAGGAAAAAGGTGGAGAACATGCTGGTCTCCGTCAAGGGTACACAGGTGACCTCTCAAGAGTCCCTAAAGTACCTGGGGGTAATGATAGATCGCAGACTATCGTTCAAGGACCACGCGAGCTACGCCAGCAAGAAGGCAGCAGTCACAGCCTCTTCGTTGGCGAGGCTTATGCCCAACGTCGGAGGCCCAAGACACCCGCCCAGAAAACTGCTGGTGTCAGTAGCAAAGGCTTCGCTGCTATACGCTGCACCAGTCTGGAGCAATGCCACTGGCAGGGTCTCATACCTGAAAGGAGCTCGTTCGGTGCTACGGTCAATGGCCCTCAGGCTCATTAGAGGATACAGGACCATATCCGAAGACGCGGCGCTAGCGCTGGCAGGCCTGCCGCCGATTGATCTGGAGATCAAGGCTCTCAGCCTAATGCGGAGTGGCGCTTCCAGGCAAAAGGCACACGAGTGGCTATTAGGTGAATGGCAGAGCAGATGGCAAACGTCGCGACGGGGGAGGTGGACTTATCAGCTCATCCCAGAGATGACGGTTTGGGCAGAGTGCCAACACAAATGCTTGGACTACCACCTAACCCAGTTCCTCACGGACCATGGCTGCTTCCGGGTCTATCTACTCCGGTTCCGTCACGTAGAGTCAGCCCAATGCTTGTTCTGCGTCGACGGTGAAGAAACAGCAGAACATGTGCTAATGCACTGCTCCAGGTTCACGGCGGAGAGAGAGCAGCTAAAGACGCTGTCAGGTACCCCGTTCAGCCCTAGTGGCTTGTTCGCGGCTATGCTGGCGAACAGCGGGGCTTGGGAGCGGAGACACAGCATTATCATCAATATGATGAAGCGTGTCGGATCAGACGAGATGGCCAACAGAGTGGATGTCTAAGCCCAAACTGGTGTCCTGGGTGACGGCGGGCGAAGAATTCATCCTCAGCGTCCCCGGCTCGTCGTAAAAGGCGACTAAAGGGTGGAAGGAGGAGCCCCCATGGACTACACTGAAGGGAGGGAGTGCGACCTGGCCTCACATCCTGCTCACCGAAGTCATACCTTGACTGGCAGTCCCGGTGAGCGAGCAAGGACTGTAGAGCACGCGGAGGTTTTTGTTTTAGTACGTAGGCATAATTCCAATAGGGCTTAGTCACACGATTAGTCGTGCAATTCATTGCTAGCTGCACTTCAGCCAACGCATCCTGCCATGATCTCTGACTAGACTCGACAGCCGTTAGCATACCTTTCAGGGTACTCATGACACGTTCTACCTGACCGTTTGCTCTACTTGCACCCGTAGCAATTAAATGTAGATTAATTTTTTGAGAGGAGCAAAAATCGCGAAAGCTTTTACTTGCGAAACTACGTCCTTGATCTGCTATAATTCGAGTGGGTAAACCAAACAAGGACACGGCTGATTTTACAGCCTTAATGCAGCTATCAGAATCTACATTTAGTGTGTGATGAAAATAAACAAACTTGGTGAAGGCATCTATAAGGACGATGACATATTCCTTCAAATCATTTTTGCCACTCAATTTGCCTGTGATGTCAATATGTATCGTATGCCACGGTATTTCTATTTTAGGAATAGGATGCAGCTCAGCCTGCACTTTTCCCGCGAGTGGCTATTAGGTGAATGGCAGAGCAGATGGCAAACGTCGCGACGGGGGAGGTGGACTTATCAGCTCATCCCAGAGATGACGGTTTGGGCAGAGTGCCAACACAAATGCTTGGACTACCACCTAACCCAGTTCCTCACGGACCATGGTTGCTTCCGGGTCTATCTACTCCGGTTCCGTCACGTAGAGTCAGCCCAATGCTTGTTCTGCGTCGACGGTGAAGAAACAGCAGAACATGTGCTAATGCACTGCTCCAGGTTCACGGCGGAGAGAGAGCAGCTAAAGACGCTGTCAGGTACCCCGTTCAGCCCTAGTGGCTTGTTCGCGGCTATGCTGGCGAACAGCGGGGCTTGGGAGCGGAGACACAGCATTATCATCAATATGATGAAGCGTGTCGGATCAGACGAGATGGCCAACAGAGTGGATGTCTAAGCCCAAACTGGTGTCCTGGGTGACGGCGGGCGAAGAATTCATCCTCAGCGTCCCCGGCTCGTCGTAAAAGGCGACTAAAGGGTGGAAGGAGGAGCCCCCATGGACTACACTGAAGGGAGGGAGTGCGACCTGGCCTCACATCCTGCTCACCGAAGTCATACCTTGACTGGCAGTCCCGGTGAGCGAGCAAGGACTGTAGAGCACGCGGAGGTTTTTGTTTTAGTACGTAGGCTTATGAATAGGGCTTATGAATCGTGCATGCCACCTACGGACGGTAGGTGGTATCTTTAGAAGATTTTAATTTTCCTACCGTAAGTCAAATAATAAAAAAAAAAAAAAACATAACCACATAGGAACAGCCATACACAAAATCATAGAATGCCTTAGGATATAAGTCATAAAATCATGTATCTGTCGCAGCGTTAACATTTTCTTGTGCCTGATCTCCCATGTTGGCAATTAAACTATTTGAGTGAAGCGAATTCCAACCGGCGTGCGCGAACGTCTGTTTGCAACTGATCGTATTTTCTACGCATCGATCTATCCTTTACACACGCTAGCTGGACTACACTAGGCGACAACGCGACAACGCCGTCGCCTCACTCGTAACGGTACTAATTCTAAGAATGACCTCTCAATATACCGAACTCATTGCCCAGCTGCGTCTTGCAAGCACAGTGGTCAAACCATGTTAATAATATGACAGACACGTACAGTGGTCAGAATACATCCGTAATGCAACACGGCCTTCCTGACATGATACACGTCCTCGTGTGTTGTCTTAAATCTACCACATAAGTGATAATGCTTCAGGATTCCAAGGCTCTCTGGATATTTCTAAGAATGTTTTCCATTTATTCTATTTCTGATTCAAATTTTATCCTTATCATAACATGACTCAATTATTTAAATTTTCGTAACATAGTTTAAATTTAATAAATCATACCATTCGTGTAATTCCTTTAACACATTTTTCTCTTAATCTTTTAAGTCAAACAAATTTTGTAGTTCCTTTTACAAATAACTAACTTATCTTTAGTGTAGTTCCTTTTACACATAATAAAATTGTCTTTAGTGTAGTTCCTTTTACACATAATAAACTTATCTTTAGTGTAGTTCCTTTTACACATAATTAACTTACATTTTGTGTAGTTCCTTTTACACATACTGAACTTATATTTTGTGTAGTTCCTTTTACACAAACTGAACTTATATTTTGTGTAGTTCCTTTTACACAAACTGAACATATATTTTGTGTAGTTCCTTTTACACAAACTGAACCTATATTTTGTGTAGTTCCTTTTACACAAATGACCCCCGCCATAACAAGTCTCTTCTGCTATGGTGCGGTCTTCAATTTCTCTATTGGGCAACAGGCACAACTCCCATCGTGCTGTCCCTGTCTTTACATAACTCATCGTGTATCTGATTATTTGGAATTGCTCTTAAACATTCATGAGAATACTTATATGTTCGTTTACATGTTAAAGATTTTAGCGTATATCTATCTCCACCCAATACTTCAATTATCTCAAATGGCCCTTTAAATTTAGGATCGAGTTTAATTTGATGACGTTCTTCGTTTTTGAGCAAAACATGATCACCCACTTTGAAATGTACTATCTTAGCCTTATTTTTATCAAACCTATTTTTATCGTATTCTGCTTGAGTTTTCATGTTCTTTTTAGCCTCCTTTCTCAAATTTTCTTTGTCTACCTCATCATCGTTATCTTCGTTTAGCGGCAACAAGCCAAAAGGTCGAGCTTCTTTACCAATCAATAATTCCAAAGGGCTAAACTTAGTCACACGATTAGTCGTGCAATTCATTGCTAGCTGCACTTCAGCCAACGCATCCTGCCATGATCTCTGACTAGACTCGACAGCCGTTAGCATACCTTTCAGGGTACTCATGACACGTTCTACCTGACCGTTTGCTCTACTTGCACCCGTAGCAATTAAATGTAGATTAATTTTTTGAGAGGAGCAAAAATCGCGAAAGCTTTTACTTGCGAAACTACGTCCTTGATCTGCTATAATTCGAGTGGGTAAACCAAACAAGGACACGGCTGATTTTACAGCCTTAATGCAGCTATCAGAATCTACATTTAGTGTGTGATGAAAATAAACAAACTTGGTGAAGGCATCTATAAGGACGATGACATATTCCTTCAAATCATTTTTGCCACTCAATTTGCCTGTGATGTCAATATGTATCGTATGCCACGGTATTTCTATTTTAGGAATAGGATGCAGCTCAGCCTGCACTTTTCCCGCTAGTGGCTTAGAAACTTTACATGTAATGCAATTTTCTACGAATCTACGCACATATTTAGGCATATTTTCGAACCAGTAATAACAATAGACTTTGTCCAGCGTCTTTTCCCATCCAAGATGCATAATGGATTCATAGACGTGATTTATGACGGCCCATCGAAAACCCCTTGGTATTACCGGCAAACATTTGGTCTTACTATTTCGCTGAATTTTTCTATGAAGTATTCCCTTTCGCAATTCATATGTTTTATCCAGATTTCCTGGGAACTCATTATTTTTTAACTTTACAATTATATCTTGTATCTCAGTATCTCGCTGTTGTTCTGAAACCAACCAGTTATCAGATACCTCGGTCAAATTGATTCTTAACTCTGAAATCTTATTCATACCTTTCTGTTGTTCAAGCACTGGATTTCGAGAGAGAAAATCCACATGCGCCATTCGCACGCCTTTTCTATACTCTATTTCGAAATCAAATGCCTGTAAAAACGCCCACCGTACACTTACTGTAATACTCTACAACATGAGGTTTATTGTCAATTTTATGTAACAGGATCGCTCCATACCCAATACAACATGCATCAGTATGCAGCTCTATTTGGTATTGCGGATCGAATATGATTAAAACTGGCGTCTGGGTCAATATAGTTATTATTTTTATTCGCACCTGTTCATGCACTGGTAACCAAACAAAGTCAGTGTTTTTCTTAGATGTGAGAAGATACAGAGGTTTAAGTGTTTGGGAGAAATTTAACACAAATTAACGAAAGTATGTGGCTAAACCAATGAATTGTCTTAGCTGTGAGACATTTTGGGGTGATGGTAATGCTTTTAAAGCTTGAATTTTTCGTGAATTTGGCCTGACTTCTCCGTTGCTTATTTCAAATCCGAGATACTCTATTTTTGTGGTGAGAAAGGAACTCGTATTGACCCTCTGGCGTTACAAACGCTGTTCGTTCAATTAAGTCCTCATGCGACATATCCAATAAGAACCCCAATTCTGGTGACAATAACAAATCCAGCGTACCCTAATGTAAACATTAACATCCGCTGCCGAATCAGTTATTCCCACCAAAGGGTCAAAACCGCTTACGCAGCTCAAGTTCTCGGCTGATCAGTACCCATGAGTGATCCACTCAAGAAGGCACCCAATCCAACAGACATAAACATCCGCAGCCGCATTCGCGACTCCCACCAGAGGGTCAAAACTGCTAACACAGCTTTAAGGGTCAAAACTTTCCACGTAGCTCAAACTCGGCTGATCTATATCCATGCGCAATCCACTCAAGAGAGCGCCTAATTAACGTAAACATAAATGAGAGCCTATGTACGCTCAATATGAAGAAGTAAATAAGCTCAGCCAAGGGTTTGCTAAGCGTTCGCTTTGCAAATTAGATTTAGATTTTATTCATACTTCAATTGTGTAAGACGTGAATTTGTCTCCGACATTCGCTTAAGTTTTTGATCAATAAAAATACTTTTTTTATAAACCAACAAACCGCGAAGTTGTAATTATATATATATACATATATATATATATATGTATATAAGTAAGTGCATGCCTATATAATTGCTGGCCCATTTGATATATATATATGTATATATATATGCCCCGTTTGTATTTTTATCCAGCTATCTGCACAAAACATTTTTAAAAGTCATCTTTAATTTATATCGGGCTGGATTAGAAAATCATGTTACTGACATAGGATAATTTAAAAAAATAAGAAAAATACCTTCGTTTTTTACTAATAAAGTGGCCTTCTTAGGAACTCATTAGGTTTTTGTTAATTGTATATTTTTGTATAAGCTCTGCTAAAGTTTAAACAAAACTAATCAAATATATATTTAATTCTTTAGGTAAATAAAGAACAATATAAACAGCTATTAGCTTGGTTTTGTCCCCGTTACTGGTAGAGAGAAAGGGTATACTAGATTCGTTTAAAGTATGTAAGATCCATTCGGATCTAACCCAGTCTGTCAGTCCGTATGAATGTCGAGATCTCAAAAACTATGAAAAGGTTGAGATTATGCATACAGATACAAGAGATATAGACGCAGCGCAAGTTTCTTTACCTATGTTGTTACGCCCTCTCGAACGCCCACAAGCGTTGGACGCTTATTAAATTAAAACCAAAATATAAATCATAAACAACAAATTCTGTTTTATTTATATATTCTTAACACTTACCGCAAGTTTCGGCGTAAAAGTTTTGTATAATGTGTGAATTATTTTTGGCGTACCGGTGAAAAATGGCAGTTCAAATAAAAAAATTGAGAAAGAATCTAAACATTTTTCCAGTTTTAATTTAAAATAGTCACTGCCATGCACTGCGTTTTGAACACTAGAACACTTGCACCACGGCAATGCTAGTGCCATCCTCCAAACGAAATGAATCTCCACTGATCAGCCCTTTTGCCACAGCCGTCAATATCATATCCATTCAATCCAAATCGTCTAATCAAGTGTTATCTTTTTCTGGCAGAGACCGCGGCAGAGCCCGTGGCAGAGTCTGTGGCAGAAACTGTAACAGTCTCGCGCCCAAAGTCAGCAGAAAACCGGCTCTGCGCTTGCTATGATGCATCGCACTTCAAAGAAATGTGGTCTTGGCCGGAATTCTCTCCGACCCGGCCTTCCTGACCTATCACGAGCCAAATAAAAATATAGGAATTTTATTTGAATTATTCATTCTTTCTCTTTTCAATCTCTCCTGCAGTTACTAAAACATGAACTAGCAATTAACTTGCCGTTTAACAAACATAAATAGAGTCAATTGCAACTTCATACATTTCTTAGTTTACATAACTTAAACTTCTCCAAGACCTCAACTCCATCAACATAAATTCCTTACTTAATTTCAATCAAAAAGGTCACCAAGACCGTCACGACACTGTTCGTCTCTGCGAGACAGCTTTCAACTTTTTCCCTCTTAGGACACAAACGCACTACTCTTTGTGCCGTCTACATACTTTTCCCGTCTAGGGACACTGACGCGCATTCGCTAATGCCATATAAGGGACTCATCATGTTTGTTTAGTAGCGTTCTTAGAAAATCGTAGGAATATTTAATTTAATAACAACAACAATTATGTTTGTCAAACTTTGCCGTATCATATGCTCCATATGCATTAATTTCCATAAACTACAATATTTAGCCTTAATTCTAGCATGTTTTCTATATACTATGTTTTCCTTCTCTTATGTTTGTATAATGCCAAAGGGCTTAGGTTATGCAAGTTATACCGACCACTAAACTACTGGCAAACAACGAGTCTTGCCATTACGCTGCATCCTACTATATAGTAATTTAGCACTAATTCCAAATATTCTTATTACCTTTGTTCCCATATCTTCGGTATTCAATTTACCATCATCTTTTTGCTGTCCAGCAATCAGTCAATTATTCGTTATGTCTTTAAGTACGCCCACGCTTGGGGTCAATTCAGCTTTCATTCGGGTCGCTTTTATTGAATTGCAATCGGTATGCACGACAAATTTACTCCCGTGTAAATTTGTCTGAACTGCTGTTTAAAGTTTAACTACTTTATAAAAAGCTATGCTTCCTATCTCATACGATTGATATTTTGCTTCTGAAGCTTTTGTACTCTTGGTAAAAAATTCATTTACCCTCCGTTTGCCATCTATCTTGTGCATTAGCATTGCACGATAGCCATCTGCACTTTTAAATATATTTAGTTTGATTTGGAGTCCAGAGTCAAAAATTATCTGCACGGGATCATTCGTCAATACTTTAATAATGTTCTGTTGAATTTGCAACCCTCTTTACAAAAAAATATCTTAAGTTTCGAGATCAGCTGATAGAGCGATTTCATCTGCTATGACCGTGGGACAAACTGCCTGAAATACGATGCAAAACCTTTGAATTGTCTTAGCTGCGTCACAGAGGTTTGTGATGAGAAAACAGATAGAGCCTCAATCTCACTAAGATTCGGATTAATTTCACCATCTTTGATATTAGTTCGAAGAAGAGTGCACTTCTTTACATTAAAAGTAAAACCTGCTTCTAACAAAACCTTTAACACCGTGTTTTACCTCTTAAAAATTTATCTATTGTGATTCCGACAATTATTACATCGTCCATATAGACTACTGCATAGGAATAGACTAAGTTCCTTAAAGCAGCATTATGGCTCGTTGAAAAATAGAAGAAGCGAAATAGCATTGCCAGAAATTCATAACGACTCTCTGGAGTCACAAATGTGGTCCTTTCGATAGTATTAGGGTTAATTGGCATCTAATAAAAGACGCTGGCCATATCTAAAGTAGAAAAATATTTTCCTCCTCGCAAGCGATCTATCTGATCTGAAATCAATGGTATTGAGTATTTATCAGAAATTGTATTTCTTCTTGACAAATAACATTGGGCTGAACTGAGCCGATAGGGGCGTCTTTGGGCAGTCTTATTCTCACCTATTAAACGAATTTCTACTGCACCTGTAGTGTTTTTTTGTTAAATTTATATTTTTTTATTAACATCTGCCCGGGGGGCAATTCATTAAATCCTTTGATAACTTTCTCTATTGAGTAACAGTTAAGTATACTGATATGAAAGTGTGGGATGATGCTGCTGTGAATTAAGGTGAAAGTTGGGGTGTGGTCTAGGGATGGCGTATTATGATGAAGTGGGGATGTTGGTTATGGAAATTTTATTCAACTCTGAATTTCTTAAGCCGACAGCTAATGGGTGGACATGTTCGTTTATTTTCTTCTGGTGACTCGTGCATTTATTATCTGCCTTAAAAGTTTGTTCTCGGCTCTTTCCAACCTTTTCATGTTTGTGAATGAAGCTGCCCGTATGCTGTATGTACACGCTGGTTTATTTATCGCCCTTGTACGGGAGGAGCTTTGTTTTTGATGGAAAGCCTTCTTCTTCTTCTGAAGCAACCAGTACATTTGCCTACTTTTCTGATTAATAAGCTTGACCTTTCCCGTGATATGTTCCTTCCATGTGAGTTTAGTGTGAAGGGTGAGCCCCAAATATTTATCGAAACAGGTGGAGAGTTAAGT
The DNA here is from genome assembly GCF_000001215.4 of Drosophila melanogaster. Lineage (NCBI taxonomy): Eukaryota > Metazoa > Arthropoda > Insecta > Diptera > Drosophilidae > Drosophila > Drosophila melanogaster. The sequence continues at coordinate 25,651,790 of NT_037436.4, read as the reverse complement.
TCATAACGGGGGAATAAAAAGTTCTCGGACAATGAATGAATGAACCAGGATGTGCGACGCTGTGGTCACTGTAGAAAAGTCCATGAAGTTTGATGCCCTGGTTGAGTGCTACCGATGCCAGGCCTTCGGGCATAAAAAGAGTTATTGCAGACTGCAGTACAATTGTGTCGTAAAATGTGTGTAAAAAAGACAAAAACGCTTATGCTACTTTTGGCAACATGCTACTTTTGGCATGTATGTCAGCCACAAAAAGCCAGCTACGATGACGTAGCTAGGGGGGCGTGTGCCTAGCAGAAGCCACACAACTACAGGCACGAGTTCAGTCCACATGACCATAGTATTTGATGATGAGCACCTTGTTCGCCAGCTCAAGGAGGCGATGAGGGCCAGAGACGCACCCAATGTCCGTAAACACTCAGTCAGTAATCTAGAATGCTAACGGCTTATCAAGGAACAAGTCCGAAGTGGAGCACTATCTCAAAACAAAACAGGTGGGCACAATGCTGGTTTCAGAGACACATTTCACCACGACATTGCTATCTAAAGTCTCTGGTTATGACGTAATAAATACAATGCACCCCGCTGACAGAGTAGGAGCCACAGTAATAATAATAAGTGGTAAAATATACGAGGAGATGGAGCCTGTGCACCTGGACTGGCTAAGAGCTCCTCTGAAGTAGATTTTTAGAAGCGCGATTGATCGACGCGAACAATAGGCAAATAGAAATAAACACTAAAGTTCAGGACCAGATAAATCAACTTACCTCCACAGTCAACGTAATTCTCAAAACGGCAAAGGGGTCGCAAATTGACACCAATCATTTGTATGAAACCTTGCTGGCGAGAAATAGAATGCACAAGAATGCTTCAAAATTAATGTTGGCCGTGACACTTGCAAAGCTCAATATCGTTAGCTCGAATATTCTCGATCACGCAGACTTAAAATCAGTTTGGCTTGAGGAGCCCACCAACACCCCCATAGGGGACCTCATGTCCGTGTCGTCCATAAAAGTGCTTCAGTCCACTAACTCATTACACTTCATCATTAAGTGTCCTAAGATTAAGTTTGCTTGCAAAAAGATTACTATTTTCCTCGTTAGCCACCAAGGAACCATGCTGCGAATCACCGACAACGTCATCGCTGAATGTAATAACGAAGTCTACACCGTCAAGGACTGCACGGCGTCGACCAGCACCGCCTTTTGTCAATTGTCGTCGGGCAGCTCATGTGCCAGAGAGCTGCTGGCGGCGTGGCGCACTGCGAAGTGCAACCAAGCAGTCTGGACCCCATTACCTATGTAGACGATGGAATCATCATCATCAACGACAAGACTGCCAAAGTGCAAATAGACAATAGCACCGAAGTCTGGGTGTACGGCACGCACCTCATTTCTTTCACCCAGCACGCCACGATAAATGAAACTACTTTCATCAACCGGGATAGCGTTCAGAGCCGAGCCCCAGGGGTAGCTAAATTCCCCCTGTTGAATGTTAGCGCTAGCCAGAACGTGCTCAGCCTCCCTTACCTTCATCGCCTGAGTGAAAGCAATTCGGAGACAATCCGGAAATTCAAGGAAGAGATCGATGCTGATCGCGCCCAACAGGTGGCACTTATCATGGCTTCAGTATGTTGTCTGCTATTTTGCGTTGGCCTCGTGAGCTGGCGTATGTATACTAAGGGCCAGAAGAACTCAGCATATTTGCGTGGCCGCTATGAGCATGGATCCGCAACGATATGTGTTGCGGTTTCACTGGTAGCTTTAGTCTTTATTTTGCATTCAATAGCGGCAGCTTTTCGCTGCGCAAATAAAATTATAACACAATAATCGCTGCGTCTTTAATTAGGACGTTAAACGCCAACTATAGTTACTCAATTACACATGTAACTAATTAATTATATTCACTCATATATACATACATATATTCACTCTATGGTCGAAAACGTTTCGTTCTACTTTTTTACACACTTGTCTCTACGAATCTAGTATACCCAAATACCTTATTATTAATATTTGTTGTAATAGCTTTGTTATTATTTTTTTACATATTGATAAAAAAACATATAAGCAAACAAATGTAAATAACAAAATCCATAAGGGTAAACAAAAAGCCTTTAATTTTGCATTGAAAGGCAGAAAATACAATTTGTTTTCATTGTGCAAGCAATTTCTTGGCAAACTGTATGTATACCTTATATGGTCGGGAACGTTTCCTTATGTCTGCTAAATACATTTCAATGATACTAGATTCAATGATACTAGATACTCTTTTACTATACGAGTACCAGTACTATTCAATCTTCTTTTAACATTCTGTCCCAGCATGTAAGTTTTAGTAGCAAATTAGATAATACGTATGTACGTTGTTAGATTAATTGTATAGAAAAATAGAGCAATGATAACTAATTTGTAAAATGAAAAATTAAAGGAATAGCCTAACAAGAGTTAATGCGCCATTGCCCCTTTTTCTTAGGAGAGAAAATGAAAGGCTGTATGCATGACAGACGTGTTAACGATATTAAAATAAATAACCCTTAATCGCAGAGTGGGAGTGTATACTACAATAGATTCGGTGTAAAAGGTAAGAGGGAGCGTATCTGATTCTATAAAGTACATATGTACAAATAACGCAAATTTTTAATTTAACTTAAGTTGTATTTCTTATCCTCTTTAATTGGTTAGTTATTTTTTACGACGTTGATTATTTTTTTATTTAATTTACAACTGTAAGCCCTTTACTTTCTAATTTATATAAAGGGTCTACGAACGTTAGTAAATTCGTAATTTCGAGTAATGAAATTAGTACCCGCGTGACATATGTACATATACGTATTCGTATATATGTATATGTACATATATGTATTGATTCATATATATATACTGCATACTGAACAAGCAAGAATTGAAGTCACATACATTTATGAGTAATAAGTATGGGAGCAAACCTGAAATTATTCATATATATACATACATATATATAATATATACAAATATATATATGTATGTTTATATATATATATATATAGTAGCATATGTGCCATAGTATAAGACCACATATACTTACACACACACACACATACATAACCACATAGGAACAGCCATACACAAAATCATAGAATGCCTTAGGATATAAGTCATAAAATCATGTATCCAATAAGAACCCCAATTCTGGTGACAATAACAAATCCAGCCTACCCTAATGTAAACATTAACATCCGCTGCCGAATCAGTTATTCCCACCAAAGGGTCAAAACCGCTTACGCAGCTCAAGTTCTCGGCTGATCAGTACCCATGAGTGATCCACTCAAGAAGGCACCCAATCCAACAGACATAAACATCCGCAGCCGCATTCGCGACTCCCACCAGAGGGTCAAAACTGCTAACACAGCTTTAAGGGTCAAAACTTTCCACGTAGCTCAAACTCGGCTGATCTATATCCATGCGCAATCCACTCAAGAGAGCGCCTAATTAACGTAAACATAAATGAGAGCCTATGTACGCTCAATATGAAGAAGTAAATAAGCTCAGCCAAGGGTTTGCTAAGCGTTCGCTTTGCAAATTAGATTTAGATTTTATTCATACTTCAATTGTGTAAGACGTGAATTTGTCTCCGACATTCGCTTAAGTTTTTGATCAATAAAAATATTTTTTTTTATAAACCAACAAACCGCGAAGTTGTAATTGGCGCAGTCGGTAGGATCCGCGTGTGAACATAATCTCTTAGAGCTAATAGATTAGTTCGAGATTAATAAAGCGCAACTCGTGACGAACAAAGTTTCGCTTGTGCTTCAGTTTATACAAAGCAGATCCGCAAAAGAACTTATGTGACAAAATATTTGTGAACAGTTATCTAACTCTCGATGTTGGATACTATTAATACAAATATAAATTAAAAAACTGCAAGTGACCATTAAAGTGTGACCCACCAAAATAAATAAAAGGTGTGACTGTTACCAGGTCAGTGTTGTGCAGCCCATCTAGCATTGATTGGACTGCTACAAAGGTGTGCGAATTTTAAATAAAAAAAAAAAAATAAATAAAACCCCGGTATCAATCTACCAAGTGATTCAAAGAAAAATCAACAATAGCCAACAACATGGCACAACCCAGCGAACAAATTATGATTCTATCTGAATTACATTTGAATCAGGCTTTGGGCCAGATTCGTCACATCTCAACATTTGACGGTTCCACAAGAGAACTGGCATCATTTGTGAGACGTGTGGACTTCGTGATGTCCCTATACCCGACAACAGACAAGAGGCAACATAGTGTACTCTACAGTGCCATCGAGAGGCAGCTGTCCCAACATGCACAAGAAGTATCCCAGCTACAACAGTGCAACACTTGGGCTGAACTACGATCAGTCCTCATTGATGAATTTAAAACCCAAATCCCATACGAAGAGTTGCTAAGAAGACTTTACAACACCTACTGGAGTGGTAGTATTCGTAAGTTTGTAGAAGAACTAGAAAATAAGATGTTCGAAATTTCAAGTAAATTATCATTAGAAAATAATTATACAAATACAACTCTTTATACCGCCGCAATGGCTAATACTATAAAAGATGTAATTTATAAAAGAATTCCAGACAGAATGTTCATGAAATTAGCAAGATATGATATTACAACAACAACATTATTAAGACAAGTAGCGCAAAGGGAATCAAAAATCAGTAGTAAAAATAATGATTCTCAGAAGAATAAAGGAAATAATAATGACCAAGGTATAAAACCTTATTATATTCAAGCACAGCAAAGTCAAAATCGAAATAATTATGCAAGTAATAATTCAAAAAAAGTTGAAAGCAACCAAGCGACATACAATGAGTTCAAACAAAAGTTAGAACAAGATAGAGCGCAAAACGCTCTAAATTTTCAAAAACCCACATCTTATTCTACTACTAACCAGCCCCAAAAAAGACAGCGTGAAAGTTCCAGTGGTCAGTCTAAAATGGATACCAGTGAAAATTTTCATCAACTTGCCTCGGGATCGGAATCAGAAGTAGAAGAAGAACATACCCCTTCATACAAATAACTATGAACAATATCAAACTCAAATGTTTGATTGACACAGGTTCATCAATAAATTTGATGAGTAAAAATTTTTTCAATTGTCCGATTAACTCAAAAGCTCCATTAGATGTACACACAATAAACGGTCAAATTATTTTAAAATCAAAAATTACATTAAAACCTAGTAAATTATGTCCGACAAAGCAAACATTTTATTTACATAAATTCTCAGAAAAATACGGCATTTTGTTAGGCAGGGAATATTTGGAAGATTCCAAAGCAACTATATGCTATACATCCAATACAGTCACTTTAAATAAATACACATTTAAATTGCGACTTGAAGATATTAACGAAGAAGAGGAAACACCTAAAGAGAGTTTAAAAGAAAACTTATTAGATTCCCCAAATATTGAGTATGTCAATTATGTAATTGACAACGAACTCAATGAAACAAATGAATTTCGACTTGATCATCTAAACGATGAAGAGAGGAAAGCCCTCACCAGTGTCTTATACGAGTTTAGTGACATACAGTACAAAGAAGGTGAAAATTTGACCTTCACAAGTACAACTAAACATGTCATAACAACTAAACCCGAAGACCCAATTTACAGACGTCCATATAAATACCCACAAAGCTTCAACGAAGAAGTCGAAAACCAAATGAAAGACATGATTCGACAAGGAATCATAAGAAAATCGAATTCTCCATATTGCTCTCCTGTTTGGGTAGTACCCAAAAAGCCAGATGCATCGGGAAAATCGAAATTTCGCATAGTCATTGACTATCGCAACCTCAACGAAATAACAGTTGATGACAAATACCCAATACCAGTAATGGATGAAATATTGGATACGCTTGGAAATTGCCAATACTTTACAACCATTGACCTCGCAAAAGGTTTTCATCAAATACAAATGGATGAAAATTCTATAGCGAAGACAGCTTTTTCAACCAAAAATGGTCATTTTGAATATACTCGAATGCCATTTGGTTTAAAAAATGCACCCGCAACTTTTCAACGTTGCATGAATAATCTCTTAGCAGATTTAATATACAAAAATTGTCTCGTATATATGGATAACATAATTGTGTATTCCACTTCATTGGAAGAACACATAATGTCTTTGCGAAAGGTATTCTTAAAGCTCAGAGAAGCAAATTTAAAATTACAGCTAGATAAATGCGAATTCCTAAAAAAGGAAACTGAATTCCTAGGGCACATAATTACAACACATGGTATTAAACCAAATCCCGCAAAAATTAAAGCCGTAGTGAATTTCCCTATACCAAAGTCCACTAAGGAAATAAAATCATTTCTTGGTCTTTGCGGTTTTTACCGCAAATTTATTCCAAACTTCGCTAAAATAGCAAAACCAATGACATTACGACTAAAAAAAGGCTCAATAATAAATATCAAAGATTCAGACTATTGCTTAGCTTTTGAAAAATTAAAAGTGTTCATAACGTCCGATCCCATATTAATACACCAAGATTTTAAAAAGTCTTTTTCATTATCTACTGATGCTAGCAATTTCGCTATAGGCGCGGTATTATCGCAAGAGCATAAACCTATATGCTAGCAGAACTCTGAACGAACATGAAGTTAATTATTCCGCAATAGAAAAGGAACTCCTTGCTATTGTTTGGGCCACTAAATATTTCAGGTCCTATTTATTTGGTAGAAAATTCGAGATCCATAGTGATCACAGGCCATTAGTTTGGCTTGATTCAATTAAGGAGCCAAACATGAAACTTCAGAGATGGAAAATCAAATTAAATGAATTTGACTATCATATCAAATATCTCCCTGGTAAAGAAAACCATGTAGCAGATGCTCTATCGAGAGTAAAAATTGAAGAAAACTTCCTAGGAGAAACCTCCAGTAACATTTTGTTACCAACACAAGCTACTATTCACAGTGCTCAAGAAGATAACCAATCTTATATTTCCTTAACGGAAAGACCAATTAATTACTACAACAGGCAGATAGAATTTATAAAAGACGATAATAATAACGTAGAAACTAAAAGATACTTTCATAAAACAAAAATTAAAATTCATTACATAGAAATGACAAATGTCCATGCCAAGGAATTAATTAAAGAATATTTATGTACCAAAAGAAGCGTAATTTTCTTTCATAACGAAATAGATTTCCTTACATTTCAAAACGCTTACATAGAAATTGTCAGTCCGAATAACATAACTAAAGTTATGAAATCAAACATCAAATTGAAAGACATTGAAACATATTCCGAATTTAAAGAAATAATTATAAAAAGTCACAGAACTTTTACACCCAGGAATAGAGAAACAAACTAACCTTTTTAAAGAAAAATATTATTACCCAGACTACCAAAAGTTAATACAGAACATTATTAATGAATGCGAAGTATGTAACATATCCAAAACAGAACATAGAGATACTAAACTAAGATATGAGTTAACACCAGAAACTTTTAATCCCAGAGAAAAATATGTTATAGATTTTTATTTAATCAATAATAAAACGTTCCTGTCATGCATTGACATTTATTCAAAATATGCCGCTTTGATTGAAGTCAGTAGTAGAGACTGGCTGGAAGCAAAAAGAGCTCTCCTTAAAATTTTCAATGAAATGGGAAAACCGTCAGAAATAAAGGCCGATAAAGATTCAGCTTTTATATGTTCCGCGTTACATTTATGGCTTAGGTCCGAGATTGTGAATATAAATATCACAACAAGTAAAAATGGAATTTCTGACATTGAAAGATTCCATAAAACAATGAAAAGTTAAGAATCATTAATAGTGAGTCCGACCCAGAAAATAAGATAACACAATTTGAAACTATTCTCTATGTATATAACCAAAAAACTAAACACATTACAACTGGGAGAACACCAGCTGATATTTTCCTTTATGCAGGAACACCTGCATATGACACCCAAAAAGAGAAACAATCAAAAATAGATAAGTTGAATAAAGATAGACATAGCTATGAAGTAGATACTAGATATAAACAAGCACCATTGGTAAAAAGTAAAACAACTAACCCATTTAAGAAAACAGGACACGTAGAACAAATAGATGAGAAACATTACGAAGAAACAAATAGAGGAAGAAAAGTTGAACATTATAAATCTAAATTTAAAAAACAAAAGAGAATTAATAAAAGTAAATACAATTCCAGCTCAACGCCCGAAAATCAAGTGGGGTCCGATTAAACAGTTATTCATAATAACACTCATAATATGTTTCATCCGTGCCGTCCGTGGTCAAAGCCTAGAGGTGAAACCGATACAAGCTAAAAATGGATATCTTATATTTAAAACGGGATCAATTAATATACCTATAAACTATGAATATCACTATTTGTCCGTAAACTTAACAAAAACCGAACAAACTTTTGCAAACTTAATTAAACAAGCTGAAGAATATGGTACTATAGCCCAAATCCAATATTTAACTGAAAAATTAGACAGAGAAATGAATGGAATAAGAATAATAAAACGCAATAAACGTGGTTTAATAAATATTATAGGTACCGCATATAAATACCTTTTTGGTACCTTAGATCAAAATGACAAAGAAGAATTAGAACAAAAAATATACGATCTTTCTGAACATAGTATTCAAATTAATGAATTGAATGAAGTAATAGAAGTAGTCAATAGAGGCATTGAAGTAATCGACCATTTAAGCGCAATAAGTGAAGGTGACAGAAGACTAGAACTTTTAGTATTTAATTTACAACAGTTTACCGAATACATTGAAGATATAGAACTTGGTATGCAATTAACAAGACTTGGTATTTTTAATCCCAAATTATTAAGACATGATCCATTATCACATGTAAATTCCGAAAAATTGCTAAATATAAAAACTTCTACGTGGTTAAAATCAGATGCAAATGAAATACTTATTATTTCCCATATTCCTAGAGACATTATAAAAACTGCACTTTTTAACATCGTACCATATCCAGACAAAGATAATAATATACTTATAGAAAATGTAAATGATAAATATTATATTCAAAGATAATCAAGTTTACAAACAAAACTCAGGAAAACCAATAATAAACAAATGTATTACAGGAATATTAAATCAAATACCAACAGAATGCAGATATTCAAAAACACATAACAATATTGGAATAACTTATGTAGAACCAAACATAATTTTAACTTGGAAATTATCAAAAATGGTATTAAATCAAAACTGTATAATTAATAGAGAAATTATAATAGAAGGAGACAATATAATAAAAGATTTTAATTGTTCTGTTCAAATAGAAAACATATTAATTACAAGCACAACACTAGACTACACACAAACGGTCTATATCAATAACAATGTAACAAAATTAGAACCATTATCATATCTAAATGCTAAAGAAATAATTAAAGAACACTCTTATACATACAACACATTACAAATTATTACATTAACTATACTTGCTATTATAATACTTACACTTATACTATATTTTATTTATAAATATAAAGGCATTCCCAAAAAACTAATTGTTAAATATAAAAAAGAGAATCCACAACAAATAGAACAGCAAAATAACACAACAACAGAAAATATAAATACAGTACTTGATACTAATCCTGTATTGTATCCTAGAATATCCGCCTGAGGACAGGCTAAATTTAAAGGATGGGGAAGTAGCATATGTGCCATAGTATAAGACCACATATACTTACACACACACACACATCCTTCGGACCTGACCGCGGCTCTCCAGAATGAGGACCTGAGGGGCATACTTACCAGGATGAATGGCAAGATCAGCACCTTGCTATCCGCATTCGAGACCCAACGGCACGTGACACGAGAGACAAAAGGGCATAGCTTCCGAACTCTCAGCCCTTAACAACAGGGCGTTAGAGCTGTACAAAGGTACTACCAAAAGTCCAGGCGCCCAAGCCGAGCAACCCTACGTTGGGTGGCAACGGTGAAGAAAAGGCGACATCCATACCAAACGAGTCCAAACCAGGCAGCTACGCATCTGTCGCCAAGAATGCTAGCACGGGTGCAGAGTGGACCAAGGTGAAGCCTACGCGCCTGCGTAAAAAACCGGAGGCACTCATCGTAAAAAAGACAGGAGAGGCTTCGTACGCAGAGATGCTTCGGAAGCTAAGATCGGACCCGAGCCTTAGCGAACTGGGCAGCCACGTGCGAAAAATCCGGAGAACGCAGAAAGGTGAGCTGTTGCTTGAGGTAGAGGGGAAAGCTTCGGAAAGCGTTCCCAAGTTTAAGAGCGACCTGGAAGCGGCGCTCAATGACTTGGCCTCTGTGCGCACAGGAGCGCAAAGAATAGCTCTATCTTGCAGCGGATTGGACGAGGCTACGACAGCAGAGGAGCTCCACAGCTGCTTGGTCGCCCAATTCCAGGGCCTGCAGATAAATCCTGAAGATATCAGGGGCCTTCGCAGAATGCGGGATGGCACGCAAATAGCCTCAGTGCTGCTGAACGCGAACGTTGCGATACCAGTCCTTAAACAGGGCACCATAACCGTTGGATGGTCAAGATGTCGTATCACCCAGGACGTCCGACCCACGAGATGCTACAGGTGTCTCGGCTATGGGCATCGATCAGCAACCTGCAAGAACACTGACAGGGCAGACTGCTGTCTTAGATGCGGTGAGCGTGGGCACAAGGCAAAGGGGTGCGCTGCAGCACCGAAATGCCTGATCTGCAGCAGCGAGGTGGACAGAAACCACTCGACGGGTAGCTTTGCGTGCCCGACCTACACAGCGACCCTAAAAGAAGCCAAGAGCCACCTTAATGCTCGCTCATATTAGCGTAGTACAGCTCAATGTCAATCATTGCGCAGCAGCTCAGAGCCTCCTGGCCCAGACTGCGGTTGAGCGCAATGTAGACATCATGCTCCTAAGCGAACCCTACGTCTCTGGTAGTGGACAATCATCCATGATCCTTGACGAGACAGGTAAAGCAGCTATCAAATGCTGCAGCTCTCTCCACGTCCAGGGACTGGTTGCATTACCTATGCGGGGTATCGCTTATGCGAAGTTAAAACACGTGCACATGTACAGCTGCTACGCTCCGCCGAGCGACACCCCCGATCAGTTCGAGGAGTTTCTGGAGGCGCTCGTGGACCACGCGAGAGGGCGAAGCCCGAAGGTCATTGCCGGCGACTTTAATGCCTGGGCAGTGGAATGGGGCAGCAGGACATCCAATACCAGAGGCCGAGCTGTGATTGACGCCATGGGAATGCTGGACCTTATACTGCTGAACGACGGACGGAAGCCGACGTTTAACAACGATAGGGGTACGTCCTTTATTGACGTTACCTTTGTCAGCAGAGGGCTCGTAGACAACAACAACTGGATGGTCCATGACGTCATGACGCTAAGCGACTGCGCCCTGATCTCCTTCAGTCTCTCCCCGGAGGGCATGCCCAGGAGACGGCAGAGTAGAGCAGTCGGGAAAGCATGGGACACCAGGAAGATCGATGAGGCCATGCTGGCCTATCAGATCAATTCCCTGGAAATCCCAAATGGGGACGCAGAGAGTATGGCGGCAGGCCTCATGAGTATGCTGGGAAGAATCTGCGACGCAATCATGCCAAGAAAAAATAAGGCACAGCGCAAACCACCCGTTTGCTGGCGGAGTGCCTCCCTAAGCCAACTACGGTCTGTTTGCATCAGGGCTAGGAGAATGGCGCAACGAGCCAGAGGCAGTACCCACCACGCGGAACTCTTGGAGGCTTTCAGAAGGAAACCCCTAGAGTTCAAGCACGGCATCGCGGTTGCCAAAGCGCGGTCGTTTAAGGAGCTGCAGGATGGCGTAGACAGCGATACCTGGGGCCTCGCCTACAAGCTTGTTACCAAAAAGCTAAGGAGGAGAGCGGCAACCCCATCCGACCCGGGGTCCTGGCTAACATAGTAGGGGGAGATATTTCCAAAAGCAGACCACACTATGGAGGCCCCCTGCCCCAGATTTCCCGTGCGTCACAGAACTTGAAGTCGCCGAGGCAGCCAAGCGCATCAAACCCAACAAAGCCCCTGGACTAGATGGTATTCCTGGAGCTGTTATAAAAGCAGTGGCGCTGGGTAGACCTGAAATCTTCAGGGCCACCTTACAGCAATGCCTTCTGGACGGAATCTTCCCAACAAGGTGGAAAAGCCAGAAGCTAGTCCTGTTGCCGAAAGGCAAGGGACCAGCACATGCTGCAAACAGCTACCGCCCCCTATGCCTACTGCATCTAGTAGGAAAACTGTTCGAACGTATCCTGTATACCAGAATAGAGGCAATCACGGAGATCATCAACGGCCTGGGAAGCCATCAATATGGCTTCCGGAAAGGAAAGAGCACTCTGGACACTCTTTCGTCCGTTAGAAACATCGCCAAGACCGCTCTTTCTGGTGATAGATGGTTAGGGCAGGAAGGAATACTGCGCAATAGAGACTCTTGACGTAAGGAACGCTTTCAACACCGCCAGATGGCCCGTAATCCTCGCAGCCATGAAAAGTATGGGGATCCCGGAGTACCTAAGGATAGTCGTTGGCAGCTACTTTAGGGACCGGGTCCTATGGTACGATACGGAAGGTGGCCCAAAAGGGATGGCCCAAGGATCGGTACTTGGACCAATCCTATGGAACATTATGTACGATGGGATCTTGGGCATCAACAGGCCCGTAGGAGTAGAGCTGCATTGTTTTGCTGACGATGTGGCAATCACAGCTGTCTCGAAAACAATCGCAGGGTTGGAAGACAAATGCAACTCTACGATCGGTGCTGCCATCCTCTGGCTCGAGAAAGCCGGGCTAGCAATAGCGGCTCACAAGACCGAAGCAGTCCTACTAAGCAGCAGGAAAAAGGTGGAGAACATGCTGGTCTCCGTCAAGGGTACACAGGTGACCTCTCAAGAGTCCCTAAAGTACCTGGGGGTAATGATAGATCGCAGACTATCGTTCAAGGACCACGCGAGCTACGCCAGCAAGAAGGCAGCAGTCACAGCCTCTTCGTTGGCGAGGCTTATGCCCAACGTCGGAGGCCCAAGACACCCGCCCAGAAAACTGCTGGTGTCAGTAGCAAAGGCTTCGCTGCTATACGCTGCACCAGTCTGGAGCAATGCCACTGGCAGGGTCTCATACCTGAAAGGAGCTCGTTCGGTGCTACGGTCAATGGCCCTCAGGCTCATTAGAGGATACAGGACCATATCCGAAGACGCGGCGCTAGCGCTGGCAGGCCTGCCGCCGATTGATCTGGAGATCAAGGCTCTCAGCCTAATGCGGAGTGGCGCTTCCAGGCAAAAGGCACACGAGTGGCTATTAGGTGAATGGCAGAGCAGATGGCAAACGTCGCGACGGGGGAGGTGGACTTATCAGCTCATCCCAGAGATGACGGTTTGGGCAGAGTGCCAACACAAATGCTTGGACTACCACCTAACCCAGTTCCTCACGGACCATGGCTGCTTCCGGGTCTATCTACTCCGGTTCCGTCACGTAGAGTCAGCCCAATGCTTGTTCTGCGTCGACTGTGAAGAAACAGCAGAACATGTGCTAATGAACTGCTCCAGCTTCACGGCGGAGAAGGAGCATCTAAAGACGCTGTCAGGTGCCCCGTTCAGCTCTAGTGGCTTGTTCGCGGCTATGCTGGCGAACAGCGGGGCATGGGAGCTGGGACACAGCCTTATCATTAATATGTGTGGACGTGTAAGTCCAAAGAGTCGTCCTGGATAACGGCGGGCGAAGAATTCTAACTCAGCGTTCCCGGCTCGTCGTAAAAGGCATCTAAAAGGCATATTGGCTGTATTGGCTTCTCCCGGGAATCGCACCTCCTGAGAATAGCACCTCCCGAGAATCGCTATATCTATCGGTAGCTGAGAAGTTTTTTTTACCGGCATATATCTTTCCCCTATTTTGGGAGTCAATACCCTGTTGATGAACTATATCCGTTAGTAATTAATGAAACGAACAATAAAACCATATCGCTTATGGTTACTTTTAAACGGTCTTGATCATGTCGAATGACCAAATTTAAAAGCGGCCGTAGGTTTAGAAGCCAAGCTTTTGCAACTAGTATATTTACTATTTATTTATTTGTATATTTAACTATAGACAGTAAGTGGAAATATTAAGATGTAAATTCGTTTATTTATAAGTAACTAGCGTTTAACTAGTTCTGTGGTGTCTTACTGATTACTAACTAATACTTAAAGAGAGAATGCTGTAGCCGAGTTCCCCGACTCTTAGATACCCGTTACGCAGGTAGTGTGAATACGAACTCGAAATTTTATAATTTTTCTAGGATATCGATAGATATTGGGGAATAAAATGAGAAAGAACTTAAAAGTTGTTCCAAAGTGTGGGAGTGACCGGTTTGCCGGCTTTAGGGCGTTAAAGTTAGAGTGGTAAAAAGTTTTTTGCAAAGACTAATAAAATTTTGAAAATATTTCTCAAAATAATTCACGCTGGTGGCCACACTGTTGACAAATAAAAAAACAGGTTGTACGAACCTTTCCGAGTTTCCGTTCAAACGAACATGAAATCATTCATGAGACAAACTAACCGTAAGCTTCAAGACCTATTATCGGGAAAACATGAACTACATGAAAAATATTAGTCTGCTGAAGCCGATTTTAAGAGGTTGAATCAGGTGTCTCCTTGGCTCTCAAGGTGCCTACTTGAATCATAACGTTGTAGACATCACCAAACTCAATTTTAAACTTAAAATTTATTACCCTTAGTTTAAAATACTTGTTACATTTTATGTCCTTTTTTTCTGCCCAGAAAACACGGAAGTGTATAAATATTTTAAAAATGAATGAATGTTAAAAACAACTTGTTCTCATGAATTGCTGTATTGAATTCAAAAACTAGATTTCTGGATTCATTTTTATTCTATGATTCAAAAAACACTGAAAGATATTGGTTCCGAGTATCTGGATTTCCAATCATAATAGTAGATGTTGGGATTTGAATTTGGTATCTTATAACCACGTTTATATCCTCGGTATCTTCCTGAAGATTTATTCCATTTTAAACGTTAAATGACTTTAGTTTGATTTTACCAGTTTGAAGCCTTTAATTAAAGCACATCAAAACATCATATTTTTTTTAGAAAAAGCACATTTAAAAAGCACTCCCTAATGGCTGTAGTAATAGATAGAATCTAATGACGCTGCTTAAAAGTGGGTTCGTTAAAAAGTCTTCTTCTCAGAATAGTTTTGAATATTTTATGAGAAATATTATTTTAACAATATTATTATTGAATTATTTTATACACGTCTAAGAGATCGCTAATGCTCAAATACGATTTTTTTATACGATTCTAAAATAAATAATAATAAAAACTTTCAGAATTACTATTGCGTACAAGCCATCTTGGAAGGTGACGTCACAGTCGGGGGTGTACTTGCGCGAGTTACCATAGCTACTACCCCTTCCCCAAAGACCAACCTTGTAAATACGTCGTAGCCACCCACGATCACTTCAGTCTTTGTCTGGTCATCACACTTTCTGATGGCCTGGCCATTAGTTCGACGCACCGACTATTGCGGCAGAAACGGCATGTGGCGGATGTGCCAAAGATCCAGGTTAGCATTTTTGGGCAACAGCAACGGACCTCGTAGAGTATAAGTTTGATATTTAAGATTCAGTTCTAGTACAGCCGTCTACGGACAATGAACATTGATCATTAAAATATTAAAGCCAACCATTCAAATCAAACAATTACCTTTTATTCAACCTGGACTATTTGGAAAACCACCAACAAGGAAAACCCAAAATCTCAGTGGCAGAGATTTCCACCAGTTTAGTCGCGCACAAGCAGTCCCAAGGATGGTCGCAAGGATGGGGTGAGATTTCAGTTCAAGGGTATGCACCTTACTCTGTCCTCAAATTCCGCGAAAGATAATTCCGCGAAAAAGATAATAAGATGGTCTGAATATTTGATGATAAATATTAAGAAATATCATACAAACTTGTTATAGGGTCTTGTATACTTATATATAAAAAAAACATAAAAAATATATATAACAAAATCATTAAGCCTTTAAAAAGAGCAGTACCCGTATATTCCAGCTACTTTCAGCTCAAAGCTTTGGAGGCTCACGTTTTTAATTTATGCCTTGCAAAGTCTTACAATGACTAGTAGTCATCAATAATTTCCTGAGCCCTGACTGCGGTCATCCGAAATAATTCCATACAGAGATATGTATTTCATATTATCTGCGATCTGTCTTCATTTTCATTATGCTAGTAGACCCCATAAACTCAAATATGTATGACTCTTTGAACATATTATCGAGAAAGTCAAGCTGTTAGTTACCTACACCCAAAAACATATCTCGCCCTCCTTTTTCTGACTTCACCATTGCAGTCTGTGTAGTCTGCAGTCTATGAAGGTCCTTAACTC
Source organism: Drosophila melanogaster (assembly GCF_000001215.4). Lineage (NCBI taxonomy): Eukaryota > Metazoa > Arthropoda > Insecta > Diptera > Drosophilidae > Drosophila > Drosophila melanogaster. Next base: position 25,635,393 of record NT_037436.4, on the reverse strand, counting down.
GAGAACCAATCAGGTGGATTCTTAGAGTAGCCACTCGTTGTTGATGTCAGACTCTCTTATCCCCGTGTATAAAAATGGATCCCCTTAAATTGCTCAGGATCAGTTCTTATAATACCTCAGCACTGAATTCTTATGATATAATTTTGTTCGAACTTGTTCGGGATATGACGTCTAACCGTTCTAATTGTTTGTGAGGACTCAAACCATTTACTGTGAAATATTTTAATAACAAATGAAAAACATAAAACTACAAATAAAACATTCATAAATATAAAATATATATAAGCAATTTAAAATGGCATTAGTGACTTGTGATTTGTTCAGCCAATGATCGAATGCTCAAAATCCAGTAAAGCCTGCGAGGGTTTGATGTTAATTAGATGTCACTAGATTAGAGAATCTAGTAGAAAAATAGTGGATTTGATGACCACTATAAACCCAGTGAAGGACCTCAAAATGAATTCAACATTTTAATGAATATAGGAAACTGGATGATCAACAAAACCTATCAAATCATTGAGAAGACAAACCTATGACATTAGCTAAATCTTTAAAACGTTTGAGTATGGAAGAGGATAAGGAAATATCAACTGTGGACCTACTAAGGTATATAGAACATTTTAAAAAATATTTGTAGGTCTTCGTTTATGCAGTTTTTATTAAACAATTAGTAGAGCTTATAAGTGTAACAAATTATTTATGTTCTTCAAGGTTTCAGATTTAATTATTTAGACTTAAAACGGAATTTTTTATGTAGATTTAGGAACAACCGCTCTTGGCAACTTTTGCACTCGACTCCCCTTTACTAAAGACACTAGAATAACAAGATGCGTAACGCCATACGATTTTTTGGCACACAATTTTTTCGCCGTGGGTCTAGAGGTGGCTTCAGGATCTCTTATTTAATTATACTCTCGTTGATATGACTTTTGCAATAAACAGTTTTTTTTGATTTTATAAATTTTTATTTTCTACTTCGTATTATTTTTATGAAATATTTATTTCTCAATGTAATGTCTTCTTTTTTGAAAATTGATGTTTTAAATTACAGTAGTTATAATAATTTTCTTTGTATTTGATTTAATTATTTGGTAAATTTATTAAGTAATTTGACTTAATATGATGTATGTAAATGATCCAATTTTATTATTTACAATGCACATTAGATTCAGCTGTTTTTCATATTCAGTTTTTCTTTTATATTCCAATTTGATATTTTTAAAAAGCGCGCAATTTCATCATAGTGCCACGAAATTGGCCAAAACTTTCCAAATATGTAAATTCGTTTCTTTGATCAGAATTGATTTCGGCCCGAAAATCGTCTTCTAGCACAACACGCACACATATACGCGTTATCGTCTCTTGTTTTTACTCACACAAGCAAGCAAATTCTATTTTAAGATTTCTTACGCTCTCAGCGTAAGCGAGCGGACAGAGGGCAATTTTGGCCGTCACTGTATGGCCGTTACGCATCTTGTTATTCTAGTATCTTTGCCTTCACTCTACACTCGCTCCCTTTTTATCGATAACTTGCTCTTGTCTAGGGATGCATTTTAATAAGGGCTGCAATGTAGAAGTATCGCAAGATTTAATACCTATTGCCACTCCGACTATTTTTACTCAAACCAATTCCCACAATCGGCCTCCAGACAAGACATTCGCCTCGAATCTGGCCATTGTTTAATATACTCTGCAACTGTAATTGTTTTTATAGGACCTTCATTGTGTCCTATCTTTTTAACCTCATATCTGCAATGATATTTGATCTCAACCATTTTATGTGGACCTAAATATTTACCTTTCATCTTTAGCCCTACTACGTACTGAGTCCTTTTTATGGCTACCAAATCATTGATATTATAGTGGTTCTGTTGATTTCTTGTTAAATCAAATGCTTTTTTATTTTCTTCCTGTATATCCCTAATGTTTTCACGAGCTTCTTGCCGCAAATTTTCACGCTTTTCTTGTAACTCTCTAATCATGAATTCGCTTACTAAATCCTTTAGCGCCTTATTATCAGAAACGCGCATATCTACTCCAGTCATTAACTTTAAAGGAGCTATTTTCGTGCTTCTTGGCTCCGTATTATTTATTACTTGTTGAACTTGTCCTAAATTCTTAGACCATAATCTTTTTTTTTTTTTTTTTTTTATTTTACTTTGCTTTTATTTATTGAATCTTCTTGTATAAGAACTAACAATAAGTTTAAAAATCTTAACTATAACAAGTATTTTTTGAACAGTTGTATTATTTTTCCAACTGTTCTATGTTTAAACGGCCCTAATAATTTATTCGCTGGGTTGGTAGGTCCTTTCGCCGGAGACGGGAACGGCTGCTGAGCTGGATTAGACCTCGCGCTAGGTGGTTGGGGTGCGTGTGAAGCTTGCTATGGTATTTTTCCTTAAGTTCCGTGATTGCGTTGGTAACTGATGGGATATTTAAGTCTCTTTGGATGTTTTCACTCCGAACGTACCACGGTGCCCCAGTGATGGTTCTCAGAATCTTTGATTGTGCTCGCTGAATGATGTCAATATTGCTGTTGCTGGCATTGCCCCATAACTGTGAGCCATAGGTCCAGATTGGTTTCAATATAGAATTGTAGAGCAAGACCTTGTGATCTAGGCTGAGCGGAGAACCAGAGTTGATGAGCCAGTGTAAGTTGTTGGCTTTGAGTTTAAGTTGGGTTTTTTTGGCTTCAATGTGCCTGCGCCATGTGAGTCTTCTGTCTAGGTGTACTCCTAGGTACGTTACCTCGTCTGCTTTCGGGAGTGGTATGCTGTTCAACAAGAGCGGAGGACAGTCTTGTCTGTTTAGCGTAACGTCACGTGCTTGCATTTTTGCTCGTTTACTTTTATTCGCCAGTCAGAGAGCCACTTCTCAATGTCGATGAGGTACAGTGCCAACTGTGCTGTAGCTTGGATAGGGGACCTTGAACGGCTAAGGATAGCTGTATCGTCGGCAAATGTGGATACCGTTAAGCGACTATTTGTAGGGATGTCGGCTGTATAGATGAGGTATAAGGTTGGCCCAAGAACGCTGCCTTGGGGGACTCCAGCCTCAATTGTATGAACAGTGGAAGTGGCAGTGTTGCACCGCACTGCAAACTTTCTGTCATAGAGGTAAGACTTTAGAAGTTTGTGTGTGCTTTCGGGTAGGGATGTTTTAATTTTAAACATTAGGCCGTCGAGCCAGACTTTGTCGAATGCTTGGGATACGTCTAAAAATACTGCTGTACAGTATTCGCGATATTCAAATGCAGTTCTTATTTCCGTTGTAATACGATTCACCTGTTCAATGGTTCCGTGGCTTTCGCGAAATCCAAATTGGTGGGCTGGGATTATATTGTGGCATATCAGATGTTGATTAAGTCGGATCAGCAGGCATTTTTCGAATAGTTTCGAAATGCATGAGAGTAGACTTATTGGTCTGTAAGATGAAGCGACTGTGTGGTTCTTACCAGGCTTTGGAATCATTATGATCTTCATCATCTTCCATCGTTGTGGAAAGTAACCAAGTTTGGTGATGGCATTAAAGAGCTTGGTTATGTAGCGAACTGCAGAATGTGGCAGCTGGATGATCATTTCCGGTGTTATAAGGTCGTAGCCGGGGGATTTTTTCGGGCTGAGATTGTCTTTGATTATTTTAGTTATTTCTTTAGGACGAAACACAATTGGGGTGTGTTGCTGATGGCGGTTTACGGGATAGGACGGTAGCGCGAATGTGCTAGTAGCCTGGTTTGGCGTGAACACATTTTGTAGGTGAGCGGCAAATGTGTTGGCTCTGTCTTCATCACTACGGGCCCAGCCACCTGATGAATTCCTTATCGGCAAAACGGTTTCAGTCGGTGGGCGAAGAGTTGAGTGGGCTCGCCACAGTGACTTTTGTTTTGTGCCTGTTGGTGTGAGTTGCTCTATGTATCGGCGCTGATCGTCGTCCTCTTCTTGTTTCAGAGCGTTGGCCAGTTTCCGTGTGGCTACTTTTAGCTTTTGTTTTGCAGTTGGGGATCTGGAAGATTGCCATTCTCTGCGTAAGCGACGTTTTACGTGGACGAGTTGCTCGATTTGTACGTTGGTCTTTTTTGAATTAATTGTATTATTTGTTATTTTGGGTGTTGCAGTAAGAGCTGCTGCAGTAAGGATGGATTGCAATGCACACGTGCAGCTCTCTATATCAGATTCAGTATTGAGTTTTGGGCTTAGCTCAATATGTGAACTTATATATTTTTTATACCTGAGCCAGTTTGTTTTGCTAGAGGTCAGTCTGGTTGGTGGTTTCACGTTTTCTGCGTATCGGCGGAGGTGAATTAGTACAGGCGAGTGATCAGATGAGAGATCCGGCAGACATTCAGCTTTAACCAAACTGCGGGAAATATTTTTCGTAACTGCGAAGTCGATCAGGTCTGGCAGCTTATTGAGGTCTGATGGCCAGTATGTAGGACTCCCGGGGGAAACATGGTCAAGTTTATTAGTGGCTTTTATTATCGTCTTATAAAGCTGTTTTCCTTTTGGGTTCACAAGTCGCGATCCCCAGTGAGTATGTTTAGCGTTGTAGTCGCCTGCTGCAATGAAGTGTGGCCCTAGTGCTTGGAAGAAATCCAGGAATTGAGCTTCTAATACTGTGAAACGGGGGGGGCAGTATACGGCCGCTAGTGTAAGGAGAGTGTTGTCATCCAGCTGAATGTTGATAGATGTGGCCTGAAGATGATTTTCCGCAAATTCTTTGTAAAAGTGGTGCTTCATACGGTTCCTTATGAGTATGGCGGTGCCACCGTGTGCTTTTCCGTCGGGATGATTTGTACCGTAGAAATGGTAGTCTCTTATTTGAAAATTGTATTTGCTTGTGAGATGAGTTTCCGAAAGAAGCATTACGTCGATATGCTTCTCATGTAGGAATTGAGCTAGCTCAAGTTTGCGCTGTGAGACGCCATTGGCGTTCCACGTAGCTATGCGTAAGGTAGCCATTATTTATTTGATTGTTGGGCTACAAGCATTTGTATCAAAAGGTTTTGATTACGCATCATGTCTTGAATGGTGGTCTTCATAAATGTCATAAATTCCATCATGCTCTGTTGTAAGGCTTGCATCATAGCTTCAGTTTTTGTTTCCTGCTGCGCAGCTGGGTGATAGTTTTGTTGTGTGTCTAATTTTGTGTGCACTTCATGTGGAGTTCGGGAGTTTTGGGTTGGAGGCGTCATACCTGATTTTAAAACGTTAGCAAATGTTGTCTTGTTAGTGTTGAATGTAGGCCAGGGAGCGAAACTAGCTGCTTTCGAGAAAATTACTTCAGGATTTGTCTCTGATGGTATCAGGGTAGCTGATCCTTGGTGTGCCCGCGCCGTGTTCATTCTTTTGTGAAGACGGATTTTCAGCTCTTTGTAGATTGGACAGCCTCTGTAGTTTGCTGTGTGATTGCCCCCGCAGTTATTACATTTTTTCTCGCATGCATTTTCTTTGTTAATTTGACACTGTTTGGAGTCGTGGAGATCTCCACAGACTACGCACACCGGGCGAAGTGTACAATATGACCTCGTGTGGCCATACTCTTGGCAGTTTGTACATTGTACAGGAGCGTTGCGTTTGTGCGGCTCTTCTACCGTGATCCTACGGTGCAAAAGGAGCTGGAGTTTGTAAATTGGGTGAACCTCGTTTTTTCTAGGAGGCTTGTTTTCTGGTTCAAGCTCAATCTTGAAGAGTGGTTGGGGCTGCCTGTTTCTGTTTTTGATATTGAACACGTTTTTGGCGTAAAATCCCTTTTCCTTTAGCGCCTCAGTTATCTCTTCGGGCGTAACATCAGACTCAATGCCCTTCAGGACTACTTGCAGGCCCTTGCTGCTTTTAAGCTGGTAGGTGTAGAAGCCTATTTTTTGTGCGGTAAAATAGTTTGTGACTTTTCTGTAGTCGTCCTCCGTTTTCGTCTGAAGTTTGATTTCGTTGATAGTACCTCTTACGAGGGGAGTTATATGAAAGCTATCTTTCCCAATAAGGCCAATCAAAGTATTTACAAGACGGCTTGTGCTCTTCTCGCGGATGTATATTGGCGGAGGCTTTGTTTTCTTCGGTTCGATATCAACGGATCCCAGCGGCACGTCCTCAGCGGTATCTACCAGCAAGGCAAATCTGTTGGTATTTGCAGGGGCTACATTTTTGATCAAGGTAGAGTTGTCGCGTGTATTTTTCGGCTTGTTTCCCAAATCTGAATTTTCCGGGCTGAGCTTTCGCTTTATTGTAATGTAGCGGTCCATTCCAGTCTGCCAGGTCGACCCAGCTTTTTTGTTTACGTTTTCGTTTTGTTTTGCTGGCAGTGCAGCAGTACCGTTTATTGCTAGCGGTTTTGCTTTCGCTGACTTAGTCAGACCGTGAGCGGGTGCAGCCGATGACGAGGCAGAGCGGGCTGCCGGTCCCTCTCCAGCTGTTGTTGTTGGAGGTAGCGGGGCTTCTGTCGGAGCCAATAGAGCGGGAGAGCAGGAGCGCGCTCTTTCTTGATTTGTTGGTAGAAGAAGGTTTCCTGGGCTATGGGTTATTGACCGCTCGATGTCTGCGTTTGGGATTGTCGGTGAGACGTAGGAGAAGTACGCGTTGTTGCGCTGAATTGAGAGTCGGCGTTCGTCATGCTCGCGCTGACGCTGGGCGCGAGTGTCATTCTGACTCATAGTTTTATTATTTAAGATAACAATTCACTATGTATTTAAGCGATCTTGCATCGCATAGAGCGTCTCTTTCGCTTTCAGATTTTTTATTTAGTTTATTTTATTTGGCGTTCACTTCACTCAAAACAACCGATTTTGTGCGGAGCACGATAAAAACGTCTTCACACGTCGGCGATCGAATAATTATTGTATTGACCATAATCTTGGATTGTCATTACTTAACTTAGACAACATGGGAACTACAGGCTTGTGCATCCGTTCCACCTGACCATATCCAGGAGGTACACCGGTGGCAATGAGTAAATGTTGAATATTATCATTTTCACAATATTCTTTAAAGGAATGCGGAACCTCTGTCCGTTAACTATTATGCAACGAACACAACTTTCTGCAACACGAGCAACTTTTCCTTTAAATTTTGGAATGTAATACGATTTTTCTACTAAGTCTTGCGTTTTTGCAGCCGAGAAATGACCTTGGTCATGAGCAGTAACAATTATCTCGTTTTCCATGTGACCAGGGACTATTATGAGTTCTTTATTTGGGTCCTTAAATAGAACCTAATTTTGAATATAAAAATCTTCATATGAATTTTTAGCGACCAATTCTCTAACCCCTCTTATCCACTCATCTTGCAGCTGGGCCTCTCTCAATCGATTGATCAAAGTATCTGTTATAAAAAGAGCAAGACTCTGTTCAAAGCATCGGCATGCTTTAACATAGACTCTGAACGATGTTCTAGTTTATAATCAAAATTTTGCATATATAATGCCCAACGTGCTACTCTTAAAGGAACTTGGTTATTTTTCGTGGTCATCATGAACGCGTTACAATCAGTTACTAAGGTAAAAGACACACGCCATTTCATTAGAGCTGCTAATATTGGTAAACACCTAGCTCAGTCGAACTGTAGTTCTCCTCACATGGCTTAGTTTTCCGACTCATAAAATGTACAGGGTGAAACATATTATCCCCTGGATATTTTTGTAATAATACTGGCCCATAACCGTACTTCGAAGCATCTGTTCGCAACTTCGGGTTATACAGCTTTAATACAGGCTCACTAACCAAAGCTAATTTTAATTCTTTAAACGCCTTCCGCTGAGCTTCTGTGAATCCGAACTTAGCATCTAGCCTTAAAAGATCTGACAATGGCTTAGCAATAGCTTCATATCCATTTATGAATTTTCTAAAGTAAGATGTTAACCCTAATAAACGTTGTATACCCTCTTTATCTTTGGGTTCTTTTGGGTATCTTTTCTTTGCTTGGAGTTATGGTTTCATCTTGAACGACATATCCCAAGAAATTGACTGTCCGATGTAATATCTGACATTTGCCCCAATTAATTCGTAGCCTATTCTGAGAAGATACTTTTAACACTTGATTAAATTTTCTTATCCCCCCATTAACATTGATTGTGTTTAAGTTTATCTTGAACCTGCTTCTACGGGCACATGGAGAAACACCATTGGCCAAATGCAATGTTGTATATATCTTCGCATTCTGAAGTTTGTCTAAGACATTGTCCATGTGTGTTATCGAAAAATTATCTCGTATAATTTTCTCATTTGATTTGCGATAGTCACAGCGTAGACGATTTTTCCCATTTTTCTTAGCCACCAGGACTACGGGCTGTATTATACCTTCTTTTAACCATTCCCGCATCTGCTCATCTACAAAGTTTTGGTCACTATACGACAGTCGCCTGGGATGCTGATAAGCTGGAACGTCATTTTTCAAAACAATTTTCATCTCGACAGGGGCATTTGTGTTACGGATTGGACAATATTTTTCGATCATCTCCAATACCGTTTTAGCTTCAGGATGACTAAGATGAGATACAACTACCTTAGAAGTTGCTATAAGCTCTTCCATACACATGTTTCGAAATTCATAATTCACCTGACGATGAAATATCTGTGTATCCCTAATTTTACTTCCATCTTCAGTTTCTATCCTGATATTAAAGTGAGTATCACTTCTGGTTACCTTCATATCGACAGTGTCCAAAATTGTACTTCCTAAAGTAGCACCGAAACCTATATCCTGATCTTGAACCACATGAAATGCTTCTTCATTGGAATATCATCTATTAGAACGGATATAATAATACTTCCAAATGTTGAAATACGACTTTCTCCAATTCCCGTAAAACTTTTCTTTACCAGTTATTTCTGCTGCTCCTAGACTCATGACTTTTTGTAAACAACGCTCTTTAATTCAAGACCTGAAAGAGTAAGTTCACTGCTTAACGACACTCCTACTTTATCCTTTTGAACTACATTAGCATTTGTTTCTTTATTGATCTGTATCTGTTTTTGATGCACATTGTGCTGCTCGGTGTCCTGCCTGACCACATTTAAAGCAAACAAAATCTGTTTTCTTGGAGTCATTCATTATATATAAACTATCGAAACATTTCCTGGATGATCCAGACTTAACCTGACCTTTGCCTTGATCTTTCTTTTGCTCCTGATGTTCCCCAGCTGATTGATTCGATTTACCAGATCTAGCTTTCTCATATATATCTCGATTTGATGTTTAAGTTACTGTATATTTCTGGCCTGGTATAACATAATTTTATTCCCTTTCGAATCTGGAATACCCTTTATGTAATATTCAATTAAATTTGGCTCATCAATATTAACTGTCTTCGTCTTCTCTCTGCTGACGCTGGTCCAATCTTCTATGAACCTCAGCTGATGACAACTTTCTAACTCATCAATCCATTGTTCTACATCAGGACTTCCTGTTCCAGAGAAACAAGATGCGCTGCCTTCTACATCTTTGAGAGTGAACCTGCCACTGTCTACTCTTTTATCTTCAGCTAAATTTCGCTCTGTAACCAGGGATTAAACTTTATCTGAATCGCTTTCCTCTTCATCCTGAATTCCAAAATGTGTAAGCAATCTATTCTGCAACTTTAGTTTCCTTCCACTTATTGGTAGCGCCAACTCTGCTTACTTAAACCTCAAATCTGCTACGCGAAGTGCCAAGATCTGGTCAAACTGCATTTTGAAATGGTTAGAAAACAATCAAAATTAGTAAAAGTATACAACACAATAATATTGTTAGTTAGCGTAACCTTACACTAGTACTGCCTCTGTCGATGCTCGGCCAGCTCTGCCTCTGTCGACGCAAACACCAACTGTGCCTCTGAAGTTTCACGCAACAGCGCTGCTTCTGTCGAAGTTCGCACCAAGTCATGCCTCTGTCTACTCACGCAGAAACGCTGCTTCTGCCGACGCAAACAGCAGCTCTGCTTCTGTCGCTGCAAACAACAACTCCGCATCTGTCGACGCACGCTCCAGCTCTGCTTCTACCAACTTAAGCAGCAACGTTGACTCTGCCGACGTTTCGTAAAACGTAGAAAAACGTAGAGTCTATTTTACAAATATTGGTCCAACTCCAAGAAACCAAATGGTGACTCATTTCATGAACAGCTTCAAGATGGTAATTGTTGCACCTGTGAGAAAGATAATATGCGAGCGATCTGGACAAATTCTTTGATTAATATTCTGGAAATTACGTAGGTCCTATTTATTTATAAGTGACCCTTTATAGTAGGTCCTATTTATAAGAATTGTAAGCCTAAGTATAGATTAACTGACCCTTTATTTATTTTATTTTTATTGTTTTCCATAATTTATCTAAATATGATATCTATTTATTCATTACCGAATTAGAGGGAGACTTAAGTCCCACACCTTGCAATAACGAACTCTATATAGCAATTACGCAGCCAATTAAAACCAATGCTATCAGCTGATATAAAATAAGATACATAAAAATCAATCAGATTTTTAAGTTCATATTTACAAAAACTATCAAGCTATATTGAGAATAAAGATTTCAAAATTCTAAGTACAAAATTTTAGGCAGAAATATTTAAGTAAATGAAAAGGAAAGGGGTGTTTCCGTACGACTATTTGTTATAGATAGTCTTGAAAAGAACATTGATAGTTTTTATAATTCTCTTAGTGAAAAAAATTGTCTAGATGGCCATAATTTCGCACAGAAAGTATGGGAGACATTTAACTATTAATGACTATTTAAAAATATATTTAAAAAGCGACGACATTTGCAACAAAATTTATAAGTTATTAAATAATTATGCACTGCACCGTCAATATCATGGGATGCTATGCTCAAGTTCACTAATGTAAAATTAGAATTTATAAGTGATAAGGTGATATGTATAATTTAAAAAAAAAAAAACAGTTCGGAGAGGGTTGACTCAATGCATTTCTATCGCAAATAAAAAATATTTAAATAACTTCGATCCAAGAAAACCGAACAATTTTTTAAGTTATATTGATGCCAATAATTTGTATGTATGGTCTACGAGTCAGCCCTTACCCCTCTCAGGGTTTCAGTTTTTGGATAAAGAAGAAGTTGATTCGTTCGACTTCAAAAATATATCAGCTGGTGGTAGTATAGGGTATATGTCTAGCACATAGTTGATCTAGAGTACCCTGCCGATAAACATGATTTACATAATTATTTACCATTCTGTCCTGAAAATGAAATTCCTCGCGGGGGTAAGCAAAGAAAGCTTACTGCTAATTTAAATTTCAACTTTGTTTAGGACATGACCAAATAGTAAAAAAAAGTATTGTACCAAGAGTTTTGTCTTTTACGCAATCATGCTGGCTGAATCCTTATATTGACTTAAATACAAATCAGAGAAAATTGTCTGAAAATGATTTGAAAAAAAATTTTTTTAAGCCAATGAATATTGCTGTTTACGGGAAAACAATAGAGAATGTAGCAACTAGATTTAAATAAACATTATCAAACTAGTCAAAATTCTCCAGGCTTTAGACAACGCAAAGCTAGAATTGATTTTCATAGCGTAGAAATATTTGGCTCAGACTTAGCAGCAATTGAGTCAACAATGTCCAATATTATGTTTGATGAACTCATATATATATAGTGCCGTATGTTGGTGGTCCAAACCGGCCACTTCAATTATTTCAAAATTATTATATTCCAGCTGCGCAGCATCCGTTTCTAATAAAGAATTATTTGACAGCGGCACTCAGCCGGTTTTGTAAACATCCTAAAGCCTGACCTTATCAGATTTGACTGCTCTCTTTGAAACTTCTCCTAATCTTAAGATTCCAAGAGCGAAATACAAGTATTGTTCAAAAACTGAGGCTTCTCCTCAATCCAATTTGCATTTGATTTTTAGTCTTAAGCTAAGATCAAAAGAATAAAGTCATGAAAACTATTTCTCCGATAATTTTTTATTTCTTAGCGTTGTCCTTAGTCATCTGACGGGACATTAGTTCGACACAAAAAAATATAACAACAATTTTAATAGCGCAGTTGGTAGGATTCAAAAAGTATCCGAAAAATTAACCTTCAAGTGGAAAATAAGTTAAATTTTATAGTCCAGTGCTCGAAACATTTCCCAAAATAAATTCGTGAAAACTCTTCAACTTGGATTATAATTCCAATTCGGTTACCCAATAAAAAGTGGAAGTGAAATACAAAACAAAAACATTAAGTCCAAAAGCAACTAAGTTTAAAACCGACATAGAAAAAAAAAATAGAACAATATAGAAATTTAATAATACAACACAAAAATTAAAAATTTACAATAAAAAAAGTGAAACTAGAAAACTTACAAATAATAATCACATTGAATCCGAAACAAAACAAAAAATAAAACACAAAAATTAAAATTTTACAATAAAAATGGCACAACCAATTATTGCCGCATCCCAAATCGTTGCGCTGAGCGACCACAACCTTGCCGAAGCCCGCCGGCAGCTTAAAGACATTATGCCATTCAAGGGTGATCCAGAAACCCTTCACATCTTCGTCGGCAGAGTAGTTTACGTAATTTGACAGGTTACACGATCTTTGGGACTTCCGAACATCGAAGATTGGCCTACCCTTAAAGCTAGTCTCATCGCGGAATTTAAAACTCAAACACCAAATTACAAACTTCTGGAGAACTTCAGGAAGACACCATACAGAGGAAACCAAAGAGCATTCTGCGAAGAAGCGGAAAGACGACCTCAATTATTAATTTCGAAACTACACCCGGAAGGTAACCAAGCGGATTTTCTTATTTATATTCAGACTATTAAAGACTCTATTAAGATAAGGAAACACCCAATACAATTAGTTACTATTTTAGCTCATCACGATATTACAGACTTAAGATCCTTATTTACCATTGCACAAAATGAGGGAATTTATGAAGAACACATTGATTTTAAATTTAAAAAAAAAACCAGAATATCGTAATAAAAATTCAAATTCTAATCAGAATTCGAAAGTACAAAAATTCAATACAAGTGTTCAAACTCAATATCGACCAAGTTACCCACAATATTCCCAACCCTTCCAATCAAATTTTAATCAATATTTTTATCAATATATATGCTCAATCAGTTATTAATTACAAAAATAATACAGTTACCCTTTTTGATCAAACATACATATTAATTACTTCAGAATCCGAAAGAAACCAACATTTTTATATCCAACGGACACCAGAACCAATTGCAAACTCAGATCAGGAATCAAAAGAAAAATTAGATTAGATTACAGTTTCGATTAGATCACCTAATTCAGGAGGAAACTTTAAAGTTAAAGGGCTTATTAAATAAATTTAGAAATCTTGAATATAAGGAAGGAGATAAATTAACATTTACAAATACTATTAAACACGTACTAAATACAACACATAACTCCCCAATTTATTCAAAACAATACCCACCTTGCGCAAACACACGAAATTGAAGTAGAAAACCAAGTACAGGTACCCAAAAAACCGGATGCTTCTGGCATAACGAAACACAGGGTAGTAATTGATTTTAGAAAGCGAAATAAAATAACCATACCTGACAGAGGTATCTGCCACAAAAACTTTTCGACATTATATACTAGGACGACAATTTCTCATAGCTGGTGACCATCAACCTCTTAGATGGCTTCATAACTTAAAGGAACCGAATCCTAAGTTTGAAAGATGGAGAGTTAGATTAAGCGAATACCAATTTAAAATAGATTATATTAAAGGGAAGGAAAATTCAGTTGCCTATGCCTTATCAATTAAAATTTAAGGTAATCATCATAGTGAAGCTACTCAACATAGTGCAGAAGAAGACAATAGCAACCTTATTCATTTAACAGAAAAACCAATAAATTATTAAAAACAAAAATAAAATTTATTTCATCCGATTAAAAACAAAAATAAAAATAAAGTAGAGCATTCAATAATATTCCGTAACTCCATTACCACAATTGTAATGACACTTGAAAAGGGCAAACAAATTTTACTCGATCACTTTATCCATAGAAACATTACCATTTATATTGAGAGCAATGTAGATTTTTAAATTATTCAAAGAGCACACATCGAAATTATTAATACCACCTACACAAAAGTAATTCGCAGTCTTTTCCTATTAAAGAACGTTGGTTCATACGCCGAATTCAAAGAAATCATACTTTAATCACATGAAAAACTTTTACACCCTGGTATACAGAAAAATGACAAAATTATTTAAAGAAAATCACTTCTTTCCAAATAGCCAACTATTAATTCAGAATAGTATATAATAAACGAATACAAAATAAGAAATTTGTCCAAAACAGAACATAGAAACACCAAAATGCCTTTAAAAAATCATACCTAAAGCGGAACAGTGTCGAGAAAAATTTGTGGTAGATATTCATCTGAGGGAAAACATTACATCAGTTGCATTGATATTTATTCTAAATTCGCTACACTTGAGCAAATTAAAACCAACGATTGGATAGAACGCAGAAACGCATTAATGCGCATTTTTAATTAATTAGGTAAGCCCAAATAACTAAAGGCAAACAGAGACGAAACTTTCTCCAGTTTAGCTTTGAAGCGATGGCTTTAAAAAGAAGAAATCGAATTACAGCTCAATCAATCAAAAAACTTGAACTCAACGCCCATAACTCAGTAAAATTACATGAACTCAACGACGCTATACGATTGATATATGACGGAATGCAAAAGATACTGAACTATGAAAATAACCACACCATCATTGACAGTCTTTTGTTCGACCTAATGCATTTTACGGAATACGTAGAAGATTTGGAAATGGCTATGCAGCTTTCCAGACTTGGACTGTTTAACCCCAAATTACTAAACTATGACAAACTTGAGAATGTGAACAGCCAAAACAAAAATATATATAAATAAAGAAATAAAAAATGAATGTGTCACCAATATTATTAAACACTTTAATTCAATTTGTAATTTTAAGCCAGTGCACACGAACGAAATAATAAAATACATAGGACCGAACACAATTGTAACCTGGAACTTAACCCAAACAATTCTTAACCAAAATTGCCAAAACTCAATTATTAATATAAAAATAGAAGAATACAGAATGATAAGAGTAATGCAATGCAAAATATAAATCAATAGTATAATTTTAGATAGTAGAATTCATCATCCAATACTGGAAACTCTTAGTGAATGCACCTATCAAATAGCTGATGACTTACAACTTTCGAAATAGAATGCAATCCAATGAGTTCCAGATTTTCCTGATCTTAATCTTCCGAAATTTGGAAAATAACAGTTTAAAACTGTTTGCGGATATTATCTAATATAATAATTATTATCACTTTGCGATACTAATATGTTATTTAAATATTCTGACGAACTTCTAAATATTAAATGTAAGATATTGTTTAGCATTTTTGCTGTTAGCATTTTTTCTCAATTGCACCACAAGTCGTAAATAAACACTTGATAGATCTTGATATTTTTCACAAACAAACAAATTCGATTGAGGAGGCACCGTCGAAGGATGCAATTGGATTAAAACAAACCTAGTCGGATCGTGGGTAGTGGTGCAAACAAATCTAATTCGCCTTTCATACTATAGAATGTTTGCTCATTTTGCGTTGGAAAAAATATCAGTAATATTTAATTTCCTTGATCATTTTCTTCTTTTATGATGCGTCTGGATATGTTTACATTGTCGTTTAAATGTTAAATGACAACGTTTTTTTTTACCACAGCGCTTTGTAGCGCTTGTGGCAGCTAATGTCGTCAGCGACACTTACCTAGGGGGTAAGAAGGTTTGGGGCCGCCATCTATGTTCGGTTTCCAGAACTGAAATTGGGGCAAAAGAAGAATTCTTCGGGTCAGGAATTTCGGACTGAAATGGGCAACAGAGCTGATTGTCAGTTCCAGAACAATGGCGGTGGTACTTAGAGAGAGAGAGAGAGAGAAAAATAGGGTTTCGGCCAGAATCAGAATTCCAAGACGGTTCTTGTTCCATTTATGGCGGTCCAACGAAGCGGTGAAACAGAAAGTTCTTTCTGGACAGTCAAGTCGATCTAGCCATGTCCGTTAAAACGTCGAGATCTTAGGAACTATAAAAGCTAGAAGGTTAAGATTCAGTATCAAAATTTTAGAGACAAAGACGCAGCGCAAGTTCATTGACTATCTTACGATATCTAACGAATATCGCCGACGTGTGAAGACGTTTTTATCGAGCTCCGCACAAAATCGGTTGTTTTGAGTAAGGTGAACGCCAAATAAAATAAACTAAATAAAAATTCCGAAAGCGAAAGAGACGCTCTATGCGATGCAAGATCGCTTAAATATATAGTGATTTGTTATCTTAAATAATATAACTATGAGTCAGAACGACACTCGCGCTCAGCGTCAGCGCGAGCAAGACGAACGCCGGCTCTCAATTCAACGCAACAACGCGTATTTCTCCTACGTCTCACCGACAACCCCAAACGCACACATCGAGCGGTCAATAACCCATAGCCCAAGAAACCTTCTTCTACCAACAAATCAAGAAAGAGCGCGCTCCTGCTCTCCCGCTCTCTTAGCTCCGACAGAAGCCCCGCTACCTCCAACAACAACAGCTGGAGATAGACCGACAGCCCGCTCTACCTCGTCATCGGCTGCACCCGCTCACGCTCTGACTGAGTCAGCGAAAGCAAAACCGCAAGCTATAAACGGTACTGCTGCACTACCAGCAAAACAAAACGAAAACGTAAACAAAAAAGCTGGGTCGACCTAAAGCGAAAGCTCAGCCCGGAAAATTCAGATTTGGAAAACAAGCCGAAAAATACACGCGACAACTCTACCTTGATCAAAAATGTAGCCCCTGCAAATACCAACAGATTTGCCTTGCTGGTAGATACCGCTGAGGACGTGCCGCTGGGATCCGTTGATATCGAACCGAAGAAAACAAAGCCTCCGCCAATATACATCCGCGAGAAGAGCACAAGCGGTTTTGTAAATACTTTGATTGGCCCTATTGGAAAAGATAGCTTTCATATAATTCCCCTCGTAAGAGGTACTATCAATGAAATCAAACTTCAGACGAAAACGGAGGACAACTTCAGAAAAGTCACAAACTATTTTACCGCACAAAAAATAGGCTTCTACACCTACCAGCTTAAAAGCAGCAAGGGCCTGCAAGTAGTCCTGAAAGGCATTGAGTCTGATGTTACTGATAACTGAGGCGCTAAAGGAAAAGGGATTTTACGGCAAAAGCGTGTTCAATATCAAAAACAGAAACAGGCAGCCCCAACCACTCTTCAAGATTGAGCTTGAACCAGAAAACAAGCCTCCTAGAAAAAACGAGGTTCACCCAATTTACAAACTCCAGCTCCTTTTGCACCGTAGGATCACGGTAGAAGAGCCGCACAAACGCAACGCTCCTGTACAATGTACAAACTGCAAAGAGTATGGCCACACGAGGTCGTATTGTACACTTCGCCCTGTGTGCGTATCGCCAACAAAGTGTAAAACTCCAATCATTTACTTATACCTCAAATAAAACTATTACTCAGCCCAAAATTACAACAGGTTATGGGCCCAGCACGCTTCCACTGCGCCAGAGAATAGTTAGAACAAGGATAGTGATCAACTAGAGAGTTAAAATGGCAAATTTCGACTTGTGGTGAAATTGCCGACACACACATACATACATAGCATATGCACATACATACAATTGAGTTACAGGAGGGTATCAACAAGAAGCCCCCACCAAGGAGTACTGCCACACAGACTGAGGCAGAAAAAACGAAGCGCAGCCAGGTGGCGCCACCCAGACAGGCATTACCGAATGTGCAGGTCCGCAAAACGGACAACCATCGATCTGCCGCGAAATCCACCGGTAAGGCGGTACCCACGACGGCTGACTCCAAACCGGAAAGTTATGCGTCTGTCGCCAAGGACGATAACAAAGACGAAGAATGGGCTAAGGTGAAGCCCAAGCGCCTGCGCAAAAAACCTGAGGCGCTAATCCTGAAAAAATCGGGTGAGGTTACGTACGGAAGATGAAAGCAGAACCGAGTCTGAGCGAATTCGGCAAGCACGTGCGTAAAATAAGGAGGACGCAACAGGGAGAACTACTTCTTGAATTAGAAGGTAAAGCCTCGGAGGTCATCCCCAGCTTTAAAAATGAGCTAGAAGCGACGCTCAAAGAGATTGCTTCGGTTCGCACGGGCGCGCATAGGACTGCGCTAATCTGCAGCGGACTAGACGAGACAACGACGGCTCAGGACCTTCATAATTCCCTGATCTCCCAATTTCAGGGCATCCGCCTGGAACCAGAGGATGTAAGAGGCCTTCGCAGGATGCGTGACGGGACCCAGATAGCCTCTGTGCTAATGTGCGCGAACGATGCCATTGCGGTCATCAACCGGGGCGTTGTAACTGTGGGATGGTCGCGTTGCCGCATAGCCCAAGTCGTCCGCCCAATAAGATGCTTCAGATGCCTCGAATTCGGCCACCGAGCTCCCTACTGCAAGTCAGTCGATCGCTCTGACTGCTGCCTACGGTGCGGCGAGCATGGGCATAAGGCAAAGGGCTGCGTAGCCCCACCAAGATGCCTGATCTGCAGCAGTGACGTGGACAAGAACCACGCGACGGGTGGTTTTGCATGCCCCACCTACAAAGCCAACACCAAAGGAGCTAATAGCCGTCAAAATGATGCCAGAAGAAATTAACATCATCCAGCTCAACGTTAACCATTGCGCAGCAGCACAGAACCTCCTGACTCAAACAGCGAAGGAGCGCCATGCTGACGTAGTGCTTTTGAGTTAACCATACCTACCTGGTAACTCAGGAGTGCTACTCGATGAGACAGGCAAGGCGGCCATTAAATGTACATCCAGTCTATTGGTAGAGGAGTGGGATACCGTACCAATGCGCGGCATAGCATACGTCAAAATTAGAGGAATCCACTTCTACAGCTGCTATGCTCCACCTAGCGACAGTCCCGAACAATTCGAGGACATGCTCGAAAAGCTGGTTAACCATGCAAGTGGGCGCAGACCAACAGTCATCGGAGGTGACCTCAATGCCTGGGCTACAGAATGGGGCAGTCGAATCTCTAACACAAGAGGACGAGCAGTGATCGATGCCATGAACCTGCTAGATCTCGTATTGCTAAACGACGGGTTCAAACCGACGTTCAATAATGACAGAGGTACATCTTTCATTGATGTCACCTTTGTTAGCAGAGTTCTAGTGGCTAGCTCGAACTGCATGGTCCATGAGGCCTTGCGAGTGAGGGATGCACTCAATTAGAGATCAAAGAGTGGATTCGAGGAGTATGGCAGACCAGGTGGCAAGAGTCACAACGGGGGCGCTGGACTTACAAACTCATCCCGCAACTAACGGAGTGGGCTGATTGCGAGCACAAAACGGTGGACTACCACATGACCCAGTTCCTCACGGACCATGGCTGTTTTCGAGGGTACCTATTTAGGTTCCGCCACGTGGATACAGCCCAGTGCCTTTATTGCACAGACGCAGTGGAAACCGCAGAGCACATCCTACTGCACTGCTCCAGGTTCGCCGAGGAAAGGGCGCAACTCGTGGCGCTCGCTGGGTCACCTCTCAGCCCGAGAGGCTTGGTTGCTGCTATGATGGCGGACAAAATCGTTTGGGATGGGGCATCGTCACCATGATGAAGCGTGTCCGTAAGGACGAGATGGCCAATCGGAACTATAGATAAGGAGTACTCCCGTATGTGGGCGGGAACTCTACGACTGTACGCTCAGTTGGTCGTAAAAAGGCGCTGCTGTGCACCGCAAAAGAAGATGGTGTGCAACTTGGCACCACATCCTGCTCACCGATGAAATACCTTGACTGGCAGTCCCGGTGAGCTTGACAAGGACAGGAGAGAGAGCGGAGGTTTTTGTTTAGTACGTAGGCATAAGACCTCAGCTGAGGGTTATGAATCGTGCATGCCATCCAAGGACGTTAGATGGTATCTTTAGAAGATTTAATTTTCCTGCCGTATATAAAAAAAAAAAAAAAAAAAAAATAGCATATGCATGTACGAGCCTGAGACTTCTGGGGACCAAGAAAAGGCGTCTGATTGGCGACAAAGAAAATAAGCGTGTTTGTTGCCTGTGTAGCTTCGAAAAATTGATGCTTGTGTAGCATAACTAAACGAAAAGTTGAAAAGCAAAATGAGTATTGCTAGTATACGAATAGAGCCTTTAGGCAAAGACAATTTCGACACCTAGAAAATACAAATGCAGGCGTTATTGATAAAAAATGATTCGTGGAAATATGTCAGCGGGACTCTTTTAAAACCCGACGACAATTTCGCACAGTGGTTAAGAGAAGATGCGAAGGCTAAGTCTAATCTAATTTTGGCCATGTCGACATCGGAACTAAGGCATACCAAAAACTGCGAAACTGCAAACGATGTATGGAGAAAGCTGCATAGCACATACCAGTCTACAGGGCCAGCACGTAAAGCCGCACTGTTGAAATCCCTGATTCTACTAAAAATGAATGCAGGCGGAGACATGAGAAGCCACATAGACAAGTTTTCCGATTTAGTAGACAAAATAAACGAAGTTGATCTCATGAATATTGACGATCTGTTTACCATCTTGCTATTATATAGTATCCCAGAGGAATACGAACAGTTTCGAAAGGCGATTGAAACTCAGGAAAACTTGATCTCAACGGAGGCGCTTAAAATAAAGTTAGTCGATGAGTACGAGGCAAGAATAAGGAATCCAAACGAGCCAACGCCTGGCGCATTAATGGCGCATAAGAAGTACAATCCCAGCAAACCAAAACACCTAAGCACTAATCAAAAGTTTAAGTTTAAATGTTACAGCTGCGGAAAAGTCGGTCACTCAGCTGCACGAGTGCAGGTCAAAGCCAATGAAAAACCAGAGTGATAGCATGTACATCAACATAGCTAATTATACAAACAGTGATTGCAGTAACTGGTGTCTAGATTCTGGAGCAACGTCACACATGTGTTCACAGCAGAATATGTTCGGGATCATGGAGCCTGCAGAAGGTGCAAAGCTCAGACTGGCAAATGATGAGGCCACAGAAATAAAAGGATATGGATCCGTGCAGTTCTCCCCAAACAACAAGTTCACCGCCAGCCTGAAAAACGCGCTCTGCGTGCCGGATTTGAGGACCAAAAATATCTCAAAAATATGTGATCACGGCTTCAACGTAATCTTCAAGAAGGAGAAAGCTGAGGTAGTTAGAGCTAAGGGAGGAGAAATAGTTTTTACTGCTCCCCGTAAATTGGACTTGTACCAGATCGAGGGCACACACGAAAGTAGCCAGCTCGCTGTAAGTAAACAAAACAGCATCAAAGAATGGCATGAGCGTTTCGGCCATTTAAATGAGCCTGATCTGAAAGAACTTATAGGAAAAGACAAAGTTCAAGGAGCTAAAGTAAACCTATAAGGAAGTCTTCCCATTTGCGAAATATGTATCAAGGGGAAGCAGTCCCAAAAGCCGTTTCCGGCATCAAATTCAAGGGCAGGGGATGTGCTCGAAATAATCCACAGCGACGTTTGTGGGCCCATGCGTGTCAACAGCCACGGAGGCAGCCGTTACTTCTTGACGTTCATAGATGACTACTCGAAATGGTGCGAGCTCTATACCATTAAAAGTAAATCCGAAGTATTCCAGAAATTTAAAGAATTCAAGAACTACGTCGAACGGCGAACTGGAAAGAAGCTAAAAACAATCAGGTCAGATAACGGCACAGAATATACTAATAACGAGTTCAAAAATTACCTCGCAGCTCAAGGAATAAAGCACGAGTATTCCGTAGAATATACTCCTCAACAAAACGGTACAGCCGAACGTAAAAACCGGACACTTGTAGAAATGGCTCGCTGCATTATGTTACAGGCTGCTCTTCCTGCGAGCTACTGGGCGGAATCAGTAAACACCGCAATCTACATAAGAAACAGATGTCCTTCAAGAAGCCTATGCGGAGAAACGCCCTTCAAACTATGGAACAATCGCATCCCAATCGTAAGGCATATGCAGAAGTTTGGTCAAATTGCATACTCGCTGGACAAACGATCGAAGAGTAAGTTCAGCTCGAAATCCAGGAAATGTGTTTTCGTTGGATACTGCAGCGATGCCAAAGCTTATAGGCTGTATGATGTGGAAACCCAAACATTAATTAAAAGTCGAGACGTCGTTTTCACAAATCTATTTGGGCACGATCATAAGTATGAAGATTTCATGGAACTTTCAATCGATGTCGACCTTGAACCAGTATCAGGCGATCAAACAGATAATGACGACCCAGATGAGAACCAAGGCAATCGACCAAATGTTTCCGAGCCAGAGGACTGTGAGGCAGATGATACACAGGCAGAACCCGAAGTACAGATGAAACGTGGTCGGAAGAAGAAGAGATATTTTATGAAGCCACCTCACTCACAATGGAGCCAACTGTAAGCGAGGTTCTTAAGGGTGCGAACGCTGTCGAATGGAAGGAGGCCTTGATAAACGAGTACAAGTCATTGAAAAATAACAATACTTGGGAGGTCGTCGATCGTCAGAAAAACCATAGGGTTATCGAAACAAAGTGGGTACTACGAACAAAATATTTACCCAACGGAAAGATTATTTGCCGAAAAGCTCGTCTGGTCGTAAAAGGATTTACGCAACGTGAAGGCATTGATTACGACGAGACCTTCGCTCCAGTGTCCCGAATGAGCTCAATAAGAATTTTAATAGCTTTGGCTGCGGAACTCGGATTGGATGTACATCAATTTGATTTCAACAGCGCTTACTTAAATGGAGATATTGAGGAAGGAAGGAAATATTGACAGCAAAAGAGAAGAAGATATTTGGCCCAAATAAAGTGTGCAAGTTAAAAAAAGCTTTATATGGCCTAAAGCAGAGTGGACGCCAATGGTACAAAAAGCTGGACAACCAGCTCAAGGAACTGAACCTTAAGCCACTTGCGGCCGACAACTGCGTGTACTTGAAACGTGAGCGAAATGGAGTCTTAGTAGTATCGCTTTACGTAGACGATCTCATAATAGCGACCAATGACACCCAAATGCTGTTGAAACTGAAGCACGAATTGTCCAACAAATTCCAGATGAAGGATTTGGGCAAGATATCTTATTGTTTGGGCATAGAATTTAAACAGAGCGAAGACAAGACAGAGTTTACCATGTCCCAACCTAAGTATATAGCAGACATCCTTTTAACATGGAAAACTGTAAGCCTATAAATACTCCATTAACACGAGCGAAAAATTGTCAACAGAAATGTGCCCAACCACCGAAAGCGAAAAGAAAGAAATCTCCAGTGTACCATATCAGAGTTTGATAGGAGCCTTAATGTGGTTGGCAGTAACAACGCGCCCTGATATTGCATATGCTGTGAGCGCACTAAGCCAATATAATACAAATTTTGGAAAACAACACTGGATTGCTGCAAAAAGGGTATTACGCTATTTAAAAGGCACTCAAACCCACTGCTTGCGTTATAAACGAAGTGGTCAAGACCTAGTAGGCCACGCAGATGCTGACTGGGGCGCCAACATTGACGATCGCTGATCCTTCACAGGTTTTGCTTTTAAGTTTGCAAGTGCAGCAATATCCTGGGGGAGTCGAAAGCAACGGACGGTTGCATTGTCAAGCACAGAGGCAGAGTACATGGCTCTGTCAGACTCCTCAAAAGAAGCGGTTCATCTTAGAAGCTTTCTCAAAGAAGTTTTGGGGCAACTGAAGACAACTATCATCTACAACTACAATCAAGGAGCTGGTCAACTTGCTCGCAACCCCGTATTCCACAAACGCACCAAGCATGTTGACATCCGCCATCATTTCGTTAGAGAGCTGGTTGAAGAGGGAACTATATCCGTGAACTACATCCCAACGACCGAGATGCCATCAGACATATTGACGAAAGGACTTGGGCCTCAAAACACAACACCTGTAAGACATCCTTGGGTATACGTCAAGCCTATCAACAAATTAAGGGGAAGTATTGGAAATACAATTGGCAGCACATTAATCGGCACGTCACAAATCGTAAACCATAATGTATCGCGTACATTGTAATCGCAAAAATGTCATCTCTAGTTTTAATTCGTTTGTCATCCCTATCGCCAACAAAGTGTAAAACTCCAATCATTTACTTATACCTTAAATAAAACTATTACTCAGCCCAAAATTACAACAGTTCTTATACAAGAAGATTCAATAAATAAAAGCAAAGTAAAACAAAAAAAAAAAAGTTTATTGACCCATGTTGCCATGGGTAAGTTTGCTTATAATTTTATTTGCCCTGTAAATTTCTTAGGCTCCGTGTGGTCCAGTCGAGACGCCACGCATCTGGGCTCCCCTGGTACGCGACGAACCAGGTAATCGAAAGAGATCTGAAAGTTACCCCTCTTGGGGATCAGATCAATTTTCACAGCAGCCGTTATGTCGACAGGCTTATGGTCCACCCGAATCAACTAGCAAACATCCTAGCTAATCCCATCTCCCTCCGAAGGCTGAAGAGGGTACACCCCACCGATCTCCCTGCCCGGAGGATAGTATAAAATATTACACATTAAGTAATTAATAACTAGAAAAATTCTTTTTTTCCTTTTCTACTTAATAACTAAGAAACCACTTGGTCTCATATACATTTATACACACAATGGGTTAAGTTCAGAGGAATTGACTGAGCGATTCCTTTTGAATCCAAAATAAATAGAAGGAATGATTAAAAAAAAAAAGAAAAAAAAATGTAAATTTCTATCGATTTGCAAAATAAAATTTTTGCCACACCCACTCTAACGCCCTAAACTGCCCAAAACTGCCACGCCAACATTTTTCAAAATTTTTTCACAATATTATTAGTCAGGGTCATTAGTCACTAGTCGGAGAACTAGACAATAGCATTTTTTATAGTTTGAGTGAAATCCGAAAACTTTGAATTATTTGGAAGTGGTGAAAATTTTGGATTTATATTAATCTAATCTATGGTTCTTGTTGAATTAAAGTATGACTTTTGTTCATTTGAGGTATTCCATAATGTACTACGTTTTTATTTTGATAGAAGATTTTTAAAATTATTAAAAATGTTGTAGTTATTTCCTTATTATTAAATTATGCTTATTTGAATTAAATTATTAAAAATTTTCCAAATATTCCAGACAGCAATGAACTAATTAAAATTCGTAAAAAACCACCTTTTTGAATAAGGACTTTTCTCCTACAGTTTTAATTTGCCCTTTGGACATTAAAAATTTATCACAATTAATTTGTATAGCTTTTTGAATCATTTAGATTAGCTTTAATGACTTTATGATTTCCTCGTAATGTATTTAAACCTATTTCTACTTTTGTTTTTGCCAGCTTATATTCTTTTATTGCTTATAATTGCCTGCCGTAGTTTGTTGTTGGCCCTTTTGAGAACAAACAATGTACAGTTTGTCAAAAAACTGTTTACACACTGTGAAATAAGTTGAATTTTTGACTTTAAAGCTAAAAATTAAGGGGTTTTTGCTTAATTAAACACAATTTTTTTTATAAAATATAATTAAACAATATTTATTGTACTTATAAATAAAAAAACAAATTAAAAATATTAAATATACAAGAAAATAAACAACAAATTCCAAGTTTACACACTTTTGAGACTGTCAAGAAACTCTTTACACATTTTGTTTTCCTGCTTTGTTTTGTTCTTTTTCTTAGAACGAACTCGATTTTTCCGTAATTTTTGGCTTTGCATTGCTTTTTACAACGCTTCTATTGAAATTAGTTGACTTTGCTTGTGAAATTTTGCTGATCAAACGTGCTTAAAGCGAATTATTGTATTTAATAAAATGCCTGGAAAGTAATTTCTTTTCCAGAATTAGTATAAATGTTTCCTGTATCCCGTAAGACCGTCTACAATGTTTTAAAAGGCTCGGAAAAAGAGGGCAGGCTTGAACCTAAGAGTGGTTGTGGGCGGAAAACCAAAATTAAAAAGCGTGTAGACTGCTTTATTATGCGAATAGTGATTGCGAACCCCCGAATCTCGGTCATCAAGAATGTCACCTAACTGTGTCACACGAAACTGTGCGCCAAGTCATCCTACGCCATAGGTACTCTTCAAGAGTTGCAAGGAAAAAGACTTTGCTATCAGAGGCCCATATTGAAAAGCGTCATTCATTCGCTGTGACCATGATGGATCATGCGGAAGAGTACTGGGATGACGTCATATTTTGTGACGAAACAAAAATGATGCCCTTTTATAACGACGGGCCAAGCAGAGTATGGCGCAAACCGTTGAGTGCGCTAGAAAAACAAAATATCATTCCAACGATAAAATTTGGAAAAATGTCACTGATGGTTTGGGGCTGTATCACCAGCCGTGGAGTGGGAAAACTAGCCTTAATTGAGAGCACAATAAATGCCGTGCAATATTTAGGAATTTTAAAAAACAAATTTGAAGGCCAGTGCAGAAAAATTTGGTTTAGTTAGCAACAACAAGCCAAATTTTATGTTTTACCAGGACATGATCAGAAACATAAAGAGTGAATGTACGCACGTTGCGCCTTTATAACTGTGGTAAAGTGATCGATACGCCCCCTCAGAGTCCTGATCTGAACCCCATTGAAAATTTGTGGACCTACTTAAAGAAGAAGGAGCTTATGACTGTAATAGTCGAAGAGTGTGAAAAGATCGCGTTTGAATATGAACTACAAAAACTTGTCCATTCCATGAAAAAAAGGCTTCAACTTGTAGCTAAAGCCAATCGGGAACATACAACATACCAAAACTTTTAAAATTTTAATAAAATAATTTAAAAATTTAGGATTAAACTTGGATTTAGTGTTTTGTGGAAAGAGACAGTCTCAAAAGTGTGTAAACTTGGAATTTGTTGTTTATTTTCTTGTATATTTAATATTTTTAATTTGTTTTTTGATTTATAAGTAAAATAAATATTGTTTAATTATATTTTATAATAAAATTGCGTTTAATTAAGCAAAAAACTCTTAATTTTTAGCTTTAAAGTCATAAATTCAATTTATTTCTTGACAAACTGTATGTTTGTTTGCTTTTAAGCGACCTAGGCTCTTTTTGTAAACCATTTCGTCTGAATAGCACACAGTATATCGTGAATTAAAAATGTCTGGTCTAAATCTTAAGACATCGTTTTTTCCTGATCAATAAGTAAATACTGCAGTGGCTGCTCTGTTACTTCATTATATATTCTAAATAACTCCATGGGGTTTTCCGGATAAATTTATCTTGCCAGACATTGAAGCTAGTTTCGAGGATTTTGGAATGCAGATATATATGTAGTGTTAAGGGGAATATCTCTGGTATGCGATGATTTGTGAAATATATTTTGAGTAACCACGATAACAGATAAATGGCGGTGGTGGGAACCTTTAGTACACATATATTTTTGTTAAATGTATCAAGAGAAGAGGCTCATTAGTTTAATTTTCGTTGGTTTCAGGAACTCCTTTAAAGTATTTAGCATTAGTAAAATTAGGCATAGCACGCTCCAAATAATTCGATCAATTGAAACATTAAAAAGATCAATCTTCTTTGTGATCAGATTTTTTAAAAATGTTGTTTTGACCGATCCCGTGGAATGTACTTCGCCGGCTGGCTCGAGTCCAAGGTCCAGCGCGGTACAATTAGTTCATGGTCTCTGCGCTTTGCCGGGGTCCAAAGTATATTAATTACCATTCAACCTGACCGCCCTTGACTCTTCTTGCATCCCAGACGTCTTCGCCTTTCCTAAGTCGATCCCCTGCATTCAGATTTGTGGGGAGTTTTAAGACTCCTCATAGCAATCTATGGCCGAATTTAGGTTAACAATAATGTCTTCATTTATGTATACAGATTTTTAGGAAGTTTTATAGTGCTTCATTGTTTCCTCAGTCCTTCGTCTGTATGCTTTATGTATGTGCCATATACTTTTGGGTTAAATTTAATGATTTTGTAATTGATTACATATATGATAGGACATACAATGCTTTATAAATATTACTATATTTTTTTGACACTGCTTATAAAACTTTTTTAAATCAATCATATTTTTAAATGTCGTCTTGGATGTAAGCACTATGATATTGGCATTGTTTTTAACTTTAGATACTTAGATATTTTTTATCCTCTTCAATCCTCAATCGTTTTAAAGATTTAGCTGATGTCATAGGATGTTCTTCTCGATGATTTCATAGGTTTTGTAGATCATCCAGTTTCCTATATTCATTAAAATGTTGCATGCATTTCAAAGTCCTTCACAGCGTTGATAGTGATCAAGCTTATAATTTTTTACTAATTTTACTAGCATAAGTGACATCTAATTTTAGAATTAACCCTCGCAGGAACAAATTACAAGTCACTAATGATGCCATTTAAAACATATATAGTTATATGTTTTTAATTCGTTATTAAAATATTTTACAGTATACGGTTTGAGTCCACAGTGTGGACGTTTCCACACAAACAATTAGAACGGTTAGACGTCCCGAACAAGATCGAACAAAATTTTATCATAAGAATGCAGTGCTGAGGTATTATAAGAACTGATCCTGAGAAATTAAAGGGGATTCGGTTGATCGATTCTTAAGCCGAGTATTTGTACCATCTATGTCATCTACACCCAAAAAAGCATTGGAACAGAATTAACGTCTCTAGAGTGGAGCCATTTTCCTTTTGGAGCGATGATTTTATACGAGGCAATGGAGACGACCATTAATTGCAATGTGCACAGCAATTTGATTCAGATGAACAGCACTCAAATCACATAACATAATCTATGAGTTCCCTAATGATGATCATATCTTTGACCAGTTAATCGAGCCAAGAATAATGAATGACGAAGGTGACATTGCTAGACGTTTTATTTTATCTAGGTTTTTAATTTGTCTATATGGTACAGAAATTCTTTCAATAACATTATTTTACAAAATTCATTTATCAAACTTGTTTTATTTATGTTTGATAACTTTCCCTTGATTTACATATGTACTATTTAATTCTGCATATATATGTATCTATAACTGCATATGTATGTAAATAAAACATATATATATATATATATATATATGTATATAAAACATATATATGTCACTATTGACATATTCACTCCCCATATAAAAAGCTAAAGCCGAACTTTTGGAAAGCTTCACTCTTCAAAAGCTTCATAAATAACATTCTCCCAAGCACCAACCGCTTAGGTGTAACCAGCTTAATGATCCGATAAGCTTGAAATGTAAAGCTAAGCCGAACTTAAAGGCTTATGTTTAATCCTCTGAAAAGGGTTTGCTGGGCCGAAAGAATACATTTGTAAAGTAGTTCATAACTGA
This sequence comes from Drosophila melanogaster, assembly GCF_000001215.4. Lineage (NCBI taxonomy): Eukaryota > Metazoa > Arthropoda > Insecta > Diptera > Drosophilidae > Drosophila > Drosophila melanogaster. The sequence goes on along the minus strand of NT_037436.4, from coordinate 25,606,136 downwards.
CCTATGGTGAAAACTTATCAAATAAAGATTATAAAATGAAAAATATACATTTTTTTTATTTAATCAATCACCAAAAAAGTTTATTGGCGCCGTCGGCAGGATACTGAAAAAGTCCTAGTAAACTCGTTATCCTTTGACAATCTATTGAAAAGAGGAAACTTGTACGACCAAGTAACATTTTCTGGTTGTACCCGCGAATTGGCCGCAGCAAAGCGATATCAAGAACCTGTGCGATCGGAGTTAATTTAAAGACCTAATTTCTTGGCCTGCTTCGTGAAGTGAGAACGCCACTTAGGTGTACTACAATTAAAATGTGCACAGTGCAGTTCACTAAGACAAAAATCTCGACATTTTGTAGCAGTCTGTGAACAAAAACAGTAGCCCACTAAAATCAAAAGTGCGACCGTTTCTTTGTACAAAACAACAAAAAATTAAAACAGTGCAGTTCACTTAAGGCGTAGGCTCGACATACTGTAGTAGTCTGTGAACAAGAACAGAAACTAACTTAAAAATAATAATAATCAATTACTTCGGCAAATCCGCCAAGTACCGCAAATGTCTGAAGACCCATCAAGTCGCAGCTCGTTCATCAGACGTTTTGAATACTGTAGCATATTGGAACAATCTACCCTCCCGAAAAATTACAGTCGATCTAAGTTCGACTGTAAAAATGATAATATAAATATAATAACTGGTGGCGGAAAAGCCACAATTCTTGGTGGCAGTGCCCACCAAACAAAGAGACTTGCCAACGCTATAAGAGGCCTTGATGGAAAATCTGGCCGATGAACCTCGCCCACTCACAATAGCTTAGTACCGGGCAAGACTAGAAAAAAGTCAAAAAAATCTTGAAAATATTGAAAACGAGCTTCGCAAAGGTGCGAAACAATGCAAACGGGCTGCATAAATGCCAATGCCCCAATTTGCCTTAATTTTAATTTCTAAACACAAGCCGATGCGGGAAACCGCAGCTCGGGAAACACTAATATCTGTTAGGCTTTTTACTAACTATGCGGTTGGACAATTTATTTTTAATTGTAAACAAATATGTAAGCCAACCGCATTTATTAACCAACTAATATTTCCACGTCTCTAATACTGATTATATACATGTATGCTCAGCAAAAAAATTTTTTTATGTGAAATGACAAATATATAAGATTTCTTATCTTTATTTAATACAAAAGTTTTTTACTTTTATTTCTTATTTTCAAGAAGAAAATACTTTTCCTTTTTCAAAGAAAAGCTAACAAATAGAAAATCTAATTTTTTTGTAACGATCTGTTTCGTTGAATATATAAAACCACAAAATGGGATGGTTTAGCAATTCTAGCTAACGTAGTGAATAATGTCAAAATAATAGACCACAGCGACGACATAAATTCGTTGCGAATCTTATTATTGATCATAACAATAGTGTTAGTTTTACAATATTTGCTTACAATTTATGTTAAGCACAATAAAATTATTAAAAGGCGATATATGAATAGAGCAAACAATTTAGATCACATTTAAAAACAAAAATAAAGACGAATTTCTTAACTCGAAATCAAGAATGGAATGGAGGGAAATAGCGAAATGTATAGACGAATTTCGCTACAAGTTTCATAAATCGTATGATTATGATGCATAAATAAAGATGCAGTAATTAAAGCAGAAACGTTAAAAAACCATAAAGGGATAGTAGTTAGAGAATATAATAATATAGTTACTTTAGTAAATAACTATACAAATATCTTTACACCTAAGCACTTTAACAAATGATTAAGGGTAATAAAATCTCTAAATACAAGATTAACTAATGTCAGAAAAAGAAGACATATTCTGATTAACGTGCCAGAAAGTCTAAGTCAATTGGCGGGATTCGAACCGTTCTATTCAATTAAGCAACGCCGAATCCGATAGTTACATTGAAACACTAAAAGGAAGCGATCGAGTTGAATATAAGCCAGAAACAATAAAAATTTCTGAAATGGCACAGACAATGACAGAATATATCAGGCTAGCCATATCTCTGATAGCAGAGTTTGATGGTACGAGTGGCACAAAAACTGTTTTTAGATGCTCTAGGTCTATTAGACACTTTAAAGGGCACGCACGCTGCAATCATTACTCAACTGTCAAGTACAGTAAAAGGAGGATCGGTAGAAGTTATATCTGCCATGCTTCTCAATCTACAACAAAAAAACAAAACGGCTAACCAATACACCAAAGAGGTGGAGAAACTAACAAAGGCTTTTGAGGGCGCCTATATCAGTGAAGGTCTTAGCCAAATCCTTGCAAATAAATACAGCACTACAACAGCTGTAAAATCCATGACACAAAATTGCTCCATTAATAAAGTAAAAGTTATCATGCAAGCATGTTCCGATAACATATAGCGCTGGCAACAATACAGTTCTTCTGCCAGCCAGATCACAAGTTATTCGGAAAATAGATATTAATACCGTAAATGATTACATAATTTGTTCCTTATTAGGAAATACATAATGGAATTTATGTTGCAAATACAATAGCAGCATCCAAACATGTATACGTTCGACTTCTAAATACAACCAATTTCGACCAAGTGGTCAAAGTAAATAAAATACAATATGAAAATCTAAAAGATTATGACATTCATAATACCGACACTGGAAATAGAAGCGAACAAATACTTTCAAAACTAAAGAAAAATTGTCCAGACCAATTTAAAAATCAATTAACAGAATTATGCACACAGTATAGTGATGTGTTCGGACTGGAAACCGAACCAATATCAACAAATAATTTTTATAAACAAACATTAAGACTTAAAGATGATGAACCCATTTATATAAAAAACTATAGAAGCCCGCATAGCCATATTGAGGAAATTAAAAAAAAGTAGGAAAATTAATAAGCGACAAAATCGTCGAACCGTCTGTATCTGAGTATAACAGCCCACTCTTGCTAGTTCCAAAAAAATCATTACCAAATTCACAAGAGTAAAAATGGCGATTAGTAATTGACTATCGTCAAATAAACAAAAAACTTCTTTCTGACAAATTTCCACTCCCTAGAATTGATGACATTTTAGATCAACTAGGTCGAGCTAAATACTTTTCATGCCTTGACTTGATGTCAGGTTTCCATCAAATAGAACTTGAGGAAAACTCTAGGAATATAACATCTTTTTCAACGAGCAATGGCTCATATCGCTTCACGCGATTACCATTTGGTCTTAAAATAGCACCAAATTCATTTCAGAGGATGATGACTACATCATTCTCGGGATTAGAACCCTCTCAGGCATTCCTTTACATGGATGACTTAATGGTGATAGGATGTTCCGAAAAACACATGATTAAAAACCTAACTCATGTTTTTAATGTATGTAGGAAACATAACCTAAAGTTGCATCCAGAAAAATGTTAATTTTTCATGCATGAAGTGACATTCCTAGGTCACAAATGCACCGACAAAAGAGTATTGCGCCAGATGACAAGAAATTTGACGTCATCAGAAATTATCCTGTCCCTCATGATGCGGACAGCGCAAGACGATTTGTAGCATTCTGCAACTATTATCATCGATTTATAAAGAACTTCGCCGATTATTCACGGCACATAACTAGATTATGTAAAAAGAATGTTCCTTTTGAATGGTCAAGCGAATGTCAAAACGCATTCGAATACCTTAAAGAAAAGCTTATGCACCCCATTTTATTACAATATCTTGATTTTCGCAAAGAATTTTGCATTATAACGGTTGCTAGTAAACAAGCTTGCGGAGCGGATCTAACTTAGATTCAGCTCCGAATAGCTTATGCGTCTCGTTCATTCAAAAAAGGGGAAAGCAATAAGAGTACAACGGAACAAGAACTAGCGGCAATTCATTCATTGGGCAATTACTCATTTTAGACCATATATTTATAGCAAACATTTCACTATAAAAACGGACCACAGATCATTAACGTACCTATTTTCTATGATTAATCCCAGTTCTAAATTAACTCGCATGCGGCTAGAGCTTGAAGAATACGACTTCACAGTAGAATACCTAAAGGGAAAAGATGATTTCGTAGCAGACGCTCTTTCGCGAATAAATATAACAGAACTCAAAGACATGCAACATAAAGTCCTGAAAGTCACTACCAGGCAACAAAGTAGACATGATACTGTACAGTAACAAATAAGGAGCTATTGCCTAGGCAAAGTATCCAAAAAGTATCTAAGCCCAACGTATATGAAGTCATAACAAATGATGAACTACGAAAAGTAGTGACCTTGCGAATAACTGAATCTACTTGTTTACTAAAACGAGGAAATAAAGTTATTGCAAGAATTGATGTTGACGATTTATATACCAATGGAATTTTTGATTTAGGTCAGTTCTTCCAAAGGCTTGAAATGCAAGCCGGTATACTAAAAATCAGCCAACTCAAATTGGCACCGAGTGAAAAAATCTTTGAAACCATTTCAATAGATAATTTCAAAAATATGGGCAATATAAAATTGAAATCATTAAGAGTAGCGCTACTCCAGCCGGTGACCATTATAAAAACTGAAAAAGAGATACAATCGATACTGTCTACATATCATGACGATCCAATTCAAGGAGGTCATACAGGCATTACAAGAACGCTAGCGAAAATAAAAAGACACTATCATTGGAAAAATATGACTCGTCATATAAAAGAGTACATACGTAGATGTCATAAATGCCAAATGTCAAAAACAACGACACATACAAAGACCCCAATGACTCACACAGAAACCCCAACAACTGCTTTTGATATAGTGATAGTGGACACAGTTGGTCCACTACCGAAATCAGAATATGGCAACGAATACATCGTCACACTAATATGTGATTTGACGAAGTATCTAGTAACCATACCTGTTGCGAACAAGAGCGCAAATACTGGCGCAAAAGCTATATCCGAAAAAGTACGGTCCAATAAAGACGTTCATTTCGGACATGGGTACCGAGTATAAAAATAAGGTAATTGAGGATATTTATATATATATAATGATTGAAAATCTTACATCCAACGCATATCACCACCAGACTTTAGGGACAATAGAACGAATTCATAGAACATTCAATGAATATATTCGTTTATACATTTCTGCAGACAAAACTGATTGGGACGTTTGGATACAATATTTTACCTATTGCTTCAACACAACACCATCAGTCATGCAAGTTATCCAACCCATAAACATATCACCCTTCCACAGCTTATAAACAAATTTCAATTCTCAACCTCGTCGGCATATTCTTTGTCTTTGTTTTTGTCATTGCCTTTGCCAGCGCTTAGCTACCCGCTAAAATAAATAACCCAAACTTAACGTAAACACAGCTTCCGCTTGGAGGCCAAACCATGGCCAACTTATTGCGCTTCAATCAAAAACTGCATCGATCAGCTTAATTGAATTTCACAATGCAGTGAAATAATTTCAGCATAAAGCTTTTATCGAAAGTTCAGAAAGTTTCAAAGAAAAGCTTCTGGCCGAGGTTGATTGGATTAGGATTCAGAATTTGAAGATCAGTCTGATTCGGTAGGATTAAAAGAACGGTTTATAAATGTATAAATAGATAAGAATAAGTGTCTTGTAATAAAGTGATAGTTAAAAAGTTTAACACCAATAAAAATATTAAAAAAATATAAATTATTTTTTTAAATAATTTATACCGCAAAAAGTTAATTGGCGCCCAACGTGGGGCGGCGTACTTAAAAGTTCTAAATAAATATTAACGAAAATAAGTTAAATACAAAACGGAACTCGCGCCGTCAACAACTCATATTTTTAGTGGAAAAATTAAAACATCCACAACAATCCAACGACATCTAAGTACTGTGACAGTGATCGTGAATAAACTTAATTGGAAATCAATAAATGCAATAATCCAATTAAGAATTTAATATAAAAGGTGGACTGAATACTTAACACTAATTACGAGAACACAATAATACAAAATCAGAACTCAACTACAAACACAAGTAAAACAAAAAATTAAACGTAAAAATCAACACCAAGAAGGAAGGAAGAGCTGAAGGCAACCCCCGCCACAGCTAATCATAAATAATAATCAAGACGACCCAATTGAAGCAAGACTCCAAAATAATTAAGACAAACCTATTGAAGGAAGACTCCAACAGAAGATAATCAGGACAACTACATTGAAGGAAGAACTCCCACGGAAAGTATCGTGAACAGATAAAAAATAACACTAAGTCTTTAAATAGAATCTAGATCAAGATACCAAGAGTACTACAAGCTTTGAAATTAAACATTACAATATAAACTTTAAAACAATCTGGAAGGTTTGATAAATAGTTTTGAAAATTTAAATTTAACAATGGCAACCGGGCGGGATATCCAGCGCAAGTAATCTGACAATGGAATTAATAAATAGATTAATAAATGTAAATGTAAATGTTGAGTGAGTGACCAGGGCAGTTAACCGCTAACAGAATTACATTTCAGGTAATTAAATCCTGTAGTAGGCTAGAGGTACACATACATAAGTTCAGTTCATAATAGCAATATAGTATATAAACATTAAGTCATTGTTCGCTTTCGGGTGGCATTCTCTCTGTTTCGCAACATCGGCTCTGTAGCAACAAGCATAGAGGCAGATCGCAAACGGAGAGGGAGTCAGTCGAATGCTAAAGCTGAAACGGAAAGTATCAAATAAACCAAAGAGTCCAACTCCTGCCTTTGTGTTTTAGTTAACTAAGAGGATATATACAAAGACCCTAGAATAACAAGATGCGTAACGCCATACGATTTTTTGGCACACGATTTTTTCGCCGTGGCTCTAGAGGTGGCTCCAGGCTCTCTCGAATTTTTGTTAGAGAGCGAGAGAGCGGAGAGCGCTACAGCGAACAGCTCTTTTCTACACATACAGTGATAGCAGACAACTGTATGTGTGCACACGTATGCTCATGCATTGTAAATTTGACAAAATATGCCCTTCACCTTAGAAGTTCTTTGACTCTAAATCTATATTATTTTTGATCAATTGGTTCCATGCGAAAAATTCTTGTTTTGCATTGCCGTTATTTGCTAATAACGTTATTATTATTTGAAAATAGATTAGAAATAGCCAAATCTATGTACATATTATCACAAAAGTAAATTTCAAAAATGACTTTATATAAGAATATTTGTCATTAGAGTATTCATCTTGCGGCGTGTGAAAAATTAATAAGGCAATGATTGTTGAGTGCTTGTGTCCGCACTTCGTGCGTCAAGATATGAACAAAGCAAAGACACTAGAATAATTCTAATGTCTTTGATATTACTTTTGCAATAAACAGTTATCATATTTAATTATTTAGTATATTTTATAAATCATTTGACTTAATATGATGTAACATTAACATTAAAAGTGTTTCAAAAAAAATATTTCGCTTTTAAAAAATTGTCAGATGAGAGACAAATTAGAATTAAACATAAATATAAATGTGTAAACGGTAGCTAATTCGAGCGGCGATTTTAACAAACGAATTTAAAAAGCTTTAAAATTATAATAGTCAGGGCGCGAATTTTAAAAAATTTTTTTATTTTATCATATTGCTAGGAAAATGGCAAAAACTACCCTAATATGTACCATGTAAATTCGTTTCTTCGATCAGAATTGATTTCGGCCCGAAAATCGTCTTCTAGCACAACACGCATACTTATACGAGTTCTCGTCTCTTGTTTTTACTCACACAAGCAAGCAAATTCTATTTTAAGATTTCTTACGCTCTCAGCGGGAGTGAGCGGAAAGAGAGTAATTTTGGCAGTCACCAAAAAAGTGGCTGCATAGTGCCAAACCAATGTATGGCCGTTACGCTTCTTGTTATTCTAGTGTCTTTGATATATAGTACCCCTACAATCCTTACCTAAGTTCACAGGTGAAATAACACAATATGTAGGCTGGAGAGAAGCGACAGAAACCGCAATGAGTCTATATAAAATCGAAAGTGAACAATATTTTATCGCCTTAACAATTCTACGTAATAAAATCATGGCAGCAGCACACGATGGTCTAACTAACCATGGTACCGTTTTAAACTTTCAAGCAATTCTTTCAAGATTGGATTTTATTTATAGCGATAAAAGACCAATCCATACACTCGAATCAGAATTAAGCATCCTTAGACAGGGACGTATGACCATTACAGAATTTTACAACGAAGTAAACAAGAAAATGACTTTACTCATAAATAAAACTATAATGACTTATGGAAAGGACAACGTTATAACCAAGGAAACAAATAAAACAATTAGAAGCAATGCTCTTAGAATTTTTATTTCTGGATTAAACGGTTCAATCACAGAAACACTCTCCTCTCTTAACCCACCAGACTTGCCAAATGCTTTGGGAAAGTGTCAGGAACTAGAGTCTAACAACTTTAGAGCTCAATTTGCAAATAGGTATAATGGATTTAGGAATGAAAATAAAAATCAAGGAAACAACCTTAGATTTGCCTCTAGACAGAATAATATTACGCCAAATAGAATAAATAATAATTGGCCACAAAACGAGAACTTGGGAACGAATAACAATTGGAACTTTAACAATAATTCCAAAGTTCAACCACCACCAGAACCTATGGAAGTAGACAACTCCATAAGAGTTCAAAATCGTCCGTATAAAAATTATAACCGTCCTAGGAATAATAACAGCCAGTGGAATTATAATAACAACCGACACAATTTTAATAGTAATTTCCAAGTAAATAATTATAACCAATACCCAGCGCAAAAACCCATCACAAACGCACGACAGGTAAATCAGTCAGAAACACACCCCCCGATAAAACGGGAATGAAAGTAAATAATATCAACGAGGGCCAATTTTTAGATCAGCACCCTACAGAGGAATGCCTCATATAACAAGGGTAGACAGAAAAACTAAAAGACAACTTAAAATATTAATAGATACAGGAGGCACCGCGTGCTATATAAAAAAGGGTATTTATGAGAATAAAAGGGAATTATCAATACACAAAAGATTATCTACTGTTCATGGATATTCCATCATAAAATATTATCATTTGATAAATATATTTGGGGAACAACATTTATTTTATGAAATTGAGGGCTTAGAATCTGATCTTATTATTGGATTCAATCTGTTAAAAGAGATTGGAGCTAAATTAAATATCGAGAAAGGAATCATGGAGTATAAGGGAAATAAACAGAAACTCGAATATTTTGACGAGGAAAAAACCATTTATTTTTAATTGAGGAAAAAAATATTCTTCCATTGAAAGAATATATTATCAAAAAATACTTTGGTGAGCAAAAGGTATTTAAAACCGAAACGGTTATTACGATTATTATTATTGAGAATTATTATTATTGAATTATCCGTCATTAATAAAACTAATAGGTTGGGATCTGATAATCCTGAGCACGCCAGCGTAGATTTATCCGCTAATAAACAATATATCAGTTTGGGATCGAAAAATCCTGAACAAGCCGACGATGTTAATTCCGTCCTTTTTAAATCGAATAGTTTAGGATCCACAAATCCTGAGCACGCCGTCGTTGAGTTGTCCGACAAAGAAAAAATTCATAACCCAAATATAACTTTGAATCAAATAAAAGATCTTGAAAATAAAGTTATGAATAACATTGAAAAGGAGCATTCTAAAATAAATATGCAAATTCCTTTTCGTACCGATATTCGAGGAGAAATAAATACTGACATTGACAGGGCAATTTATAGCAAACAATATCCATATGCTATGTCGGTCTCAGATTTCGTTAATAATGAAATCGATAGAATGCTAAAAGAACAAATTATAAGACCAAGTAGAAGCCCTTACAATTCACCAGTCTTAGTAGTGCCCAAAAAAGGTCAAAACGAAGATGGGTCCCCAAAACATCGACTATAAAAAATTAAACGAGGGCACAATACCTGACAGAGCAATGGATGACATATTGAGAGAACAAGTCGGAAAAACTTGTCATGTTTATATGGATGATATAATAATCTTTTCTAATACATTACACTGATGTAATTCAAATAATTAATATTTTACAAAAAGCCGTATGAAAATTTCTCTAGAAAAATCGAAATTCTTTAAATTAGAAACAGCATTTCTTGGTTATATTGTTTCTCACAATGTAATTAAAACAGATCCTGAGAAAATTTCCACAATTATGAAGTATCCGATTCCACAAAACATTAGAGAGCTTCGAAGTTTTCTAGGCCTCACCGGCTACTACCGTAAATTTGTCCGAAATTATGAAAAAATTGCCAAACCTCTAACCAAATACTTAGGAGGAAATAATGGAAAAATTTCTAGGAGAATGTCTACAAAAATTGCAATACAGTTAGATGACCCAGCTGTTAAAGCTTTTAACGAACTTAAAGATAATTTAATAGCACAAGTGGAATTAGTTCAACCTGATTATAACAAAAAATTCACTTTAACGATAGACGCATCAGATATAGCTATCGGAGCAGTTTTATCACAGGATAATAAACCAATTACTTTCATATCCAAAACTTTAAATAAAACCGAACAACTTTGTGACACAAATAAAAAAGAATTGTTGGCAATAGTTTGGGCTCTTAAAAATCTAAGGAATTACTTATATGGTGTTGTTGGTATAAAAATACAAACACCACCAATCTTTATCTTTCAGAATCTCAGATACTCTTTCATAGAAAATTTCACTCCGAAAATAATGTCGTAGCTGACATTATCTCGTATTATCTCGAATAAAAATAAATAATATCACTAACAGCGATATAGAACACTCAAGCTCAGATCAAAATACACAGCATTCTGCCGAAAGTAGTTTTGAAAATGTAATACAAGAGACCCGAAAACCGTTAAATCAGTTTCAACAACAACTGTTATTAACAAAGGGAAGGTATACAATACATGAGTCATTGAACGTTTTTGATAAGACACGACATATAATTGAATATGACACGCCAGAAAACTTAATAGAAATACTAAGGGAGTATCTAAAACCAAACATAACGGTAGGAATTCATTGCACTTTAAAAGATCTTTATCATATTCAATTACCATTAACAAATAACTTTACCAACAAATTTCTTTATACTAAAATATTTCTACAAGACGTGGAAAATAATTAAGATAAAGCTATTATAATAGAAGAGACACATAGTCGAGCTCATAGAGGTTTAGATGAAAATTACAAGCAAATCAATAGATTATATTATTTGCCAAATTTATTTATCAAATTAAAGGAATACATAAAAAATTGTACAATTTGCAACGAAAATAAATACAACAGGCATTCTATTAAAATTCCTATTGGAATATTCCTATTCCAACTAAAGAAGGAGAAAATTTACACATCGACATATATTACGCGCAAAGTCTTATTTTCTTAACTTGTATTGACGCGTATTCAAAATTCCTGGTTGTAAAAGAAATACAAAACAAACTAAACATCGAGAATAAAGTAATGGAACTACTCCAACAATTTCCCCACGCTAAAGGAATTATGACTGATAATGAACCAAGCTTTACCTCTGCCGTCCAATTTAAATCCTTTGCACAAAGATGTGGTTTAACTCTACATTTCGCAGACACAGACACAGTACCTCAAACGGAAATGTAGAAAGGGCACATTCAACATTAACAGAATTAGCTCGTTGTATACAGGAAGAATTAAATCTCACTGAATTCTGACGATTCTGACTATAATTATTAGAGCCGCTAAAGAATTCAATCAGAGCATATATTCTACAACAAACCAAAAACCTTTAATAACGAAAACATTTCAAGAATTCTAAAGAACACACAAGAAAAAATGTTAGTAACACACAATGAAGGTCGCCAAGAAAAAGAATATCATGTAGGTCAAGTTGTTTATGAAAAGAAACACGGAGAAAGAAATAAGTTAAAAACTAGATACAATAAAAAGGTTGTTACGGAAAACTTACCTAACAAAGTTATAATCAATAATAGAAACAGATCTATTTACAAATACAACATTAAGTTTTAACAAACACCATATTTTTTTTATTTTATTAAATTACAGAAAATGCATTTCTTATTACTTCTAATACCATTCGTAATTATAACCACTTCAGAAATAATTGATTACTCCAATCACGAATTCTTCCTGTTCAATGACAAAAAGGATGTCCTTACCTATGAATCATATGCCGACTTATTCCACGTAACTAACTTAAGTTTGTATAAAGAAATAATCAATCTAGAATCAGGATATGTTAGAAAAGATACAAATATTCGACAAAATGGGAAATTACTTACGAAATACAGATACTGGAATTAATTCTGTCACAATTGATACCAACTAGATTAACGAGGGGAATAAATGAGTTAATCACTGTTTGGAAATGGTTAGCTGGAACTCCGGATCACGATGATTTCATTAAAATACAGAATAAAATAAATGATTTAATTGAAAACAATAACCAACAATTTATTATTAATTCCAAATTGTTTAAAGAGATAAAATCACTTTCCGATCACTTTAAAAACATTTTTATTGATCAAGAATTGCCGTTACGAAAAAATCGTTTACGTTTATTAACATTGACTTACAAAACCTTATTGATACTATCACACTAGCCAAAATTGATTTATTCAACACACAAATTTTAAATAATGAAGACATTAAAGAAATATTAGATCACGAACAACAGCCTGTAATTATTGCAGACTTAATGGACATCTCCATATTCAAAATTGTATTGCATAAAGAACTCTTAATTATTTATATAAAATACCCCGTTATAACAAACAGATGCGAAATTTACTATGCCAGATCCATATCACATAATGATGGAAAAATACTAATAACGAATCAGGTCGCAAAATGCGAAAGTACCTTTTATGAAATATCTAATTTTAAAAAGGAACTTTTTAACAAATATTGTATTATAAGTAAAGATAAGACTTGTTTTACCCGCTTACTAAATTGAGAAAAATCAATTTGCACTAAAATTCTAGAAAAAAATAAGAATATAGATATCATTCAAGAAGGCGCCATTCTAATAAATGGAAATAATATTGTGAACAATTCTCATTTAAACGGGTCATATTTAATAACATTTAACAGCACAACTACAATAAATAATATTTCACACACCAACTCAGAAAACAAAATACTTGGGTACATTACTACCAACCATTTTAAAAACCTGGAAATATCAGAATATATAAAATTCAACAATTCAGAACTTTCTCTTGACAACATTAATATTTTAAACCCATTTATTGAAATTTACAATTGGAAAATATCAATTTCATTTATATTACTAATTTTAATCATTTTGTATTTCATTACTATATTAATATTAAAATTCAGAAATTATATATTAGTAACCAAACAAAAACGGCCAGAACTAGAAAAACCAAATAATGAAGTAGAATTTTTAACAGAATTAAATGAGCGTTTAAACGAAATTAATAATGAAGCGGGACGCGTCATTTTAGAAGGGGGAGAGTTATCCAACCCATAAACATATCACCCTTCCACAGTTTATAAACAAATTTCAATTCTCAATCTCGTCAGCATTTCCTTTGTCTTTGTTTTTGTCATTGCCTTTGCCAGCGCTTAGCTACCCTCTAATATAAACAACACAAACTTAACGTAAACACAGCTTCCGCTTGGAGACCAAACCACAGCCAACTTATTGCGCTTCAATCAAAAACTGCATCGATCAGCATAATTGAATTTCACAATGCAGTGCAATAATTTCAGCATAAAGCTTTTATCAAAAGTTCAGAAAGTTTCAAAGAAAAGCTTCTGGCCGAGGTTGATTGGATTAGGATTCAGAATTTGAAGATCAGTCTGATTCGGGAGGATTAAAAGAACGTTTTATAAATGTATTAACAGATAAGAATAAGTGTCTTGTAATAAAGTGATAAGTTGAAAAGTTTAACACCAATAAAAATATTAAAAAATAAAAAAATATTTTTTTAAATAATTTATACCGCAAAAAGTTAATTTGCATGTTGGGTGTATCGCATTTGAGTAGTGTGCAAAAAGAAAAAGCTTTAAGTCTAATTGGAGATTATAAGCCAATTCGAAATTGTTCGACACCAGTGAAGATGAAAATACTGTTAACCGATGATTTACCAGTATTCCAACAACCAAGACATTTGGCAGAGTGTGAACAAAAGATTGTGGATGGTCAAGTTCAGGAATGGTGGCGTGACATGATTATTAAGCCGAGTTTGTCGGAATACGCATCACCAGTGGTGCTTGTTTCGAAAAAGAATGGGAAAAAACGATTGTGTTGTGACTATCGGAAATTAAATGAAAAGATAATTCGTGATCACTTTCCAATGCCGCAGGTTGACGTTGTTATCGAAAAGCTTCAGAGTGCTTTGGTGTATACGACTTTAGATTTAACTAACGGTTTCCTTCATGTGCCCGTTGAGTTAGAATCCCAGAAATATACCTCGTTTGTAACACAAAAGGGACAGTACGAATTTCTGTATGTGCACTTTGGTATTACAAACTCACCTGCAGTTTTTACTCGATTCATAATGGCAGTCTTAAGGGAACTAATCAACAGTGGAGATGTAGTAGTATACATGGACGATGTGATTGTGACCAGTAAAAATGTGTGTGAAGGATTGATAAAGCTGGAGAAGGTGTTAAGTGTTGCCAGTGAAAATGGATTAAAAATAAATTGGTCGAAATGTCAGGTGTTGCAAAAGAAAGTTAACTTTTTGGGGTATATAGTTGAGTGTGGTACTATTAAGCCTTCTGGAAAGAAGACAAGTGCTATCGTTAATTTTCCGTTGCCAAATGATAAAAAAGGGGTTCAAAGATTCTTAGGATTGACGTCTATTTTCGTAGATTTGTCAAAGACTTTGCAGTGACTGCTAAGCCTTTGTCGGACCTGTTAAGGCAAAATACTAAGTTTAAATTTGATGTGCTGCAGAAGGTAGCGTTTGAACAGTTGAAAGTAGCATTAACTTCTAGTCCCGCATTGAACTTGTACAATCCTAAATTAGAAACGGAAATCCATACAGACGCTTCAAAATATGGTTTCTGTGGTGTATTTTTACAAAAAGACCCAGAAGATTGTTTGTTTCATCCGGTTCAATATATGAGTCGTAAGACTAACCAATGCGAAGAAAAGTATCATTCTTATGAGCTTGAGGTTCTTGCAGTTATCGGTGCATTAATGAAGTGGAGTGTGTATGTGTTAGGTTTGAAATTTAAGATTGTGACAGACCGCAACGCGTTCACTATGACGATGAAGAAGAAGGACCTTCAAGACTTTGATACCTTCAAGACTTTGATTATTAAATAGAACATCGCTCAAGGACGAAAATGAGACATGTTGATGCGTTGAGTAGAGTATCATGTTTTCATGTTACATCGCTTGAAAAAAGCACAATTACTCGATGAATGGACGAAAGTAGTGAGAAGCCTTGTAGAAAATAAGGGGTATGAAGATTTTTATATAGAAAACCAAATACTTTTTAAAGATCGTAATCGCGAACTTATTGTTGTACCGTCGCAGATGGAAAATGAAATAATCATGATTGCTCATAAGCAAGGACATTTTGCTGCGAAGAAAACGCAAGATTTAGTTGAGAAATCTTACTTCATACCAAAACTTAAAAAAAAGGTTGTTCGTGTTGTGGACAGTTGTGTGGAGTGTATTGTATTTAATTCGAAAGCTGGGAAGAAAGAAGGTTTCTTGACCCCGATTGAAAAGGGAGATAGACCGTTGATGACGTATCACATTGACCATGTTGGGCCAATGGAGATGACGACCAAGCGCTACAACCACATTTTAGTTATAGTTGACGGTTTTTCTAAATTTGTATGGTTGTATCCCACCCGTAGCACAGGAGCAGAGGAAGTTGTAAGTTGTCTAGAGCGTCAGGCTACTAATTTTGGAAATCCTTTACGGATTATCTCTGATAGGGGAACTGCGTTCACTGCACAGGCATTTAAGTTGTATTGTGAGGAGCAAAAAATTCAGCATCTAGTAATTACAACAGGTGTACCACGAGGAAATGGTCAGGTGGAGAGAATGCATAAGATAGTAGTGTCGATGTTGTCGAAGTTAAGTCATGAAAGTGCAGGAGACTGGTATAAGCATGTCAGTAAAGTGCAGCAAATAATTAATAGCACACCGCCTAGAAGCACTTTAGTGTTGCCTTTTAAAATCTTGACTGGCACTCAAATGCGTCTTCCGAATGATCTCGAGCTTAATTTGTGATAAAGGAATCCTTAGTGAAGGATTTAGATGAGGAGAGAGAGTGCGCGTAAGAGCTTCCGAAAACATAAAACAGTTGCAGATAGAAAATAAAAGGGTTTTCGATTTAAAGCGCAAAAGGGAAAAAATTTATAAAATAGATGACAAAGTAGTCAGTCATAAATGAAAAACGAAACGAGCAAAATAATATTCAAAATAAATTAAAGGCAGTGCGAAATGGATAAAAAAGGAATGCACTCCTAACAAGCACAGCGGAAAGTCTCCTATTTGCAGAGCTCAAAATAATTCCAAAATACATTGTAAACAACATCGAGATAAACTAAATTACAAATTCACCAATTAAGCAAGGAATCCAAGACAGGCATGCCAGGTCTACGTAGCTTTTCGAAGTTAAGGTCCCGATTTGACGCTAATAAGCTACATGTTCTGTTGGATAATAACAATACCGTTCAATGGTACGGAAATTTTAAAAATATTCGACTAAAATCTAAAAAATAACAAAGAACTTCAAATTTTTAGTGTCCCATGTAGCAAAATGAATATTGAATAGGAATGCGAAAACCCTACCACCTCCAGTAACCAATCCTGCCTCCGCGACCTGCTCAACAACAAAACCTCAACCGTGTTCTACACGGCAGAGGCCACAAGCCACCTACAGATTCACAGCCCACTAGACTCATACACTACTCATACTCAATCAAATTAAATCAAATCAAATCAATCAGCCATCTCCCACAAGGGAGCCATCTTGGTCCGCTGCCTTTTACCTTATTCATTAACGACTCCACTTAGTAATAAAACATTCGCGTGTACTTATGTACGCAGACGATGTTAAATTTTGCTTCCAGCACAAACTGATCTAGATAACGTATTAAAATGAAATGGCTCCAAGTGTAAAGTTATGACATTTTGTCGTGTCAACCCAATACGCACGACGGGCACGAAGTGGGTGCACTTTTGACAGAATAATCTGGTGTTTTTCTGGACCCTAAACTTAAATTTTCTGACCATATTTCGACTATTGTCAATAAGGCCAGGGATTCTTGAGTACGGATCACCTGTTTGCCACTCGGACCGCATCGAAGCGGTACAAAAAAAAAAACTTCTTACTTTTTGCCTTGCGGCGCCTAAATTTGGATGCAAACCGTATATTACCAACTTATTCCAGTAGACTAGTTTTAATCAATTTACCTTCCCTAGCTAACCGTAGAACTATGCTTGGAACAGTCTTTATTTGTCAGTATATTCGTGGCGATGTTGAGAGTCCCGACTTGATTAGTCGGCTTAACTTCTCGGTTCCAAGTAGATTCACTAAAAACTATATACCCCTTATCTTAATTTATTGTAGATCTAACTATGAGTTGCATGACCCTTACAGAGATTTATGTTCTGACTATAATAGACTTTATCCTATTATCTGTAATCTTGACTCTCTTCCGCTCTTAAAGCAATCGATTTTAAATTTTTTAATACATAATTAGATCCTACTAACACTAATATTTAATATAGTTATTTTACATTATATAAATTTCCTCGTTCCTGTTCTCTTTTTATATCGCTTCTATATCTTCTCGCGAATCGAGCCGTACGATACACGGCAGCGCCCCTCGGTCGGTTGGTCGGGCGGGGTGGCCGTGGGACCCGTGCGATAAAAAAAAAATAAACAATGAGTTGTGGATGCGTTGATGTTGGGGTGTAATGTCCTCACGCAAGTCGGTTCTATGACGGGAATATCTAGTATAGCCGAGCTCACAATAACCGTTAAGGATGATACACCGATAAAGCGGATTTGATGGAAGAAGACAGTAGGAGTATGCAGTACAGAAAGTCTACCCTTTCAGCGTCAGGCCAAAGCAGGCGTCAACGGAGACACGGCGCAAGCAAACCGGGATACTGCGTCCTATAAAAATACCCGAGTCCGTGAGATGAAGAAAGGGGAAACAGCCAGAACGTCTTACCACCGTCAGAGTCAAAACTCACAACCATCTATGGAAAGAAAGATGATCCCCACCCACGGGATTGCGAGAATCGACGACCCTGAGAGCTGACGGGACACGCCACCCGTTTCAGCGTCAGGCCAAGGCCAGAGGCCAGTCCGCGGACGAACCAGAGTACAATGACAAATATATATATGTGGGAAATGAACCAGATCAGGGAACTATAATGAACGATGAAAGACAGAGCAAGAGAGTAACGCGCAGTGGCAACGCTTATTAACGAAAAAACCAAAAAGTAGGGACTTCGAGTAGAATAGTGAACGAGAGCAGTCGCAAGTTTTTCAATCGCGCTATATACTTATACAACTAGAGCTAAACAATTGTCATCAAACAATAAAATAATAATAAGCAAGAACTATTGTCATTGAACAATAAAGTAACCCTATAAAAATAAACTTACTACAATTTTGGGGGCTCGTCCGAGAAGGCCCAAGTTGTGTATGCATAAGTGCGAATTTAATAAGTGCGAGCGAGACGGAACGTGACGCCGCATCAATTAAAGGAAAAACGACAACGACGCAAGAAAAAAAAAGGAAGAAGGAAGTCACGGTGAAGCTGAAGCAATTAGAAGTCAATCGACGACGGCGAGCAAAAGGTGTTTGTGACGCAGTGTTCATTAGAAGACTTCAGAAGACGGAGTCCGAAAGGTGTTGGAGATTCCGTATCTAGTGCTCGAAGAAAAACGGCAGCAGCCAAAAGGTGTTGGAGACGCTGTGCTTATTCAAAAGTACAACGGCGGTGACCAAAAGTTGAAGGCCACGCCGTAGAAATTGCAAGCAGACAAGAAGAAGAAGAAGAACGGCAAAACGACGGTTACGGTATAGCAGAAGAAGAAGAACGGTGAAGCAATCAGAAAACGACAGTCGCTTCAGTGGCAGAAGAAGCAGAAGAAGCAGAAGAAGAATAACTGCGCAACGAAATACGCCGCCACATATAGGAAGGCGATCGAGCGGCAACAGAGACGAGAGAGGCGAAGCAACAGAGAAAGAGGCGAGGCAGTAGGAATTAAAAGGAAGAGGCGAAAACGACGCTGCAAGTTGTGTATCGTTTGCTGTTAATATAGATTTAACAGAGTTGGCTAAATAGTATTTAAAACTTTAAAGAGAGGGTATGTTAATTAGTTTTGCAGCTTGACGCAAAGAATATACAAATATTTCGTATTGAGAATTTTGTACTGATAAATTTTATATTATTTAGAATGGATCGGATTGAAATTCTTGAGCTGCGCGTTGATGACCTACGAAATAAGCTGTCTGAGTTAAATTTGCAGACAAGTGGTAATAAAAGCATGCTGCAACAGCGGCTCCTTGCTCACTACAGATTAAACAATGAAAAACAAAACATTTCGGACGATGAGTCAGTAGCAACTGCACCAATGATGACAAATGAAAATAATAGGTCATGGTTTATTCTAAAAGACGTCGAAGGTAGTATTTCTGAATTCTCAGGTAGTGTTGATGTTGATCAGTGGATAAATGAGGTAGAAGAATGTGGGAGTACAGTTCAGTGGAACCAATTACAAATGTTTGTCTATGCGAATCAGCTTTTACGAGGTGCTGCTAGATCGTTTGTCAAAAGTCAACAAAACATTCGAAGTTGGGAAATATTGAAAACTGTATTGCTAGATGAGTTCGAAGTTAAAGTGTCATCAGCAGAAATGCATCGAAGATTAAATAGACGGCAAAAGAAAAAAGATGAGAGTTTACATGAATTCTTGTACGCACTGATGGAAATAGCTAAGCCAGCAAAGCTTGAAGATGAGAGTATTACAGATTATTTCATTAGTGGCATTCAGGATTCCCCTGCAAACAAAGTAGTTCTGTATCAAGCAAAAACATTAAAAGAGCTAAAACTTAGTTTGGATGTTTACAAAAAAGTTTGTAGTTCAAGCAAGTCATCAAACAGGCCTGGATCATTCGTTGATAAAGAGAGTTCTAAGTCCAAGAAGATTAGCAGTGACAACAAGACACGTAAATGTTTCAAGTGCGGTGATGATACCCATTTGCTAAAAGATTGTAGGAAGAAAGATTTCGTTTGTTTTAAGTGTAACCAACCAGGACATCGCGCATCAGAGTGTAAAATAGATGGAAAAATTAAGCAGGATCAAAATACAAATGTCGTACACGATAGGAAGGAAGAGTTAAAGCCATTAAGCATTTTCACTCCTTCAGGGTTAGAGTTGAAAACTATGCAGTATAAGTCAATGATGTTTCAAGGATTAGTTGATACAGGTGCTAACCCTTGTCTTATACGCAGAAGTGTTTATACTGAGTTGGGCAGAAATAAGTTGACATGCTTAGCGATGTGTTTGACTGGCAAAGGTTATAGCCAGGTGCTTACATTCGGTAGCTTTGTAATTTCGGTTGAGGTAGATGGTATAGACATGCAAGTTGAATTTCACGTATTTTCTGATGAGGATATGGGTTTTGATTCGATTTTAGGAAGAACAATCTTAAACAGCGTGGATATGAAAGTAACCAAAGGTGGCACAGAGTTTATAAGTCGAGTTGTAAACCAAAAAAAAGGTTGAGAGTCAGATCCAGCCATTGGGCAAAGGATCATGTGCTGAGTTGTTTGGTGAATTCAAAGGTATGTGCAAATTATCCAACCCATAAACATAGCACCCTTCCACACTTTATAAACAAATTTCAATTCTCAATCTCGTCGGCATTTCCTTTGTCTTTGTTTTTGTCATTGCCTTTGCCAGCGCTTAGCTACCCGCTAAAATAAATAACCAAAACTTAACGTAAACACAGCTTCCGCTTAGAGGCCAAACCACGGCCAACTTATTGCGCTTCAGTCAAAAACTGCATCGATCAGCATAATTGAATTTCACAATGCAGTGGAATAATTTCAGCATAAAGCTTTTATCAAAAGTTCAGAAAGTGTCAAAGAAAAGCTTCTGGTCGAGGTTGATTGGATTAGGATTCAGAATTTGAAGATCAGTCTGATTCGGGAGGATTAAAAGAACGGTTTATAAATGTATAAATAGATAACAATAAGTGTCTTGTAATAAAGTGACAAGTTGAAAAGTTTAACACCAATAAAAATATAAAAAATAAAAAATTATTTTTTTAAATAATTTATACCGCAAAAAGTTAATTGGCGCCCAACGTGGGGCGGCGTACTTAAAAGTTCTAAATAAATATTAACGAAAATAAGTTAAATACAAAACGGAACTCGCGCCGTCAACAACTCATATTTTTAGTGGAAAAATTAAAACATCCACAACAATCCAACGACATCTAAGTACTGTGACAGTGATCGTGAAATCTTAATTGAAAATCAATTAATACAATAATCCAATTAAGAGTTTAATTGAAGGAAGATCCCAATAAATAAAACTCAAGATGACCCAATTGAAGGAAGACTCCAAAATAATTAAGACAAACCTATTGAAGGAAGACCCCAACAGAAGATAATCAGGACAACTACATTGAAGGAAGAACTCCCACGGAAAGTATCGTGAACAGATAAAAATAACACTAAGTCTTTAAATAGAATCTAAAAAATTAAGATCAAGATACCGAGAGTACTACAAGCTTTGAAATTAAACATTACAATATAAATTTTAAAACAATCTGGAAGGTTTGGTAAATAGGTTTGAAAAGTTGAATTTAACAATGGCAACCGGAGGTTCAGTACCAACCCTTTCTGCGGGCGGGATATCCAGCGCCAGCAATCTGACAATGGAACTAGTAAACCGTTTAAAAAATATACAGGTGAGTGAAGTGACCAGAAAAATTGAAGGGATAGAAGGGCAGTTTACCGCAAACAAAAATTAAGTGGAAGAAGTGGTGAAATAACACAATATGTAGGCTGGAGAGAAGCGACAGAAACCGCAATGAGTCTATATAAAATTGAAAGTATACAATATTTTATCGCCTTAACAATACTACGTAATAAAATCATGGGAGCAGCACACGATGCTCTAACCAACCATGGTACCGTTTTAAACTTTCAAGCAATTCTTTCAAGATTGGATTTTATTTATAGCGATAAAAGACCAATCCATATACTCGAATCAGAATTAAGCATCCTTAGACAGGGACGTATGACCATTACAGAATTTTACAACGAAGTAATCAAGAAAATGACTTTACTCATAAATAAAACTATAATGACTTATGGAAAGGACAACGTTATAACCAAGGAAACAAATAAAACAATTAGAAGCAATGCTCTTAGAATTTTTATTTCTGGATTAAACGGTTCAATCACAGAAACACTCTTCTCTCTTAACCCACCGGACTTGCCAAATGCTTTGGGAAAGTGTCAGGAACTAGAGTCTAACAACTTTAGAGCTCAATTTGCAAATAGGTATAATGGATTTAGGAATGAAAATAAAAATCAAGGAAACAACCTTAGATTTGCCTCTAGACAGAATAATATTACGCCAAATAGAATAAATAATAATTGGCCACAAAACGAGAACTTGGGAACGAATAACAATTGGAACTTTAACCATAATTCCAAAGTTCAACCACCACCAGAACCTATGGAAGTAGACAACTCCATAAGAGTTCAAAATCGTCCATATAAAAATTATAACCGTCCTAGGAATAATAACAGCCAGTGGAATTATAATAACAACCGACACAATTTTAATAATAATTTCCAAGTAAATAATTATAACCAATACCCAGCGCAAAAACCCATCACAAACGCACGACAGGTAAATCAGTCAGAAACACACCCCCCGATAAAACGGGAATGAAAGTAAATAATATCAACGAGGGCCAATTTTTAGATCAGCACCCTACAGAGGAATGCCTCATATAACAAGGGTAGACAGAAAAACTAAAAGACAACTTAAAATATTAATAGATACAGGAGGCACCGCGTGCTATATAAAAAAGGGTATTTACGAGAATAAAAGGGAATTATCAATACACAAAAGAGTGACTACAGTTCATGGATATTCAATCATAAAATATTAAAAATAAAATATTATCATCTGATAAATATATTTGGGGAACAACATTTTTTTTTATGAAATTGAGGGTTTAGAATCTGATCTAATTATTGGATTCAATCTGTTAAGAAAGATTGGAGCTAAATTCAATATCGAGAAAAGAATCATGGAGTATAAGGGAAATAAAGAGAAACTCGAATATTTTGACAAGGAAAAAAACGATTTATGTTTAATTGAGGAAAATAAAAATTCTTCCATTGAAAGAATATATTATCAAAAAATGGTGAGCAAAAGGTATTTAAAACCGAAACGGTTATTATGATTATTATTATTGAAAATCCTGAGCACGCCGACGTTGAATTATCCGTCATTAATAAAACTAATAGGTTGGGATCTGATAATCCTGAGCACGCCAGCGTAGATTTATCCGCTAATATACAATATATCAGTTTAAGATCGAAAAATCCTGAACAAGCCGACGATGTAATTTCCGTCATTTTTAAATCGAATAGTTTAGGATCCACAAATCCTGAGCACGCCGTCGTTAAGTTTTCCGACAAAGAAAAAATTAATAACCTAAATATAATTTCAAATCAAATAAAAGATCTTGAAAATAAAGTTATGAATAAAATTGAAAAGGAGCATTCTAAAATACATATGCAAATTCCTTTTCGTACCAATATTCGAGGAGAAATAAATACTGACAATGACAGGGCAATTTATAGCAAACAATATCCTTATGCTATGTCGGTCTCAGATTTCGTTAATAATGAAATCGATATAATGCTAAAAGAACAAATTGTAAGACCAAGTAGAAGCCCTTACAATTCACATCGACATCGTTATTGACTATAAAAAATTAAACGAAAGCAGAATACCTGACAGATACCCGATGCAAGATCCGTCTGTAATATTATCTAACTTAGGGAAGCCAAAATATTTCTGAACAATTGATCTGGAATCAGGATTCCACCAAATTTTTATGAAAAATTCAGATTTTGAGAAAACCGCTTTCTCTATAAATAACGGAAAATTTGAATTCTTACTTATGCCATTTTGGTTAACAAACGCCCCTAGAATATTTCAAAGAGCAATAGATGACATATTGAGAGAACAAGTCGGAAAAACTTGTCATGTTTATATGGATGATAATGTTTTCTAATACAACTGAACAACATTACACTGATTAAATTCAAATAATTAATATTTTACAATAAGCATATATGAAAATTTCTAGGAGAATGTCTACAAAAGTTATAATACAGTTAGATGACCCAGCTGTTAAAGCTTTTAACGAAAGATAAGCTTAAAGATAATTTAATAGCACAAGTGGAATTAGTTTAACCAGATTATAACAAAAAATTCACTTTAACGACAGACGCATTCATATCCAAAACTTTAAATAAAACCGAACAACTTTGTGACACAAATAAAAAAGAATTGTTGGCAATAGTTTGGGCTCTTAAAAATCTAAGGAATTACTTATATGGTGTTGTTGGTATAAAAATACAAACACCACCAATCTTTATCTTTCAGAATCTCAGATACTCTTTCATAGAAAATTTCACTCCGAAAATAATGTCGTAGCTGACATTATCTCGTATTATCTCGAATAAAAATAAATAATATCACTAACAGCGATATAGAACACTCAAGCTCAGATCAAAATACACAGCATTCTGCCGAAAGTAGTTTTGAAAATGTAATACAAGAGACCCGAAAACCGTTAAATCAGTTTCAACAACAACTGTTATTAACAAAGGGAAGGTATACAATACATGAGTCATTGAACGTTTTTGATAAGACACGACATATAATTGAATATGACACGCCAGAAAACTTAATAGAAATACTAAGGGAGTATCTAAAACCAAACATAACGGTAGGAATTCATTGCACTTTAAAAGATCTTTATCATATTCAATTACCATTAACAAATAACTTTACCAACAAATTTCTTTATACTAAAATATTTCTACAAGACGTGGAAAATAATTAAGATAAAGCTATTATAATAGAAGAGACACATAGTCGAGCTCATAGAGGTTTAGATGAAAATTACAAGCAAATCAATAGATTATATTATTTGCCAAATTTATTTATCAAATTAAAGGAATACATAAAAAATTGTACAATTTGCAACGAAAATAAATACAACAGGCATTCTATTAAAATTCCTATTGGAATATTCCTATTCCAACTAAAGAAGGAGAAAATTTACACATCGACATATATTACGCGCAAAGTCTTATTTTCTTAACTTGTATTGACGCGTATTCAAAATTCCTGGTTGTAAAAGAAATACAAAACAAACTAAACATCGAGAATAAAGTAATGGAACTACTCCAACAATTTCCCCACGCTAAAGGAATTATGACTGATAATGAACCAAGCTTTACCTCTGCCGTCCAATTTAAATCCTTTGCACAAAGATGTGGTTTAACTCTACATTTCGCAGACACAGACACAGTACCTCAAACGGAAATGTAGAAAGGGCACATTCAACATTAACAGAATTAGCTCGTTGTATACAGGAAGAATTAAATCTCACTGAATTCTGACGATTCTGACTATAATTATTAGAGCCGCTAAAGAATTCAATCAGAGCATATATTCTACAACAAACCAAAAACCTTTAATAACGAAAACATTTCAAGAATTCTAAAGAACACACAAGAAAAAATGTTAGTAACACACAATGAAGGTCGCCAAGAAAAAGAATATCATGTAGGTCAAGTTGTTTATGAAAAGAAACACGGAGAAAGAAATAAGTTAAAAACTAGATACAATAAAAAGGTTGTTACGGAAAACTTACCTAACAAAGTTATAATCAATAATAGAAACAGATCTATTCACAAATACAACATTAAGTTTTAACAAACACCATATTTTTTTTATTTTATTAAATTACAGAAAATGCATTTCTTATTACTTCTAATACCATTCGTAATGATAACCACTTCAGAAATAATTGATTACTCCAATCACGAATTCTTCCTGTTCAATGACAAAAAGGATGTCCTTACCTATGAATCATATGCCGACTTATTCCACGTAACTAACTTAAGTTTGTATAAAGAAATAATCAATCTAGAATCAGGATATGTTAGAAAAGATACAAATATTCGACAAAATGGGAAATTACTTACGAAATACAGATAGTGGAATTAATTCTGTCACAATTGATACCAACTAGATTAACGAGGGGAATAAATGAGTTAATCACTGTTTGGAAATGGTTAGCTGGACCTCCGGATCACGATGATTTCATTAAAATACAGAATAAAATAAATGATTTAATTGAAAACAATAACCAACAATTTATTATTAATTCCAAATTGTTTAAAGAGATAAAATCACTTTCCGATCACTTTAAAAACATTTTTATTGATCAAGAATTGCCGTTACGAAAAAATCGTTTACGTTTATTAACATTGACTTACAAAACCTTATTGATACTATCACACTAGCCAAAATTGATTTATTCAACACACAAATTTTAAATAATGAAGACATTAAAGAAATATTAGATCACGAACAACAGCCTGTAATTATTGCAGACTTAATGGACATCTCCATATTCAAAATTGTATTGCATAAAGAACTCTTAATTATTTATATAAAATACCCCGTTATAACAAACAGATGCGAAATTTACTATGCCAGATCCATATCACATATAATGGAAAAATACTAATAAAGAATCAGGTCGCAAAATGCGAAAGTACCATTTATGAAATATCTAATTTTAAAAAGGAACTTTTTAACAACTATTGTATTATAAGTAAAGATAAGACTTGTTTTACCCGCTTACTAAATGGAGAAAAATCAATTTGCACTAAAATTCTAGAAAAAAATAAGAATATATATATCATTCAAGAAGGTGCCATTCTAATAAATGGAAATAATATTGTGAACGATTCTCATTTAAACGGGTCATATTTAATAACATTTAACAGCACAACTACAATAAATAATATTTCACACACCAACTCAGAAAACAAAATACTTGGGTACATTACTACCAACCATTTTAAAAACCTGGAAATATCAGAATATATAAAATTCAACAATTCAGAACTTTCTCTTGACAACATTAATATTTAAAACCCATTTATAAAAATTTACAATTGGAAAATTTAAATTTCATTTATATCATTATTTTTAATCATTTTTTATTTCATTACTATATTAATAATAAAATTCAGATATTATAAATTTGTAACCAAACAAAAACGGACAGAACTAGAAAAACCAAATAATGAGGTAGAATTTTTAATAGAATTAAATGAGCGTTTAAACGAAATTAATAATGAAGCGGGGGACGCGTCATTTTAGAAGGGGGAGAGTTATCCAACCCATAAACATATCACCCTTCCACAGTTTATAAACAAATTTCAATTCTCAATCTCGTCGGCATTTCCTTTGTCTTTGTTTTTGGCATTGCCTTTGCCAGCGCTTAGCTACCCGCTAATATAAACAAACCAAACTTAACGTAAACACAGCTTCCGCTTGGAGACCAAACCACGGCCAACTTATTGCGCTTTAATCAAAAACTGCATCGATCAGCATGATTGAATTTCACAATGCAGTTGAATAATTTCAGCATAAAGCTTTTATCGAAAGTTCAGAAAGTTTTCAAAGAAAAGCTTCTGGCCGAGGTTGATTGGATTAGGAATTAGAATTTGAAGATCAGTCTGATTCGGGAGGACAAAAAGAACGGTTTATAAATGTATTAATAGATGAGAATAAGTGTCTTGTAATAAAGTGATAGTTGAAAAGTTTAACACCAATAAAAATATTTAAAAAAATAAAAATTATTTTTTTAAGTAATTTATACCGCAAAAAGTTAATTTGCATGAATACTGTCCATACGAACTAGTCTTTGGTAGATTACCTAGACAGTTCGTAGATTTTAATAAAATAGAGTAGAACCACTATATAATGTAGAAGATTACTCTAAGGAAATTTAATTTATATTAGAATTAGCATATAACAGACCTAGACTTATGTTATAAAAAGCTAAGGCCTATAGAAAACGAATTACGATAAGAAAACTTCAGATTTCAAATAAAAAATAGGAGATAAAGTTACACTAAGAAACGAAGCAGGTCATAAGATAGATCCAGTTTATTTAGGTTCTTATACGGTAGAAACCATAGAAGACAGAGATAACATTATAATTAGAGATAAAAAAACAAAAGAAACAAAAAGTACATCAGAATAAGTTTAAAATATATAATCAATGAAATATATATGTGGGATATTTAATGTTTAGCAAAATTGTTTATCTTATTAATATTTTATAATAGTATAGTTTGCTTATTATATTAGGTATTTAATAAAAAGATGACTCGTGCCAACACTTCTTGATCTCCGGACATACGACGACTACACAACTTTTCCTTACTCCGGACACGACAACTTTCGGCTTTAAGATCTCTTTTTTAACTACACAACCTTCAACTCGCTTTGTTATACTTCGACTCTCTCTATGCTTGTCCTAATTTCTTATATCTACTTGCGATCACGACGCTACCCTTTGCGATGATTATCGATCCTCGCATATAGATAACTATTGATACATATATATGTATATTATTTATTATTAGCTCGCTATTTAAGTACGCCGTGCATACGTCCATGTGATGCAAGTACAATTGCATCTCTACTGCCAATGCCAAAATGAGCCTCACACTCTCGAGCCTGCACACGGGTGAAAAAGTCTCGAAGTAGTCCACTCCGAACTTCTGCGAACACCCCTTTGCTACTAGTCGTGCCTTGAAGCGCTCAATTCTACCAGAGACGTCTCGTTTCAGGGAATACACCCACTTGCAAGCCACACACCGGCGATTTTTTGGTAAATCAGCCAGCTTCCATGTCTCATTTGCAAGTAGCGCCTTGTACTCCAGGCCCATTGCCTCTTCCCACTTTGCAGAATACTGCGAATTGATGGCCTCCTCATAGGACTTGGGAATTTCGACGTCGCTAGCCATCAACACTCCAAGTACATTGTATTGCTTCTTCGGGCGCCCTGGTCTGCCCGACCGAACAATCTTTGGCCGTCCAGGCTCCACATGTACAGCTTCTTCTGCCTCAGCTGCACTCTCATAGTCGTCGCTGCTGCCCACGGGTTCTGTATCGTCACCTTCCCGTGCATTCGAATCACTCTGCGGCTCCGGGTCATCAGTTGCGGGAAACTGGAACTCAATGGTATTTCCATGATTTACCAAACTATCAGACTCATCAAAAAGGACATCTTGCTTCTCGATCACACACCGCTTCTCTTTGTCAAACAGACCGTACCCCTTAGCCGCTATTGAATATCCAATCATACGATATTCCTTTCCTTTGGATTCGAATTTGCCTTTATGGACTCCTTTGTCCAATGCCACTGCTATGGCACCAAAAACCCTCAAGTGGCTCACTGCTGGTATTTTTCCGGTCCACTCTTCCATAGGGGTTTTGCTTTGTAATGCTCTGCTCGTTGATCGGTTCCTCAGATACACCGCAGTGTTTATCGCCTCAGCCCATAGAGCCTCACCCAACTCCGATTGCAGCAACATGCACCTAGCCATTTCTACTAGCGTGCGGTGGCTCGTTCTGCAACTCCATTTTGTTGGGGAGTGTGTGGAACAGTCAGCTGTCTAGCTATCCCATGTGCCTTTAAATAGTCATCAAAAACATTATTGACGAACTCACCACCATTATCGCTCCGGATACATTTTATCTTTCTACCTGTTTGTCGCTCGACCAGTTTCTTAAACTCGACAAACTTAGTGAAGACCTCGTCCTTCTTCCGCAAGAAATATACAAAAATCCGCCTGGACTTGTCGTCTATGAAAGTGAGAAAGTACTTTGATCCAGCAAGTGACGGTGTGCTAAATGGCCCGCACAGGTCTGAATGGATCATATCCAACAGCTCCTCAGCTCTGCTCCTCGTTGTCTTCGGAAATGGTTGCACATGGATTTTTGCCAGCGTGCACGTCTTGCATACTGCGTCTGGTTTGAAAACGACCTTTTCAACACCGTACACCATCTTCTTCCTCACCATCTCCTGTAGGCTGCTTGTATTCAAATGGCCATTCCTTTTATGCCATAGTGAACCATCAGCATCAACGGCCGCAAAACAACTGTTATGTTTCCCTTGAAACATATATAAATTACCAGCTCTCATTACACGCAGTATTCGCTCGCCTTCCTGAATGACGTCAGCGTAATGTGGTCCAAAATTGACAAAACATTTATACTGAGCTGCACGGCTGACTGACATAAAGTTGCCGTTCAAATCTGGGACGAAGAGTACGTTATTCAATACCAGAGTACATAAATCAGTCTTCAGCTTCACTGTTCCTATGCCCTTTGCTAGTAGGAATCCATTTCCAGCAAGACTAATTTTTTCAGTGTGCTCTTCAAATTCAGTAAAAACACTTCTGTCACAGCACATGTGACTGGTAGCCCCGCTATCGAGACACCACTGTGTTTTGCCAAAACCACCACTATCCAGCGCATTTAACAAACTGCATTGTTTTTGTGTCGCGCTCTCTTTGTGTCGCACCAACACTGAACGCATCTGAACGCTCCACGTTTCATAGGAGCCATCCTCCAGCTTATCGATCTGATACAGGTTACTCATTCCGGCAATCTTGAGTAGACTCCAAAATCTAACTCCTGGGTTTCACTACACGTTTCTCCTTTAGGCAGCTCCTAGGGCGCTGGGCCCATAACCGTTGTTTATTGAAAAGGTGCTCCAAGTGTGGAACACTGACAACCATAATGGGAAGATCCTAATCTTCACCCAAACTCAGCGAATTGAGAGCAAAGGCTGAAAGAGCAAACGCGAAATAAAAAGTCCCGAGCCGCGTGACCGAACACGAAGAAGTTTTATTTGAAACTGAAACTGTTACACATAAAAATGCCAGCTACATGCGGCTGCTTATTTACTAATATAAGTTAACAACTAACAATGTATTGCTTCGTAGCAACTAAGTAGCTTTGTATGAACAATGCTGACGCGCCAGAATTGGGTTCAGCGCTCCACGCGAAGAACGCCTGGCAGCGGAAAGCTGACACTTCCTATCGGGAGTGTTGCTTCACGCTGCAAGAAATGCTGAGTCGGCTTGCCGACTTGTGGCGGCGCGATGCATTGCTCGAGGGTAAACTTAGTTTCAATATTGTCTTCTACTCAGTTCAAATCTTGTGACGAAATAAACCACAGCTTGCTCCGGCTCACTGCCGTTAAACACAATTGTTCTTATTTACAATCAAATCGCTATCGCCACAAGGCTAGTGATAATAATTAAGGGGGCGAAGTCAAGCCCTCCAACCTAATCTCCATAAACAGTGTCTAAGACGAACCTCAGCGAAAGAAGGAAGATCTCTGGACCTACTGGAAATAACATAACTCTGGACCTATTGGAACTTATATAATTGGCGCCCAACCAACAATCTGAACCCACCAATCTAATTTAACACACTTTGTCAGGCGACAAACAGGGTAGTTAAGTTAGAAAAGCATGTAAGTTTTACAAGACACTTCTTTGACGCAATCAAGAAATTTACGAGTGAAAAAAAAAAAAGTTGTGTATCTGGCCACGTAATAAGTGTGCGTTGAATTTATTCGCAAAAACATTGCATATTTTCGGCAAAGTAAAATTTTCGTTGCATACCCAATAAAAGATTATTATATTGCATACCCGTTTTTAATAAAATACATTGCATACCCTCTTTTAATAAAAAATATTGCATACTTTGACGAAACAAATTTTCGTTGCATACCCAATAAAAGATTATTATATTGCATACTTTTTCTTGCCATACCATTTAGCCGATCAATTGTGCTCGGCAACAGTATATTTGTGGTGTGCCAACCAACAACCAATGAGTTGGGCACATAACTACAGAAGGGTTAAGGTCGAATACGAAAGCGAGGATAGCTGGGAGGAGGAGCAAGTAGGCCAAGCATTAGGTCAGCCGTTAGATAGTGCCACGGTAGATATTACCATGGACCCCAATCAGATTCAAGCTCTTATCGACAATGCCGTCAGACAGGCATTGTCGCAACAGCAATCCCAATTTCAGACACAACTCAATTCCCTAGCTGCGCGGGTACAGAGTTTGCAGGTGGAAGCACCGCAAATCAAAATTTACGAAAAAGTCTCTGTTAACCCCGATGTTAGGTGCGACATTCCCCTTGACATAATAAAGTCTGTACCAGAGTTCTCCGGTACCCAAGACGAGTATGTGGCCTGGAGACAATCGGCCATATACGCCTACGAGCTCTTCAAACCATACAATGGCAGCAGTGCCCATTATCAGGCTGTTGCCATATTAAGGAATAAAATCCGTGGCGCAGCCGGGGCTTTACTTGTCTCCCACAATACGGTATTGAACTTCGATGCTATTTTGGCCAGACTAGACTGCACGTACTCGGACAAAACATCCTTACGCCTGTTGAGGCAAGGATTGGAAATGGTTAGGCAAGGAGACCTACCACTAATGCAATACTACGATGAAGTCGAAAAGAAGCTAACGCTTGTCACTAACAAAATCGTAATGACGCATGAACAAGAGGGTGCTGACCTGCTTAACGCTGAGGTCAGAGCCGACGCCCTGCATGCTTTTATTTCGGGGCTCAAAAAGGCCCTCAGAGCTGTGGTCTTCCCGGCCCAACCAAAAGACCTGCCATCTGCACTGGCTTTAGCTAGAGAAGCAGAGGCAAGCATAGAGAGAAGCATGTTCGCTAACTCCTACGCCAAGGCCGTAGAGGAGCGAGTGCATTCGGGGGCAAACGGCAAGAGCCGTTTCCAGGGGAAGCCAAATAAAGAAGAACAGGGACAGGACAGGAATCCCCACTTCACCAAACGCCACAAAAATAACGGACAAACCAACAAGGACACTCAGGCGCAAGCGCCCCAGCCAATGGAGGTCGATTCATCCTCCAGGTTTAGGCAGCGTACTGAACATTATCAGAATCATCCTAATGAGTCGAACGCGTTTAAGAGGAGAAATTCCTCAGAACGCTCAACAGGACCAAGACGACAACGTCTGAATAACGTTGTCCAAGAGGCCCCTAAACAAAAGGACCCCAAAGAAGAGTATGAAAAAACAGCAAAGGCTGCAATCGAGGAAATCGACAGCGAAAATGAGTACGCTCCCAGTGACGACTCGTTGAATTTTTTAGGGGACGCTCCCGGTTGCCGTTCATTGAACGACGGCTGGCTGGGAGAACCTTAAAGATGCTAATCGATACCGGCGCGGCAAAAAACTACATTAGGCCCGTAAAGGAGCTGAAAAATGTAATGCCGGTCGCCAGCCCTTTCTCGGTGAGCTCAATACACGGCTCCACCGAAATCAAACACAAATGCTTGATGAAAGTCTTCAAGCACATCTCCCCATTTTTTCTTTTGGATTCTCTCAATGCGTTCGACGCTATCATAGGCTTGGACCTGTTAACACAGGCCGGGGTAAAACTCAACCTTGCAGAGGACTCCTTAGAATACCAGGGCATCGCTGAAAAGCTTCATTATTTCAGCTGCCCCAGTGTAAATTTCACTGATGTAAACGATATTGTTGTACCTGACTCCGTTAAAAAGGAGTTCAAGGACACAATAATAAGGAGGAAGAAAGCTTTCTCCACAACAAATGAAGCTCTTCCTTTTAACACCGCTGTCACTGCCACAATTCGGACAGTTGATAATGAACCGGTGTACTCAAGAGCGTACCCAAATCTTATGGGTGTCTCCGACTTTGTGAACAACGAGGTCAAACAACTGCTGAAAGACGGCATTATCAGGCCCTCAAGGTCTCCCTATAACAGCCCGACCTGGGTTGTTGACAAAAAGGGGACCGACGCCTTCGGGAACCCAAACAAGAGGTTGGTCATTGACTTTAGGAAGCTAAATGAGCGAACTATTCCTGACCGGTACCCGATGCCTAGCATTCCCATGATTCTAGCGAATCTGGGCAAGGCAAAGTTCTTCACTACCCTTGATCTTAAGTCAGGGTATCATCAAATTTACCTCGCGGAACACGACCGCGAGAAGACATCGTTCTCGGTGAATGGTGGTAAATACGAGTTTTGCCGTCTACCGTTCGGCTTGAGAAATGCAAGCAGCATTTTTCAAAGAGCCCTAGACGATGTGCTTAGAGAGCAAATCGGGAAGATATGTTACGTCTATGTAGATGACGTCATAATTTTCTCTGAAAACGAGTCCGACCATGTCCGCCACATCGATACAGTACTAAAATGCCTGATCGATGCCAACATGAGAGTAAGCCAGGAGAAAACTAGATTCTTTAAAGAGAGTGTAGAATACCTCGGCTTTATTGTCAGTAAGGACGGAACTAAATCCGATCCAGAGAAGGTGAAGGCCATTCAGGAGTACCCTGAACCAGACTGCGTTTACAAGGTTAGGTCCTTCCTTGGTTTAGCCAGCTACTACAGAGTCTTCATCAAAGACTTTGCTGCCATAGCCCGCCCGATCACCGATATCCTAAAAGGGGAAAATGGTTCGGTGAGCAAACACATGTCTAAAAAAATTCCTGTTGAGTTTAATGAAACTCAACGCAACGCGTTCCAAAGGCTGCGAAACATACTAGCATCCGAGGATGTCATACTCAAATACCCCGACTTTAAAAAGCCTTTTGACCTTACTACAGATGCTTCGGCAAGTGGTATCGGTGCAGTCCTATCCCAGGAGGGCAGGCCAATCACCATGATATCGCGTACCCTTAAACAGCCCGAGCAGAACTACGCCACAAACGAAAGGGAATTGCTGGCGATTGTATGGGCCCTAGGCAAGTTGCAGAACTTCCTGTATGGCTCTAGGGAGATTAATATATTTACCGACCATCAACCCCTCACTTTCGCTGTTGCCGACAGGAACACGAATGCCAAGATAAAGAGGTGGAAATCTTACATAGACCAGCATAATGCCAAGGTTTTCTACAAACCTGGCAAAGAAAATTTCGTGGCAGACGCCCTCTCTAGGCAGAATCTGAATGCCTTACAAAACGAACCCCAATCAGACGCTGCGACCATTCACAGTGAGCTCTCCCTGACCTACACGGTCGAGACAACAGACAAACCGTTAAATTGCTTCAGGAACCAGATCATTCTGGAGGCAGCACGTTTTCCGCTCAAACGGAACCTGGTGCTCTTTCGAAGCAAATCTCGCCACTTGATCAGCTTTACTGATAAAAGTTGGCTATTAAAAACACTTAAGGAGGTGGTAAACCCTGACGTCGTGAACGCTATTCACTGCGACCTGCCCACTCTGGCAAACTTCCAACACGACCTCATTGCCCACTTTCCAGCCACCCAATTTCGTCACTGTAAGAATGTCGTGTTAGACATAACCGACAAAAACGAACAGATCGAAATCGTCACTGCTGAGCACAACCGTGCTCACAGAGCCGCACAAGAAAACATTAAACAAGTCCTTCGGGATTATTACTTTCCCAAAATGGGCAGTTTAGCTAAAGAAGTAGTAGCTAATTGTAGGGTCTGCACCCAAGCAAAGTATGACAGGCACCCGAAAAAGCAAGAGCTCGGGGAAACGCCCATACCCAGCTATACAGGTGAGATGGTGCATATTGACATATTCTCAACCGACAGGAAGCTATTCCTGACGTGTATTGACAAATTTTCTAAATATGCAATAGTGCAACCAGTGGTGTCTAGAACAATAGTGGACATCACAGCACCCCTGTTGCAGATCATTAACCTGTTCCCCAATATCAAAACGGTCTATTGTGACAATGAGCCCGCATTTAACTCAGAAACTGTCACCTCAATGCTCAAGAACAGCTTCGGCATTGACATAGTAAATGCGCCCCCACTCCACAGCTCGTCCAATGGCCAAGTTGAACGGTTCCACAGCACATTGGCAGAAATCGCCAGGTGCCTGAAGTTGGACAAAAAAACGAATGACACAGTAGAACTAATCTTGAGGGCGACGATAGAATATAACAAAACCGTGCACTCAGTTACTCGTGAGAGACCAATTGAGGTGGTTCACCCAGGGGCCCACGAGCGCTGCCTAGAAATCAAGGCAAGATTAGTAAAGGCTCAGCAAGACAGCATCGGAAGAAACAACCCTTCCCGACAAAACCGCGTGTTTGAGGTGGGAGAACACGTGTTTGTAAAAAACAACAAGAGGTTAGGAAATAAGCTAACTCCACTATGCACCGAGCAAAAAGTGCAGGCAGACCTGGGAACGTCTGTTCTTATTAAGGGGAGGGTGGTCCACAAGGACAACCTCAAGTAGACATTCCCTCTACAGTTAGGTAGTAAGTTATGTTAAGGAAAATCCGAGCACTGTAGTATCACCTTGTCTTTAATTTCCAGGTTCACCCTCATGATGTTCATATCCTTGGTAGTAGCGAATGCTCGGATCACCGACTTTTCGCATGCCAACTACATTCCTGTGTTAGATGGGGATGTGCTGGTGTTTGAACAGCGTGACCTCTTGAAACATTCGAGTAACCTTTCCGAGTACGCTAGTATGATAGATGAAACACAGAAACTGTCCGAGTCCTTTCCCCATTCACATATGCGTAAGTTGCTAGAGGTCGATACTGACCATCTTAGAACCTTGTTGTCCGTTCTCAAAGTCCACCATAGGATAGCTAGGAGTCTAGATTTCTTAGGTACAGCCTTAAAGGTTGTGGCGGGTACTCCCGATGCCACGGACCTCTTAAAAATTAAGATCACAGAGGCCCAACTAGTAGAATCTAATTCCAGGCAGATAGCTATAAACTCCGAAACCCAGAAACAGATAAATAAGTTAACTGACACCATCAATAAGGTGATCAATGCCCGTAAAGGCGACTTGGTTGACACTCCACACTTATATGAAGCACTACTGGCAAGAAATAGGATGCTGTCTACAGAAATTCAAAATTTAATTCTCACTATTACTTTGGCCAAATCAAACATTATAAATCCCACAATTCTTGATCATGCCGACTTGAAGCCTCTTGTAGAACAGGATACCCCAATTGTCAGCTTAATAGAAGCATCTAAGATCAGGGTCCTCCAGTCCGAGAATAGCATTCATATTTTAATTGCCTATCCTAGAGTCAAGTTCAGTTGCAAGAAAGTCGCCGTCTACCCTGTATCTCACCAACACACCATCTTGCGCCTCGACGAAGACACTCTGGCCGAATGCGAACATGACACCTTTGCGGTCACCGGATGCACAGATACCACACACTTCACGTTCTGCGAGCGGTCTCGGCGCGAAACTTGCGTGCGCTCACTCCATGCTGGAAACGCTGCTCAATGTCACACTCAACCCAGCCACTTGCGAGAAATAAACCCCGTAGATGACGGCGTTGTGATTATCAACGAAGCCGCTGCTCACGTTAGCACTGATGGCAGCCCCGAAACACTGATAGAGGGAACCTACCTGGTAACCTTCGAGCGAACGGCAACCATCAACGGCTCTGAATTCGTAAATCTACGGAAAACACTAAGCAAGCAGCCAGGCATCGTGCGTTCACCACTACTTAGCATCGTCGGCCACGACCCTGTGCTCAGTATCCCTCTGCTACACCGGATGAGTAACGAAAACCTACATTCCATCCAAAACCTTATGGATGATGTGGAATCTGAAGGCTCGCCCAGACTCTGGTTCGTGGCTGGTGTGGTCCTAAACTTCGGCTTGATTGGCTCTCTCGCCCTTTATCTGGCATTAAGGAGAAGACGAGCCTCTAGGGAGATACAGCGCACCATCGACACTTTCAACATGACCGAGGACGGTCATAAACTTGAGGGGGGAGTAGTTAACAACTAACAATGTATTGCTTCGTAGCAACTAAGTAGCTTTGTATGAACAATGCTGACGCGCCAGAATTGGGTTCAGCGCTCCACGCGAAGAACGCCTGGCAGCGGAAAGCTGACACTTCCTATCGGGAGTGTTGCTTCACGCTGCAAGAAATGCTGAGTCGGCTTGCCGACTTGTGGCGGCGCGATGCATTGCTCGAGGGTAAACTTAGTTTCAATATTGTCTTCTACTCAGTTCAAATCTTGTGACGAAATAAACCACAGCTTGCTCCGGCTCACTGCCGTTAAACACAATTGTTCTTATTTACAATCAAATCGCTATCGCCACAAGGCTAGTGATAATAATTAAGGGGGCGAAGTCAAGCCCTCCAACCTAATCTCCATAAACAGTGTCTAAGACGAACCTCAGCGAAAGAAGGAAGATCTCTGGACCTACTGGAAATAACATAACTCTGGACCTATTGGAACTTATATAATTTATATATACATACATACAGTTCATGTGTATGTATGTATGTTCTCATACAAAATTACATATGCACATGTGGGCATTGCTTATATTCAACATAGAATAGCATGTGTGTGAGGGATTCGTATTAATAGATTGGTACCATGGACTGCAGTTTATTATGTTTCCTTTATTTTTAGTCGCAAGGTCGGCTTTAAGCTTTTTTTTATGTCAGTGGTATTTATGTTTGGGGTGAGTATAAGTGGCATATTGCTTGCTGATTTTGTTGCTTGGTCAGCTAGTTCATTTCCTTTTATTCCTGAATGGCCAGGAATCCGCATTATTTTAATTTTAGGTGCATGTTGCGTTATTAGCGATCGTATTCTGCTGGGGTAAAAGCTGTTATTATTTGTGTTTTGGATTAAGTCTATTGCTGATATGGAGTCGGAACAGATAATAAATTTGCCTCTTCGGTTTTTGATAAGTTCTATTGCTTATAGGATGGCGATTGTTTCGGAGGTGAGAACGGATGAATATGAAGGCAGTATGCCGTATTTCAAGATGTCTGTCTCCGTTGTAATGGCGAATGTTATTGTGTAATTAATTTTTGAACCGTCAGTGAATATGAAATTATGAGTTTTAAGGTTATTTTTTGTGTGTTCGTATAATTTTCTGTATTGATCTGGGGATGTTTGTTCTTTCTTATGGATTCTAAGTGTTGTGTCTATTAGATTGGGGAGGGTCCATGGTGGCCTGTATTTATGGAGTTTTATTGGTTTGTAGGGTAGATTAAGTTCTAGGCTAAGCTTGACAGGGCAATTTATAGCAAACAATATCCTTATGCTATGTCGGTCTCAGATTTCGTTAATAATGAAATCGATATAATGCTAAAAGAACAAATTGTAAGACCAAGTAGAAGCCCTTACAATTCACATCGACATCGTTATTGACTATAAAAAATTAAACGAAAGCAGAATACCTGACAGATACCCGATGCAAGATCCGTCTGTAATATTATCTAACTTAGGGAAGCCAAAATATTTCTGAACAATTGATCTGGAATCAGGATTCCACCAAATTTTTATGAAAAATTCAGATTTTGAGAAAACCGCTTTCTCTATAAATAACGGAAAATTTGAATTCTTACTTATGCCATTTTGGTTAACAAACGCCCCTAGAATATTTCAAAGAGCAATAGATGACATATTGAGAGAACAAGTCGGAAAAACTTGTCATGTTTATATGGATGATAATCTTTTCTAATACAACTGAACAACATTACACTGATTAAATTCAAATAATTAATATTTTACAATAAGCATATATGAAAATTTCTAGGAGAATGTCTACAAAAGTTATAATACAGTTAGATGACCCAGCTGTTAAAGCTTTTAACGAAAGATAAGCTTAAAGATAATTTAATAGCACAAGTGGAATTAGTTTAACCAGATTATAACAAAAAATTCACTTTAACGACAGACGCATTCATATCCAAAACTTTAAATAAAACCGAACAACTTTGTGACACAAATAAAAAAGAATTGTTGGCAATAGTTTGGGCTCTTAAAAATCTAAGGAATTACTTATATGGTGTTGTTGGTATAAAAATACAAACACCACCAATCTTTATCTTTCAGAATCTCAGATACTCTTTCATAGAAAATTTCACTCCGAAAATAATGTCGTAGCTGACATTATCTCGTATTATCTCGAATAAAAATAAATAATATCACTAACAGCGATATAGAACACTCAAGCTCAGATCAAAATACACAGCATTCTGCCGAAAGTAGTTTTGAAAATGTAATACAAGAGACCCGAAAACCGTTAAATCAGTTTCAACAACAACTGTTATTAACAAAGGGAAGGTATACAATACATGAGTCATTGAACGTTTTTGATAAGACACGACATATAATTGAATATGACACGCCAGAAAACTTAATAGAAATACTAAGGGAGTATCTAAAACCAAACATAACGGTAGGAATTCATTGCACTTTAAAAGATCTTTATCATATTCAATTACCATTAACAAATAACTTTACCAACAAATTTCTTTATACTAAAATATTTCTACAAGACGTGGAAAATAATTAAGATAAAGCTATTATAATAGAAGAGACACATAGTCGAGCTCATAGAGGTTTAGATGAAAATTACAAGCAAATCAATAGATTATATTATTTGCCAAATTTATTTATCAAATTAAAGGAATACATAAAAAATTGTACAATTTGCAACGAAAATAAATACAACAGGCATTCTATTAAAATTCCTATTGGAATATTCCTATTCCAACTAAAGAAGGAGAAAATTTACACATCGACATATATTACGCGCAAAGTCTTATTTTCTTAACTTGTATTGACGCGTATTCAAAATTCCTGGTTGTAAAAGAAATACAAAACAAACTAAACATCGAGAATAAAGTAATGGAACTACTCCAACAATTTCCCCACGCTAAAGGAATTATGACTGATAATGAACCAAGCTTTACCTCTGCCGTCCAATTTAAATCCTTTGCACAAAGATGTGGTTTAACTCTACATTTCGCAGACACAGACACAGTACCTCAAACGGAAATGTAGAAAGGGCACATTCAACATTAACAGAATTAGCTCGTTGTATACAGGAAGAATTAAATCTCACTGAATTCTGACGATTCTGACTATAATTATTAGAGCCGCTAAAGAATTCAATCAGAGCATATATTCTACAACAAACCAAAAACCTTTAATAACGAAAACATTTCAAGAATTCTAAAGAACACACAAGAAAAAATGTTAGTAACACACAATGAAGGTCGCCAAGAAAAAGAATATCATGTAGGTCAAGTTGTTTATGAAAAGAAACACGGAGAAAGAAATAAGTTAAAAACTAGATACAATAAAAAGGTTGTTACGGAAAACTTACCTAACAAAGTTATAATCAATAATAGAAACAGATCTATTTACAAATACAACATTAAGTTTTAACAAACACCATATTTTTTTTATTTTATTAAATTACAGAAAATGCATTTCTTATTACTTCTAATACCATTCGTAATTATAACCACTTCAGAAATAATTGATTACTCCAATCACGAATTCTTCCTGTTCAATGACAAAAAGGATGTCCTTACCTATGAATCATATGCCGACTTATTCCACGTAACTAACTTAAGTTTGTATAAAGAAATAATCAATCTAGAATCAGGATATGTTAGAAAAGATACAAATATTCGACAAAATGGGAAATTACTTACGAAATACAGATACTGGAATTAATTCTGTCACAATTGATACCAACTAGATTAACGAGGGGAATAAATGAGTTAATCACTGTTTGGAAATGGTTAGCTGGACCTCCGGATCACGATGATTTCATTAAAATACAGAATAAAATAAATGATTTAATTGAAAACAATAACCAACAATTTATTATTAATTCCAAATTGTTTAAAGAGATAAAATCACTTTCCGATCACTTTAAAAACATTTTTATTGATCAAGAATTGCCGTTACGAAAAAATCGTTTACGTTTATTAACATTGACTTACAAAACCTTATTGATACTATCACACTAGCCAAAATTGATTTATTCAACACACAAATTTTAAATAATGAAGACATTAAAGAAATATTAGATCACGAACAACAGCCTGTAATTATTGCAGACTTAATGGACATCTCCATATTCAAAATTGTATTGCATAAAGAACTCTTAATTATTTATATAAAATACCCCGTTATAACAAACAGATGCGAAATTTACTATGCCAGATCCATATCACATATAATGGAAAAATACTAATAAAGAATCAGGTCGCAAAATGCGAAAGTACCATTTATGAAATATCTAATTTTAAAAAGGAACTTTTTAACAACTATTGTATTATAAGTAAAGATAAGACTTGTTTTACCCGCTTACTAAATGGAGAAAAATCAATTTGCACTAAAATTCTAGAAAAAAATAAGAATATATATATCATTCAAGAAGGTGCCATTCTAATAAATGGAAATAATATTGTGAACGATTCTCATTTAAACGGGTCATATTTAATAACATTTAACAGCACAACTACAATAAATAATATTTCACACACCAACTCAGAAAACAAAATACTTGGGTACATTACTACCAACCATTTTAAAAACCTGGAAATATCAGAATATATAAAATTCAACAATTCAGAACTTTCTCTTGACAACATTAATATTTAAAACCCATTTATAAAAATTTACAATTGGAAAATTTAAATTTCATTTATATCATTATTTTTAATCATTTTTTATTTCATTACTATATTAATAATAAAATTCAGATATTATAAATTTGTAACCAAACAAAAACGGACAGAACTAGAAAAACCAAATAATGAGGTAGAATTTTTAATAGAATTAAATGAGCGTTTAAACGAAATTAATAATGAAGCGGGGGACGCGTCATTTTAGAAGGG
This sequence comes from Drosophila melanogaster, assembly GCF_000001215.4. NCBI lineage: Eukaryota > Metazoa > Arthropoda > Insecta > Diptera > Drosophilidae > Drosophila > Drosophila melanogaster. The sequence continues at coordinate 25,563,365 of NT_037436.4, read as the reverse complement.
GGAGAGTTATCCAACCCATAAACATATCACCCTTCCACAGTTTATAAACAAATTTCAATTCTCAATCTCGTCGGCATTTCCTTTGTCTTTGTTTTTGGCATTGCCTTTGCCAGCGCTTAGCTACCCGCTAATATAAACAAACCAAACTTAACGTAAACACAGCTTCCGCTTGGAGACCAAACCACGGCCAACTTATTGCGCTTTAATCAAAAACTGCATCGATCAGCATGATTGAATTTCACAATGCAGTTGAATAATTTCAGCATAAAGCTTTTATCGAAAGTTCAGAAAGTTTTCAAAGAAAAGCTTCTGGCCGAGGTTGATTGGATTAGGAATTAGAATTTGAAGATCAGTCTGATTCGGGAGGACAAAAAGAACGGTTTATAAATGTATTAATAGATGAGAATAAGTGTCTTGTAATAAAGTGATAGTTGAAAAGTTTAACACCAATAAAAATATTTAAAAAAATAAAAATTATTTTTTTAAGTAATTTATACCGCAAAAAGTTAATTTGCATGAATACTGTCCATACGAACTAGTCTTTGGTAGATTACCTAGACAGTTCGTAGATTTTAATAAAATAGAGTAGAACCACTATATAATGTAGAAGATTACTCTAAGGAAATTTAATTTATATTAGAATTAGCATATAACAGACCTAGACTTATGTTATAAAAAGCTAAGGCCTATAGAAAACGAATTACGATAAGAAAACTTCAGATTTCAAATAAAAAATAGGAGATAAAGTTACACTAAGAAACGAAGCAGGTCATAAGATAGATCCAGTTTATTTAGGTTCTTATACGGTAGAAACCATAGAAGACAGAGATAACATTATAATTAGAGATAAAAAAACAAAAGAAACAAAAAGTACATCAGAATAAGTTTAAAATATATAATCAATGAAATATATATGTGGGATATTTAATGTTTAGCAAAATTGTTTATCTTATTAATATTTTATAATAGTATAGTTTGCTTATTATATTAGGTATTTAATAAAAAGATGACTCGTGCCAACACTTCTTGATCTCCGGACATACGACGACTACACAACTTTTCCTTACTCCGGACACGACAACTTTCGGCTTTAAGATCTCTTTTTTAACTACACAACCTTCAACTCGCTTTGTTATACTTCGACTCTCTCTATGCTTGTCCTAATTTCTTATATCTACTTGCGATCACGACGCTACCCTTTGCGATGATTATCGATCCTCGCATATAGATAACTATTGATACATATATATGTATATTATTTATTATTAGCTCGCTATTTAAGTACGCCGTGCATACGTCCATGTGATGCAAGTACAATTGCATCTCTACTGCCAATGCCAAAATGAGCCTCACACTCTCGAGCCTGCACACGGGTGAAAAAGTCTCGAAGTAGTCCACTCCGAACTTCTGCGAACACCCCTTTGCTACTAGTCGTGCCTTGAAGCGCTCAATTCTACCAGAGACGTCTCGTTTCAGGGAATACACCCACTTGCAAGCCACACACCGGCGATTTTTTGGTAAATCAGCCAGCTTCCATGTCTCATTTGCAAGTAGCGCCTTGTACTCCAGGCCCATTGCCTCTTCCCACTTTGCAGAATACTGCGAATTGATGGCCTCCTCATAGGACTTGGGAATTTCGACGTCGCTAGCCATCAACACTCCAAGTACATTGTATTGCTTCTTCGGGCGCCCTGGTCTGCCCGACCGAACAATCTTTGGCCGTCCAGGCTCCACATGTACAGCTTCTTCTGCCTCAGCTGCACTCTCATAGTCGTCGCTGCTGCCCACGGGTTCTGTATCGTCACCTTCCCGTGCATTCGAATCACTCTGCGGCTCCGGGTCATCAGTTGCGGGAAACTGGAACTCAATGGTATTTCCATGATTTACCAAACTATCAGACTCATCAAAAAGGACATCTTGCTTCTCGATCACACACCGCTTCTCTTTGTCAAACAGACCGTACCCCTTAGCCGCTATTGAATATCCAATCATACGATATTCCTTTCCTTTGGATTCGAATTTGCCTTTATGGACTCCTTTGTCCAATGCCACTGCTATGGCACCAAAAACCCTCAAGTGGCTCACTGCTGGTATTTTTCCGGTCCACTCTTCCATAGGGGTTTTGCTTTGTAATGCTCTGCTCGTTGATCGGTTCCTCAGATACACCGCAGTGTTTATCGCCTCAGCCCATAGAGCCTCACCCAACTCCGATTGCAGCAACATGCACCTAGCCATTTCTACTAGCGTGCGGTGGCTCGTTCTGCAACTCCATTTTGTTGGGGAGTGTGTGGAACAGTCAGCTGTCTAGCTATCCCATGTGCCTTTAAATAGTCATCAAAAACATTATTGACGAACTCACCACCATTATCGCTCCGGATACATTTTATCTTTCTACCTGTTTGTCGCTCGACCAGTTTCTTAAACTCGACAAACTTAGTGAAGACCTCGTCCTTCTTCCGCAAGAAATATACAAAAATCCGCCTGGACTTGTCGTCTATGAAAGTGAGAAAGTACTTTGATCCAGCAAGTGACGGTGTGCTAAATGGCCCGCACAGGTCTGAATGGATCATATCCAACAGCTCCTCAGCTCTGCTCCTCGTTGTCTTCGGAAATGGTTGCACATGGATTTTTGCCAGCGTGCACGTCTTGCATACTGCGTCTGGTTTGAAAACGACCTTTTCAACACCGTACACCATCTTCTTCCTCACCATCTCCTGTAGGCTGCTTGTATTCAAATGGCCATTCCTTTTATGCCATAGTGAACCATCAGCATCAACGGCCGCAAAACAACTGTTATGTTTCCCTTGAAACATATATAAATTACCAGCTCTCATTACACGCAGTATTCGCTCGCCTTCCTGAATGACGTCAGCGTAATGTGGTCCAAAATTGACAAAACATTTATACTGAGCTGCACGGCTGACTGACATAAAGTTGCCGTTCAAATCTGGGACGAAGAGTACGTTATTCAATACCAGAGTACATAAATCAGTCTTCAGCTTCACTGTTCCTATGCCCTTTGCTAGTAGGAATCCATTTCCAGCAAGACTAATTTTTTCAGTGTGCTCTTCAAATTCAGTAAAAACACTTCTGTCACAGCACATGTGACTGGTAGCCCCGCTATCGAGACACCACTGTGTTTTGCCAAAACCACCACTATCCAGCGCATTTAACAAACTGCATTGTTTTTGTGTCGCGCTCTCTTTGTGTCGCACCAACACTGAACGCATCTGAACGCTCCACGTTTCATAGGAGCCATCCTCCAGCTTATCGATCTGATACAGGTTACTCATTCCGGCAATCTTGAGTAGACTCCAAAATCTAACTCCTGGGTTTCACTACACGTTTCTCCTTTAGGCAGCTCCTAGGGCGCTGGGCCCATAACCGTTGTTTATTGAAAAGGTGCTCCAAGTGTGGAACACTGACAACCATAATGGGAAGATCCTAATCTTCACCCAAACTCAGCGAATTGAGAGCAAAGGCTGAAAGAGCAAACGCGAAATAAAAAGTCCCGAGCCGCGTGACCGAACACGAAGAAGTTTTATTTGAAACTGAAACTGTTACACATAAAAATGCCAGCTTCATGCGGCTGCTTATTTACTAATATATATACATACATACAGTTCATGTGTATGTATGTATGTTCTCATACAAAATTACATATGCACATGTGGGCATTGCTTATATTCAACATAGAATAGCATGTGTGTGAGGGATTCGTATTAATAGATTGGTACCATGGACTGCAGTTTATTATGTTTCCTTTATTTTTAGTCGCAAGGTCGGCTTTAAGCTTTTTTTTATGTCAGTGGTATTTATGTTTGGGGTGAGTATAAGTGGCATATTGCTTGCTGATTTTGTTGCTTGGTCAGCTAGTTCATTTCCTTTTATTCCTGAATGGCCAGGAATCCGCATTATTTTAATTTTAGGTGCATGTTGCGTTATTAGCGATCGTATTCTGCTGGGGTAAAAGCTGTTATTATTTGTGTTTTGGATTAAGTCTATTGCTGATATGGAGTCGGAACAGATAATAAATTTGCCTCTTCGGTTTTTGATAAGTTCTATTGCTTATAGGATGGCGATTGTTTCGGAGGTGAGAACGGATGAATATGAAGGCAGTATGCCGTATTTCAAGATGTCTGTCTCCGTTGTAATGGCGAATGTTATTGTGTAATTAATTTTTGAACCGTCAGTGAATATGAAATTATGAGTTTTAAGGTTATTTTTTGTGTGTTCGTATAATTTTCTGTATTGATCTGGGGATGTTTGTTCTTTCTTATGGATTCTAAGTGTTGTGTCTATTAGATTGGGGAGGGTCCATGGTGGCCTGTATTTATGGAGTTTTATTGGTTTGTAGGGTAGATTAAGTTCTAGGCTAAGCTTGATTGTTCGGTCTATTATTGGTGTTTTATTCTATTTAGTTTTATTATGCTTAACGAACTTATGTATTGGTGTGTTTTTGGAGAAGATTAGGTTTTGAGATAGTTTGGCTATTTGAAAGTCTTGTTTCATTTCTAAAGAGGGAGTATTTGATTCGTAAAGTAGATTATTTATTGGTGTAGAGCGATAGGCTCCAAGGGCTAGACGGATTGCGGAGTTAAATGGTGTTTTTATTTTGTTTAAAATGCTTTTGGGAGCATGGCCGTACAGAAACAAACCATACTCTAGTTTGGCTATAATTGTTGCTTTTGCGACATTTTGTATGCGTGTTGCAATTAAATTTAAGACTAGATAGGCATTTTATTATATTGAGCTTATTGTGTAGTTTGGGTAGAAGTAAGTTTATGTGTGTGTTCCATTTGTATTTGTTGTTTAAGGTCATTTCTAGAATTTTTAAGGGAGTAACGGTAGGAATTTGAATGTTGTTGCAGCTTATCTTGCATGTGCAGTGGTGTTTTCTTCATATGTGGAGATGTTGGCATTTGGATAGGGATAGCGATGCCCGTGAGTAGGAGCACCAATTTTCTATATCATTAAATAGGTTGTCTAAGCTGAAGTTTGTATTTGTGTTTTTGTTGAAATTTATTATAAGGAAGAAGTCGTCGGCGTATGCATTAAATTTAATTTCCTTATGTAGGGATATGATGTTGGATAATTTGTTGAATGCTATGAGGAATAGTATCACGGATATGGGTGAACCTTGGGGGATTCCGTTGAATAGGGGTAATGGGTTTGATGTATGCGGACCGACGCGGACAGTTATTTTCCTGTTACTCATGAAGTTTTTAATGTTCTTTATTATTTTGGGACCCGTTTTCCATTCCTGCAATTGCTGGATTATGAAGTGCACCACCTACTCGATCGAAGGCTCTTGAAAAATCAAGAGTGACGAGGGAGGTGTGCATTTTTGACTTCGTTATGAGATAGTCTACATAGAGTAGACAGTCCGAAGTCGGTTTGCTTTTTTAAATTCAAATTGGTTGTAGTTAAAAAGATTGTTATATGTCACTAGCCACCAGAGTCTTTTCGCTATTATTTTATCAAGTGTTTTTGCTATACAGCAGTTGAGAGAGATGGGTCGGTATGAGGAAGTTTTCGTTTTGTCGGTGTTTGGCTTGAGGATTGGGATGATTAGGCTTGTGGTATGTGGCTATTGAATATTTCATTAAATAGTTTTGTTATTCTGTTTTTTTTTGTTGTGTGGGAGCTATTTTTGATCTTTTGATAAGAGATTCTATTACGCCCTGGAGCACATCCTTTTAATGTTTGTAGGGCTGAGCTAAGTTCGAGATAAGTTATGTTTTCTTCTAGGGTTTGGGCTATTGGAGAGGGGGTATAGTGATGTAGGTTATTTCTATATTTATTGTTCCGGAAGTCCTCTGAAAAGTTACAGTCGCCGGAGAGGGCAGAAAAGTGTTGTGCGAATATGCTAGCAATATATATATATATATAAATCTTCATTTCAAACAATATATATTTTGTAACAGAATATATTAACAATAAAACTAAATGACCACATGTATTACGACATTTCTTTAAAAAGGGAGGTGTAGCATATTGGACTAATACAATATACTATACAATAAATGATTGGGAATAACTTAGCGTCAATACATTGTGACACTCTGTCATAATAAATATAAATATATGTCGGAGTGCGACATTCTTCGCATTCCAGGAAATTCTTTCTATGATTTCACATTCTGATGAAATTGTAATATTGCGGTAAAATTCTGTCGAGCGCTGCGGCATCACGTGGCCAGGGATTGAGACGTTGGCTGCCATCCTCATGAACGTTTTGAACGGACGTCCAAAACCTGGAGAGCATTTCCCAGTATGGAAGTCGCATCGTCACCTTGTTGCTGTCTATGTGTAAGGCCAAGGATTTGGAAGAGATTGCCGTTTCGGTAGAGTTGGCTCACATGGCAAAAATCGATAATAATTTGTTGCGTTGGGTGTTTACGACTAATGTGGCTACGCGCAATGAGCTTCAGCAAGAGCTACAAGCTTACGTTAACAACGAAGATGATTCTGGCCCAGAAAAAAGAAGTCAAGAATGCAGTCGCAGATGAAGTGCCATTTTTGTGAGAAAGTTGACCACAAATTCGACGAATGCCGTGCTCGAAAGGAAGGTACATCAAACACAAAAGGAAGAAGCTACAGCGGAAGCAACACACCTGGTTTAAGAGATAGTTCGAACATAAAGTGTTTAAAATGCAAAAAAAAAAAAAAAAAAATGAGACATGTGGCGTCTGTATGTCCCAAAGGCAACAACAAATACATCGAAAAGCGTGTTGACGTGTGCAAATTGTGGATTGTTCTTTCAATTGGGTGAGCCCTTCTTTCTCGATAATAAAAAAAAATTAAGTAACAAATTGGATGGCAAGAGAATTAATAATCTAGTTATTTTAAGAGGAATTGGTGACAATGTAGTTAAGAGCCACTTGCAAATATTATCAACAGTCCAAATGTCTTAATTTAATTTAGAAATTTTGTTTCATTTTGTAGCACGACATAATGATTGGCCAAGACATATTAAAGCTTGGTTTCGGTGTGATGATTGAATCTGATAAATTTAGTATTTAAAAATCCAAAGTTATTAATGCCGCTCAAAATAATGCACCTGAGAACAGTTTGGAAACACTTTTTGACACCAATACAGAATTAAGTGATAATGATAAACGTAGATTAAGAGATATATTGGAAAAGTATGCTGATAATTTCGTAATTGGGATACCAAATAATCGTGTAACTAAAGGTGCATTGGAAATTCGTTTAATTGATAAGAATAAAACTGTTCAAAGGCGCCCATATCGACTCAGCGCAGAAGAAAAGCTGTTAGTTAGAGAAAAGATAGAACAAATGCTTGAAGCTAACGTAATTCGTCCCAGTAGTTCTCCATTTGCGAGTCCAATGTTATTAGTCAAAAAGAAGGAGGGTAGTGACAGGTTGTGTATCGATTTTCGTGAGCTAAACCTAAATACGATTTCTGATAAGTTTCCATTGACGCTGATTTCGGATCAAATAGATCGCTTACGGAGTGGTAAATATTTTTCCATTTTAGATATGGACAGCGGATTTTATCAAAGACCGATTCATCCAGATTCTATAGAAAGAACAGCATTAGTGACTACAGAGGGTCAGTACGAATTTCTGGCCATGCCATTTGGTCTAAAGGATGCATCGTCTATTTTTCAACGGGCTATTGTTGGAGCCCTGGGGGACTTAGCCTATTCCTATGCAGTGGTTTACATAGACGATGTGCTGGTAATTGAGAATACAAAAGAGGAAGCATATGAGAGGTTGAATATAGAGCTAAAAGCGTTATCAGAAGCAGGGTTCTTATTCAATATAAAAAAAATGTAATTTTCTTTGTACAGGAATAGAGTACCTAGGATTCTACACCAAGGATGGAGAAATTAAACCAAATCCTCGTAAGATAGAAGCTCCTTCTGTTTTATATCAGCCAACCTCGGCAACGCAGTTAAGGCAGTTTATAGGTCTGGCATCGTATTTCAGACAATTTGTTTCTCGATTCTCAGAGAAAATGAAGCCACTGTATCAGTTAACCTCTAAGCTAAATGCTTTTGTTTGGAAGGAGGAACACGAGAGGATAAGGCAAAATATTATCAAAGTGCTTTCATGTGACCCTGTATTGACCATATTCACCAAATGGCTCACGTGGATTTTTTGTCACGAAATCCGATTCCCACAGTTTCAAGTGCCATAAGCAAAGTGGACGAGCCACGAGATGAGGGTATAAACAAAATCTTGGCTCAATTGAATACGAAGACACAGAGGTAAATATCGATAAAACATACGAGGTCCGAACTGGATTACTGTATCGCAAAATACAGCGTAATGGCAAGACCCGTTGCCTACCAATAATCCCTAAAGCGTTTAGGTGGTCTGTTATAAACCATGTACACGAAGCTGTAATGCATTTGGGCTGGCAGAAAACTTTAGACAAGGTCTACGAGAAATATTGGTTTGAGCATTGACCAAATATTTAAGAAGATTTTTAGAAAATTGCATGACATGCAAATTGTCTAAGCCTCCATCAGGCAAAATACAAATGGAAATGCATCCAATTCCCAAGATTGACATGCCGTGGCATACCGTTCACGTGGATATAAGTGGGAAGCTCAGTTCAGATAGATGCGTTTACTAAGTTTGTTCACTTGTATCATACTCTAAATCTTGACTCGGAAAATTGTATTAAAGCTATAAAGTCAAGTATCTTTGGAGTTCCCAGTCGTATTATAGCGGATCAAGACAGAAGTTTGATAAAAACAAAGCGAGGAGCGTCATCAAACGAAGCTTGACCCGAAAATTAAGGGCCCATTCCAAGTGATTAATGTTCTAGATGGTGATAGATACGAGTTGAAGTCGTTAGTTAATAAGCGAACATATAAATATTCGCATGAATGGATAAGAGCGCTACCAGACAGACAATTGACAGGACAATTGGTGACCCAAGAAGGAGATCTGTGGGATCTGTGTCCCAAGAAGGGAAAAATTTGGCGAATGGCACGAGCGTGTGTTAAAAGAAAAAAAAATTATGACCGCACTATAACAGCTAACTCGCAGGGACGAGAAGTGTTATGGCGGGGGTCAAGAGATTGGGTGTAAGAGAAGACACGCCAATGTTAATATGAGAAAATAAAGTCATGGAAAATGTAAATAGTTTGAAGTCTTGGAATGTAAATTGGAGATGTCTTTGTAAAAGAAAAATCAATCATGAGATGAATTGTCAATTTAATAATTAATGATTATTACTTGTTGTCATTAATTGTTATTAGGTTGACGAAGTGGTGTGACTTGGACTTGATTGGTGGATAAGGCACACGAGGACGTGTGTATGGTCAGGAAGGCCGTGTCGGAGCGCGACTATTCGCAGTCCAGGAATTCCTTCTATGATTTCACATTCTAATGAAATTGTAATATTGCGGTAAAATTCTGTCGAGCGCTGCGACAGCCTCTGCAGCTGAGTGAGGTCCGATCGGGTTCATAAATAGTGTGTTAGAAAGAGATGACAATGTAGTGCGCGCCAGTGTGTATAGACTTTAGAGAACATGATGAAGAAGGGACATGTAAGAAGATCCCATCGGTGAAGTTTGACTGGTGGAGTTGATCGGAAATTGCTGCACTGCCGCATCAAAATTGCAAAGTGAACAAACGAAATGGATGAGATACCTTTATTGCCGAGATATACAAATACCCAAAAGACCACCAAGAACTACGTTAGCACTCCAGCGCCCCAGTAATACGACTTAACGCTTATAAATAAGCCGATCGCGGAGCGTGGAAATGCTGAGCATGCACTTTGCAGCTCAAGTGCTCAATGCCTTCTGCATACATATGTATATGTATAAATGTAAGTAAGAATTCATAGGTATAAGCAATGTATGTGCGGGTTAGCTGAACACAACTTCAGCATACTTTGAGCATTCAAGTAATGCTCTGCTCGAACAGAGCAGAAGCTCTTCTATTCTTTTAAACTAAACACAAATTACTTCAAATAAATTAACATTTTACAATGGTTTTAAATAAGGCTTTGTTGTTGCGTCGGTAATCGAGGATTCCATGTCGGATCAATTTGGGCAGTATGTAGAGTGGTTGTCGTAGTGGTAGGTTTAGTAAGTCCCGATTTCAGGACTTCAGCGAATGTCAAATTTTGTGAGGTGATCCCCGGCCAAGTGAGGATCTCTTTGCGGTTGAGAAGAATACGAATGGGTTTATTTCTAAGGGCTTAAGTGTATTCTGTGCGTTATGGATGCGTACAGGCGTAACTCGGGGGTGAAGCTTTTGAGGTCCTTGTATATTGGACAGCCTCTATAGTTTGCTGTGTGGTTACGGCCACAGTTTCCGCATTATTTAGTATTGGGATCACTTTTATTTGTCGTGCAATGAGCAGAGTCATGAAGCTCTCCACAGATGACACAAACTGGACGCAATGTGCAGTATGTTCTTGTATGGCCATATTTTTAACAGTACGTGCATTGGACTGGGCCTTTGTGTGGTTCTTATACGGTAATTCTACGGTGCAAAAGAAACTGTAGCTTGTATATTGGATGCACTTCATTTTTCCGGATGGCTTTAGTGTCAGGTTCCAGCTCAACTTTGAAGAGTAGTTGTGGTTTTCTGTCTTTGACAGAATGTTAAAGACGGGTTTTGTCTTAAAACCCTTATCATTTGCGTTATCTCTGCGTTATCTCAGCAGGTGTTACTTCAGGCTCTATACCCTTTAGAACGACTTGAAGGCCCTTCCTACTTTTCAGTTGTAGGTGTAGTAGTTTTTGTTGTTTTCGTTTAAGTATTTTGCATGGGTTCGTGGATGATGCCCTTTTTTTGGTGTATTATGTGGAACTTAACAAGTTCAATTATTTTGTTTACAAAAAGCAAAAAAAAAGAAGCTTTGGCTTCTGTTTGTCCCCTTCATCAGTGCTGGGGGGTAGATCCTCATCGTGATCGGCCAGTATTCCAAATCTATTGGATTGTTCCGATTAATTTTTGTTTTGTTTCCCGCCGCAGAATTTTGTGGGCTCAATTTACTTTTTATTTGGATGTAGCGATACATTCCAGTCTGCAGGGTCGGCCCAATATTTTTGCTTACGTTTTGCGTAGGTGTTGGCGCAGCGGTAGCGTTTGGTTCTAGTGTTTTTGTTTTGATCGCTGGCTTTGACACACCTAAGTCGGTAATTGTAGCTGCTAAATTTGCTTGCAATGCAAATGCAGGTGAGGTCGTTGATACAACGGTTGGCGCTGAAGACACGGTTGCGGTTGTTGTTGTTGCCGATGCGATTGCCATTGTAAGAGAGGCAACCGTGCTGGTGGTTACAGCAGCTAAGCTTGAAAGTGTAGGTTTGGTAGCCGTGATTAGTGGGGTGTATGTGGTTGTTGTTGTTAGCTGTAGCATTGGAGAAGCGCACTCTTCGCTCCAAGACTTTTGGTCTTGGGAAGGATTAAGCGTTTTCGTAAAGACGAACGAAAAATACGCGTTGTTTCAAATTGATGAGAGTCGGCGCTCGTCTTGCTCACGTTGACGTTCTTCACGAATTTCGTTTTGTGTGTACATATTTTAAAAAATACAATTTGTATAAAATAAAAATTTATTGATTTTAGATGACAGTTTAGTTAAATTTTAAACATCTAATCATCGCACAAGCGTCTTTTATATTTGATTTGGTTTAATTTGTGAGAAATCGATGCCGAAATCAATTTTAATTCAAATTAATTAATTCAAATTAGAATTTAAATGCGAATTTCGCGCCCAACGAGCGTGCGGCCGAATGATGATCGCACCGCTGATCTGGCAACGCCAGACTTAGCACTGCGATAGGTTGGCAATGCTATCAGCTTTCTTATCTGATGCAGCTGATCTGATTAATTACCAATTTACTGGGTCACTGGAGAATTCCGAAACGACACTATGACGCTCAGAACCGCGGCACGAACCCCAGTGTGGATTTGCAGGTTTGCCGCAAATTATGGCTGACCGGTCTCGTAGATATGTTGAATTTCGCGTAGCGCAGCAAAAAGACTTGCGTAATACGCGGGAACTCATGCCCCCCAGCAACGACAAAAATATTAAGTGCATATCAGGAGTTCCCAGGTATATAAGTTAACAAGTAACATCAGGAAAAGCTGCGTGTGACGACGAACGACACACGAAGCTATACTTCGGATGCTGGTCGGCGGCCGTGATCTGTGCGAGATAGGGTAATCTTAAGCTTTCTTTCTTTGTATTACTTAGTTCTAAACTGACAGCCGAAATAAAGTGATGTTATCGTAAGATACCTGCCGTGAATATCAAGTCGGAGCTACGACCCTGCTACCGGCTTATTCCAGTTGGTCACTTCAGCTATAGTCACCGATCGTGGACACCACCTGATCCCGATCCGCACTCTGCACCACACCGCCGCTGCAGAGGCGACAACGAGGTTACTGTGTTGTGAGCAGCAACGTGTCGCAACACACATTCAGCAACCACTTGGTCACTTCAGCTATAGTCACCGATCGTGGCCACTACCTGGTCCTGATCCACACTCTGTACCACACCACAGCTACAGAGGCGACAACGAGGTGACTGTGTTGTGGGCAGCAACTCGCCGCAACACACTTCAGCTACCACGTGAGCAGCAACGTGCCACGTTGACATCCCCTTGCAACAACGGTGCAGGCGGAGGAGTTCGCGGGCAACTACCTTGCCGCGTCCATCTTTAAATCATATCTGGCGCCCAACCAAGTCGACGACCCCAACAAGATCACATAATCTGGAAGGCACGAGCTAAATAAAACCCATTTGAGTTGGCAATCTAGGACGAACTGTCCTGGGCAGAGGAGAAGGAGACAAAAGCAACAACAAAACCCGAAAAGGAAGAAGGAAAACTATCTAGATTCATGTGAGTGAAACCCTTTTTTATGAATTGCCAAAAGAAATTAAAAGGAAATGTAACAAAATAATGCAATTAAAAGTTAAATCTCAGTTAAGACACTTATTTTGGAAAGAGTGTTGGCACTAATTTTAAGTAATTGCAAATTGAGTAGTTTCTACTTTGCATGGAAGGTACAGTTTTCAGCGGACGACTAGTTGCACGCTTATCTCTCGGTCCCGTTTTTTTTTCCTAATAGTAAAATCTGAGACACGTGCAAGAATACGGTGAATAGATAAGCGCTTAGCTTAGCGCCTAGCTTGGCGAGCGATCAATTTTTTCTTACCTTTCCCTTGTATTCTGCACTTGTTTGCATTATCTGTGCGGGACTGCCAAATACCTTGACGGCGGTTGTATGAGCGAGACAGAGTCTGAAGAGTTGGTTGATCAACTGAGTAAACTCGCTTTAACCAACGAGGTTGAACGTATAAGAAAGAAGACATACAATATGGATCCACAACAACTACAGGCAGTCATAAATGCAGCGGTATCGGCTGCATTAAATGTGCAGAGAGAAGATTTTGAAAAGAAGTTGGAGGAAGTCAAAAATAAGTTTACCGCTTCAACAATATCTGCTCCTGAGATTGCAGTGTACGTGCCTATTGCTGTAACCGGCAATGTGAGTTGTGATGAAGGCCTCGATGCGGTAAAATCATTGCCAGAGTTTGATGGGTCTCAGGGAAAATATGTTGCTTGGCGACAAGCAGCAGCAGCTGCATATGAATTATTCAGAGAGTATAGCGGTAGTTCTAGGCATTACCAGGCTGTTCTCATAATCCGTAACAAAATTAGGGGATCTGCTGACTCTGTTCTTTCATCATTTAATACAGTCCTTAATTTTGACGCCATTATTAGCCGCCTTGACTTTACCTATTCCGATAAACGCCCATTACACTTGCTCGAGCAAGAGCTTACAACACTCAGGCAGGGGCAGATGTCCATTACACAGTTTTATGAGGAGGTTGAGAAGAAACTCTCACTCCTTACAAACAAGACAACTATGACATATGAGACGGACCATGCCCGATATATGAATGATAAGCATAGGTCTGATGCCCTGCGTGTCTTTATTTCTGGACTAAAGAGAAACTTAACTGATGTTCTATTTGCTGCTCAACCTGCAGACCTGCCTTCAGCCCTAGCAATGGCTCAGGAAATAGAGGCAAATCACGAGAGGCATGCCTTTGCGACACAATATGCCAGGTCCATAGAAGAAAAACATCTCAGGCAGGCTCAAAATCGACAATTACAAAGGACAACAGAATCCAACCATGAACCGACGTTTAAAAAGTGGGTAAAAAATCCATTTTTTACAAGGGACAATGGTGGACGGCCCGTTGTTGACAATAGACCGTTAGAGAAGATGGACGTAGATCCAACATTGTCGAGGTTTTGTCAGCTGACAAATTTTCAGCGCCCTCAGGGTTTTTCCATGCCACAGGCGCTTGACGCACAACAGCACAGTGCACAAAATAGACCGACTAGCTCTCAGAGAATGTCTGATTTCAAGCGTCAAAGGGTTAACCATCTATTTGAAGAAGATAGGAATGATCAAAAGGAGGATCATTATAATCAGATTGCTAACGATGCGGTGGATGACATAGACGGTGAAGAGGAAACAGACTATGAAAGCGATTCCGTACATTTTTTAGGGGTTCATCCCTGCTTCCGTTCGTCCAGCGAACAGTAGCGGGGGAGCAACGAAAATTTCTAGTGGATACGGGAGCCTCTAAAAGCTACATCAAGAAAGAGATAGGATTGCCGACTTCAGTTCCCGTCGACTCACCCTTTATTGTTAAGTCACTTCATGGCTTTGAAAAAATAGAACGCAAATGTGAGCTTGATCTGTTTGGTGTAAAGAGCCATTTCTTCCTATTACCCGGACTTAAAACATTTGATGGAATAGTTGGCCTTGACCTTTTAGCTCAGGTAGGTGCGAAAATTGACCTCAAGGGCAATTCTGTCAAGTTTAATGGAGGACGTGAAGATCTAAACTTTCAAAAATGCGCTCAAGTTAACTTTACGAAGATTGAGGATATTCTCGTGCCCCCAAAAGTTCAGGAAGATTTTCAGCAGATGATGTATAAAAACTCGAGAGCCTTTGATGATCCCAATGAGAAGTTACCATTCAACACAAATGTCGTAGCGACCATTCGAACAGAGGACAATGAGCCAGTTTATTCGAAATTGTACCCGTTTCCTATGGGTGCTTCCGATTTCGTGAATCGGGAGATTAAAGATCTACTCAGAAATGGCATTATTCGGCCATCCAGGTCTCCCTACAATAACCCGATATGGGTTGTAGGTAAAAAAGGCACTGACGCTGCGGGATCTGCCAATAAACGCTTAGTAGTCGATTTCAGGAAGTTAAATTTAAAAACTATTGCCGATAGATACCCGATGCCGAGCATAAATATGATACTGTCGAATCTCGGGAGATCAAAATTTTTCACCACTCTCGACCTTAAGTCCGGATACCACCAGATTGAACTTGCAGAATCGGACCGAGAAAAGACATCATTTTGCGTCAACGGAGGCAAATATGAGTTCTGCCGCCTACCGTTCGGGCTGAAGAATGCCTCAAGCATCTTTCAGAGGGCCATAGATGATGTACTACGGGATAAGATAGGAAAAATCTGTTACGTTTATGTGGATGACGTTATTGTTTTTTCAGAAACTGAAGAGTCCCACATTGTTCATATCGGACAGGTTTTAGAGAGCCTCCATAAGGCCAATATGCGAGTGTCTAGGCAAAAGTCAAAATTTTTTAAAGAAAGTGTTGACTTCCTTGGTTTTGTTGTCACAAAGGAGGGTATTAGGACAAGCCAGGACAAGGTCCAGGCCATCAAGGATTTTAAACAGCCCAGCAATTTGTTTGAGCTGAGATCGTTCTTGGGCTTGGCAAGTTATTATCGATGCTTTATAAAGGATTTCGCATCAATAGCTAGACCTTTGACGAGTATTCTGAAAGGTGATAGCGGCAGGGTCAGCAAATACCGTTCAAAAGGCATTCCGGTCAGTTTTGATAAGTCTCAGCTTAGAGCATTTGACAAGCTTAGAAGTATCCTTGCATCAGAGGACGTTATTCTTCATTATCCTGATTTTACGCGACCATTTGATTTGACGACTGATGCGTCATCCTTTGGCATAGGTGCAGTACTGTCTCAGGGAAACAGGCCAATAACAATGATATCCCGAACGCTAAAAGAAAGGGAATTAAATTATGCGACAAATGAAAGGGAGTTATTGGCAATCATTTGGGCCTTGGACTGTCTCCGACACTACCTCTATGGCAAAAACGACATAAACATATTTACGGACCATCAGGCCCTTACATTTGCGGTCTCTGACAAGAACCCAAATTCAAAAATTATGCGTTGGAAAGCCCGAATCGAAGAGAGCGGTGCAAAGGTCATGTATAAACCGGGGAAAGAAAATTGCGTTGCGGACGCTTTGTCGCGACAAAATATTAACGCTTTGCAGAGCTCATCAGAGTCAGATCGAGCCACTATTCACAGTGAAGAATCCTCAACATTTGTCATTGAGGCCACGGAAAAGCCATTGAACTGTTTCCAGAATCAAATCGTATTGGAGGAAGCATCCGTGCCGAATAAGCGACTATTTATAGTATTTGGTACTAAGACACGTCATCAAATTAATTTTTCTGATTGGGAGACATTACTGGACTTAGTAAAAGACGTAGTAACACCCAACGTAGTGAATGCCATACACTGTGAGCTTCCAGTCCTGGCCCGTATTCAAGATGGTCTGGTTCGTCTCTTTCCTGCGACCAAGTTTTGGTTTTGTAAGTCTTGGGTGGCGGACGTTATCAAGCCTGATGAGCAAAAAGAGATCTTAGTTATTGAACATAACAGAGCTCATAGGGCTGCTCAAGAGAACGTGAAGCAAGTGCTACTGGACTACTATTTTCCAAAAATGGGTAAAATTGCAGCCGAGATCGTTTTAAACTGCAGGGTTTGCCAAAAAGGCAAAATACAACAGGCATCCAGTAAAACAGGAATTAGGTATAACCCCAATACCAACGCAGGTTGGGGAGATGTTACATATAGACATCTTCGCAACAGGGGGAAAGTACTTCCTCACCGCTGTTGATAAATTTAGCAAGTTTGCCGTGGTTCAGCCAATTGCATCGCGTTCAATATTGGATGTAAAGACCCCAATCCTTCAGCTGGTCAACCTTTTTCCTAATGTTAAATCGATATATTGCGATAACGAGGCATCGCTTAACTCCGAAACAATACGATCCATGCTTAAAAATCAATACGATATTGAAATAGAAAATGCCCCACCTCTACACAGTACGTCCAATGGTCAGGTGGAAAGGTTCCACAGTACTCTTATAGAGATAGCCAGGTGTCTTAAATTGGAAAGGAAAATAGAAGATTTTACTGAATTATTCCTTCAGGCGACTATAGAGTATAACAGGTCATTTCACTCTGTCACGAATAGAAAACCTGTCGAGATCATCCATGCTAATGCCGACATTGCCCCTGATATAATCATGAGCCTAAAGAAGGCACAGCAGGAGCAGTTAGATCGGAATAATCCGACTAGGCAGAATAGAGTATTTGAGAGGGGTGAGAAGGTGTTAGTTAAAACCAACAAGAGACTTGGGGATAAACTTACGCCACTGTATGTCGAGAATAGGGTCGATGCTGATATAGGGACAACGGTCCTAATTCAAGGGAGGGTGGTCCACAAGGACAATATTCGGTGAGGCCACTTACAAGATTGATTTATAGGCCAAAAAGTTGTGGCAGACACTCTGGCGTGTTACCCAAAAATTCAGGCTCGTATAAATGCTCACGCAACCATCGCAGTAAAACATTAAATCTAATTTTCTTTGTAAATTCAAATTCATTTAAATTAAAAAAATACCTATATTGAAAGTAATTTAATTGCCCTCACTCTTGCCAAAATAAATATTTTGCATTCTTTGAAGTTGCACTGTTGACCTAAAGGCGTTTAAAAAAAAAGGTTTCACAACTGTTAACCTAAAATACTAGGAAATACTATGTTTATTATTGAATCTTGTACAATTAATTTTAGTTTGTATGGTAGATAAGTTGAAAAGCGCACACCGACCGGATATCACACCTCGATGAAAACAAATGAATTCAAGGTCGAACTAGAAGCGTTGCTGTCAGCCCATGGAATGGGGTACTATTAACCGTTTGCAGCCTGTTGGTCGGCTCATCTCATCGACCTAGCACGCATATCAAGGATCGGCCAACTACTCTTCGTCAACTTGCACCTGCAGCCTTAATCCTGCCCTTTCTTCACTAGTCAAACGAAGAAATGCTGCAGAATATAACTGGTTACAAATGCTTACAATCAGATGCCACCTTCACCAACATCAATCCGCTTTGCATTCTACGTAATGTTAAATATCATGATTTATCAAGCTGCAAAGTGGAGCCTCGATGTCGACAACGCAAATCCTTGATAACATAGACATGGACGAGGACGCCCATTTTTAATGTGATGGGGAGTAGTTAACAAGTAACATCAGGAAAAGCTGCGTGTGACGACGAACGACACACGAAGCTATACTTCGGATGCTGGTCGGCGGCCGTGATCTGTGCGAGATAGGGTAATCTTAAGCTTTCTTTCTTTGTATTACTTAGTTCTAAACTGACAGCCGAAATAAAGTGATGTTATCGTAAGATACCTGCCGTGAATATCAAGTCGGAGCTACGACCCTGCTACCGGCTTATTCCAGTTGGTCACTTCAGCTATAGTCACCGATCGTGGACACCACCTGATCCCGATCCGCACTCTGCACCACACCGCCGCTGCAGAGGCGACAACGAGGTGACTGTGTTGTGAGCAGCAACGTGTCGCAACACACATTCAGCAACCACTTGGTCACTTCAGCTATAGTCACCGATCGTGGCCACTACCTGGTCCTGATCCACACTCTGTACCACACCACAGCTACAGAGGCGACAACGAGGTGACTGTGTTGTGGGCAGCAACTCGCCGCAACACACTTCAGCTACCACGTGAGCAGCAACGTGCCACGTTGACATCCCCTTGCAACAACGGTGCAGGCGGAGGAGTTCGCGGGCAACTACCTTGCCGCGTCCATCTTTAAATCATATCTGGCGCCCAACCAAGTCGACGACCCCAACAAGATCACATAATCTGGAAGGCACGAGCTAAATAAAACCCATTTGAGTTGGCAATCTAGGACGAACTGTCCTGGGCAGAGGAGAAGGAGACAAAAGCAACAACAAAACCCGAAAAGGAAGAAGGAAAACTATCTAGATTCATGTGAGTGAAACCCTTTTTTATGAATTGCCAAAAGAAATTAAAAGGAAATGTAACAAAATAATGCAATTAAAAGTTAAATCTCAGTTAAGACACTTATTTTGGAAAGAGTGTTGGCACTAATTTTAAGTAATTGCAAATTGAGTAGTTTCTACTTTGCATGGAAGGTACAGTTTTCAGCGGACGACTAGTTGCACGCTTATCTCTCGGTCCCGTTTTTTTTTCCTAATAGTAAAATCTGAGACACGTGCAAGAATACGGTGAATAGATAAGCGCTTAGCTTAGCGCCTAGCTTGGCGAGCGATCAATTTTTTCTTACCTTTCCCTTGTATTCTGCACTTGTTTGCATTATCTGTGCGGGACTGCCAAATACCTTGACGGCGGTTGTATGAGCGAGACAGAGTCTGAAGAGTTGGTTGATCAACTGAGTAAACTCGCTTTAACCAACGAGGTTGAACGTATAAGAAAGAAGACATACAATATGGATCCACAACAACTACAGGCAGTCATAAATGCAGCGGTATCGGCTGCATTAAATGTGCAGAGAGAAGATTTTGAAAAGAAGTTGGAGGAAGTCAAAAATAAGTTTACCGCTTCAACAATATCTGCTCCTGAGATTGCAGTGTACGTGCCTATTGCTGTAACCGGCAATGTGAGTTGTGATGAAGGCCTCGATGCGGTAAAATCATTGCCAGAGTTTGATGGGTCTCAGGGAAAATATGTTGCTTGGCGACAAGCAGCAGCAGCTGCATATGAATTATTCAGAGAGTATAGCGGTAGTTCTAGGCATTACCAGGCTGTTCTCATAATCCGTAACAAAATTAGGGGATCTGCTGACTCTGTTCTTTCATCATTTAATACAGTCCTTAATTTTGACGCCATTATTAGCCGCCTTGACTTTACCTATTCCGATAAACGCCCATTACACTTGCTCGAGCAAGAGCTTACAACACTCAGGCAGGGGCAGATGTCCATTACACAGTTTTATGAGGAGGTTGAGAAGAAACTCTCACTCCTTACAAACAAGACAACTATGACATATGAGACGGACCATGCCCGATATATGAATGATAAGCATAGGTCTGATGCCCTGCGTGTCTTTATTTCTGGACTAAAGAGAAACTTAACTGATGTTCTATTTGCTGCTCAACCTGCAGACCTGCCTTCAGCCCTAGCAATGGCTCAGGAAATAGAGGCAAATCACGAGAGGCATGCCTTTGCGACACAATATGCCAGGTCCATAGAAGAAAAACATCTCAGGCAGGCTCAAAATCGACAATTACAAAGGACAACAGAATCCAACCATGAACCGACGTTTAAAAAGTGGGTAAAAAATCCATTTTTTACAAGGGACAATGGTGGACGGCCCGTTGTTGACAATAGACCGTTAGAGAAGATGGACGTAGATCCAACATTGTCGAGGTTTTGTCAGCTGACAAATTTTCAGCGCCCTCAGGGTTTTTCCATGCCACAGGCGCTTGACGCACAACAGCACAGTGCACAAAATAGACCGACTAGCTCTCAGAGAATGTCTGATTTCAAGCGTCAAAGGGTTAACCATCTATTTGAAGAAGATAGGAATGATCAAAAGGAGGATCATTATAATCAGATTGCTAACGATGCGGTGGATGACATAGACGGTGAAGAGGAAACAGACTATGAAAGCGATTCCGTACATTTTTTAGGGGTTCATCCCTGCTTCCGTTCGTCCAGCGAACAGTAGCGGGGGAGCAACGAAAATTTCTAGTGGATACGGGAGCCTCTAAAAGCTACATCAAGAAAGAGATAGGATTGCCGACTTCAGTTCCCGTCGACTCACCCTTTATTGTTAAGTCACTTCATGGCTTTGAAAAAATAGAACGCAAATGTGAGCTTGATCTGTTTGGTGTAAAGAGCCATTTCTTCCTATTACCCGGACTTAAAACATTTGATGGAATAGTTGGCCTTGACCTTTTAGCTCAGGTAGGTGCGAAAATTGACCTCAAGGGCAATTCTGTCAAGTTTAATGGAGGACGTGAAGATCTAAACTTTCAAAAATGCGCTCAAGTTAACTTTACGAAGATTGAGGATATTCTCGTGCCCCCAAAAGTTCAGGAAGATTTTCAGCAGATGATGTATAAAAACTCGAGAGCCTTTGATGATCCCAATGAGAAGTTACCATTCAACACAAATGTCGTAGCGACCATTCGAACAGAGGACAATGAGCCAGTTTATTCGAAATTGTACCCGTTTCCTATGGGTGCTTCCGATTTCGTGAATCGGGAGATTAAAGATCTACTCAGAAATGGCATTATTCGGCCATCCAGGTCTCCCTACAATAACCCGATATGGGTTGTAGGTAAAAAAGGCACTGACGCTGCGGGATCTGCCAATAAACGCTTAGTAGTCGATTTCAGGAAGTTAAATTTAAAAACTATTGCCGATAGATACCCGATGCCGAGCATAAATATGATACTGTCGAATCTCGGGAGATCAAAATTTTTCACCACTCTCGACCTTAAGTCCGGATACCACCAGATTGAACTTGCAGAATCGGACCGAGAAAAGACATCATTTTGCGTCAACGGAGGCAAATATGAGTTCTGCCGCCTACCGTTCGGGCTGAAGAATGCCTCAAGCATCTTTCAGAGGGCCATAGATGATGTACTACGGGATAAGATAGGAAAAATCTGTTACGTTTATGTGGATGACGTTATTGTTTTTTCAGAAACTGAAGAGTCCCACATTGTTCATATCGGACAGGTTTTAGAGAGCCTCCATAAGGCCAATATGCGAGTGTCTAGGCAAAAGTCAAAATTTTTTAAAGAAAGTGTTGACTTCCTTGGTTTTGTTGTCACAAAGGAGGGTATTAGGACAAGCCAGGACAAGGTCCAGGCCATCAAGGATTTTAAACAGCCCAGCAATTTGTTTGAGCTGAGATCGTTCTTGGGCTTGGCAAGTTATTATCGATGCTTTATAAAGGATTTCGCATCAATAGCTAGACCTTTGACGAGTATTCTGAAAGGTGATAGCGGCAGGGTCAGCAAATACCGTTCAAAAGGCATTCCGGTCAGTTTTGATAAGTCTCAGCTTAGAGCATTTGACAAGCTTAGAAGTATCCTTGCATCAGAGGACGTTATTCTTCATTATCCTGATTTTACGCGACCATTTGATTTGACGACTGATGCGTCATCCTTTGGCATAGGTGCAGTACTGTCTCAGGGAAACAGGCCAATAACAATGATATCCCGAACGCTAAAAGAAAGGGAATTAAATTATGCGACAAATGAAAGGGAGTTATTGGCAATCATTTGGGCCTTGGACTGTCTCCGACACTACCTCTATGGCAAAAACGACATAAACATATTTACGGACCATCAGGCCCTTACATTTGCGGTCTCTGACAAGAACCCAAATTCAAAAATTATGCGTTGGAAAGCCCGAATCGAAGAGAGCGGTGCAAAGGTCATGTATAAACCGGGGAAAGAAAATTGCGTTGCGGACGCTTTGTCGCGACAAAATATTAACGCTTTGCAGAGCTCATCAGAGTCAGATCGAGCCACTATTCACAGTGAAGAATCCTCAACATTTGTCATTGAGGCCACGGAAAAGCCATTGAACTGTTTCCAGAATCAAATCGTATTGGAGGAAGCATCCGTGCCGAATAAGCGACTATTTATAGTATTTGGTACTAAGACACGTCATCAAATTAATTTTTCTGATTGGGAGACATTACTGGACTTAGTAAAAGACGTAGTAACACCCAACGTAGTGAATGCCATACACTGTGAGCTTCCAGTCCTGGCCCGTATTCAAGATGGTCTGGTTCGTCTCTTTCCTGCGACCAAGTTTTGGTTTTGTAAGTCTTGGGTGGCGGACGTTATCAAGCCTGATGAGCAAAAAGAGATCTTAGTTATTGAACATAACAGAGCTCATAGGGCTGCTCAAGAGAACGTGAAGCAAGTGCTACTGGACTACTATTTTCCAAAAATGGGTAAAATTGCAGCCGAGATCGTTTTAAACTGCAGGGTTTGCCAAAAAGGCAAAATACAACAGGCATCCAGTAAAACAGGAATTAGGTATAACCCCAATACCAACGCAGGTTGGGGAGATGTTACATATAGACATCTTCGCAACAGGGGGAAAGTACTTCCTCACCGCTGTTGATAAATTTAGCAAGTTTGCCGTGGTTCAGCCAATTGCATCGCGTTCAATATTGGATGTAAAGACCCCAATCCTTCAGCTGGTCAACCTTTTTCCTAATGTTAAATCGATATATTGCGATAACGAGGCATCGCTTAACTCCGAAACAATACGATCCATGCTTAAAAATCAATACGATATTGAAATAGAAAATGCCCCACCTCTACACAGTACGTCCAATGGTCAGGTGGAAAGGTTCCACAGTACTCTTATAGAGATAGCCAGGTGTCTTAAATTGGAAAGGAAAATAGAAGATTTTACTGAATTATTCCTTCAGGCGACTATAGAGTATAACAGGTCATTTCACTCTGTCACGAATAGAAAACCTGTCGAGATCATCCATGCTAATGCCGACATTGCCCCTGATATAATCATGAGCCTAAAGAAGGCACAGCAGGAGCAGTTAGATCGGAATAATCCGACTAGGCAGAATAGAGTATTTGAGAGGGGTGAGAAGGTGTTAGTTAAAACCAACAAGAGACTTGGGGATAAACTTACGCCACTGTATGTCGAGAATAGGGTCGATGCTGATATAGGGACAACGGTCCTAATTCAAGGGAGGGTGGTCCACAAGGACAATATTCGGTGAGGCCACTTACAAGATTGATTTATAGGCCAAAAAGTTGTGGCAGACACTCTGGCGTGTTACCCAAAAATTCAGGCTCGTATAAATGCTCACGCAACCATCGCAGTAAAACATTAAATCTAATTTTCTTTGTAAATTCAAATTCATTTAAATTAAAAAAATACCTATATTGAAAGTAATTTAATTGCCCTCACTCTTGCCAAAATAAATATTTTGCATTCTTTGAAGTTGCACTGTTGACCTAAAGGCGTTTAAAAAAAAAGGTTTCACAACTGTTAACCTAAAATACTAGGAAATACTATGTTTATTATTGAATCTTGTACAATTAATTTTAGTTTGTATGGTAGATAAGTTGAAAAGCGCACACCGACCGGATATCACACCTCGATGAAAACAAATGAATTCAAGGTCGAACTAGAAGCGTTGCTGTCAGCCCATGGAATGGGGTACTATTAACCGTTTGCAGCCTGTTGGTCGGCTCATCTCATCGACCTAGCACGCATATCAAGGATCGGCCAACTACTCTTCGTCAACTTGCACCTGCAGCCTTAATCCTGCCCTTTCTTCACTAGTCAAACGAAGAAATGCTGCAGAATATAACTGGTTACAAATGCTTACAATCAGATGCCACCTTCACCAACATCAATCCGCTTTGCATTCTACGTAATGTTAAATATCATGATTTATCAAGCTGCAAAGTGGAGCCTCGATGTCGACAACGCAAATCCTTGATAACATAGACATGGACGAGGACGCCCATTTTTAATGTGATGGGGAGTAGTTAACAAGTAACATCAGGAAAAGCTGCGTGTGACGACGGACGACACACGAAGCTATACTTCGGATGCTGGTCGGCGGCCGTGATCTGTGCGAGATAGGGTAATCTTAAGCTTTCTTTCTTTGTATTACTTAGTTCTAAACTGACAGCCGAAATAAAGTGATGTTATCGTAAGATACCTGCCGTGAATATCAAGTCGGAGCTACGACCCTGCTACCGGCTTATTCCAGTTGGTCACTTCAGCTATAGTCACCGATCGTGGACACCACCTGATCCCGATCCGCACTCTGCACCACACCGCCGCTGCAGAGGCGACAACGAGGTGACTGTGTTGTGAGCAGCAACGTGTCGCAACACACATTCAGCAACCACTTGGTCACTTCAGCTATAGTCACCGATCGTGGCCACTACCTGGTCCTGATCCACACTCTGTACCACACCACAGCTACAGAGGCGACAACGAGGTGACTGTGTTGTGGGCAGCAACTCGCCGCAACACACTTCAGCTACCACGTGAGCAGCAACGTGCCACGTTGACATCCCCTTGCAACAACGGTGCAGGCGGAGGAGTTCGCGGGCAACTACCTTGCCGCGTCCATCTTTAAATCATATCTTATATACATGTATATATCTAATGCCCAAGCGTTGTTTATTTTAAGATATAGACAGACAAATGTTTTGACAATACATTTCTGCAACGGTTTAATTGTTTTACATACAATTATTACATACTCTGTCATCTGCGTATTTATGTGTGAACATTCTTTGTCTTAGAGCTCATTTAGGTATGAAATATATTATTAATATAACCAGGATTGTTAAATTCATAATTAGATATGCATGTCCAGAAATCTGATGAAATTTTTTCTGTTTTTTAAATTTTGACTTATAGTGAACGATTTTCCTGCCACGGTTTGTTTCTTCGAAATGTTCATCATCTACTTGTTCAATCCTTCCTGTCTTTTTGAATGGATTGGTTATTTTACTTTTTACAAGTGGGGCCTGTCTATATTTTGTATCAACTTCAAAATCGTGCCTATTCCTATTTTGTGGAATCTCTCTATGTCAGATATACCATTTTTGCTAGTTGTTATAAAAATTTGTACACCCTCAGATCTTAACCAATTTTGTAAGGCTATACACATAAAAGCTGAGTCTTTGTCTGCTTTAATTTCTTGCGGTTTTCCCATATCATTGAATTTTTTAGTAATAGCTATTTTTGCTTCTAGCGAATCTCTACTTTTTACTTAAACTAGTGATGCAAATTTCGAATAGAAATCAATGCAAGATAAGAAGATCTGGTTCACCGTGAGATAAAAATCTATCACGTATTTTTCTCTTGTGTTAAATATTTCCGGTGTTGTTTCATATGCCAATTTCGTGTTTCGATGCTCTGCTTTTGCCAGATTACAAATTTCACATTCATTGATAATGTTTTGAATAAGCTTTTGACTATCAGGATAGTAATATTCTTCTTTAAATAAATTGATTGTTTTTTCTATACCCGGATGTAAAAGTTCTTTATGTTTCTTTAAGATTAAACCTTTGAATTCTGCATACGTTGGTATATCAATTAACTTTTTGGTGCTTCTTAAAAGTTTTGTGAAGTTGTTAGGGCTTATAATTTCGGTAAATGCCCTCTGGAAGATCAGAAAATCTGCGTCATTAGGGAAATAAATTGCACTCTTTTTGGTACACACATATTCCTTAATGAGGTTTTTGGCGAGTTCAGGTGTCATTTCTTTATAGATTATTTTATACTTTAATTTTGTGATGTTTGTTTTACCCTCGTTGTATCGTTGTCGCCTTTTTCTATCTCTATTTGTCTAGAGAAGAAATTTATGGCCTTTCTGTTATAGATATGTAATTTAGATTATCTTCACTGGCACGTCTGCGCTGTTTGCGACCTCGACAACCATAACTTCTTCTATTTTCGTGCGGGAAAGAGCATCCGCGACATGGTTTTCTTTGCCTGGAAGATATTTGATTTTGTAATCAAATTCATTGAGTTTTATTTTCCATCTTTGCAATTTCATGTTTGGTTCTTTAATGTTGTTGAGCCATACCAGTGGCTTGTGATCACTTAATATTTCAAATGGCCTACCAAATAGGTATGACCTGAAATATTTTGTACCCCAAACTATAGATAACAATTCTTTTTCAATCGTAGCATAGTTGATTTCATGTTCGTTTAGCGTTCTACTGGCATAACAAACTGGCTTGTGATTCTGTGATAACACTGCACCAATAGCTACATTGCTGGCATCAGTTGTCAGAGAAAAGGGTTTTAAAAAATCAGGATAGATTAATATCGGGTCTGAAGTTATCAAAACCTTTAGTCTTTCAAATGATTCGATGTAGTCTTTACATTTGGTGTCTATTATAGCACCTTTCTTTAATTTGAGGGTCATGGGTTTAACTATTTTGGCAAAGTTAGGAATAAACTTGCGATAGAATCCACATAATTCCAAAAATGATTTTATTTGCTTAGGTGTCTTGGATAATGGAAAATTTGTAATTGCTTTAGTTTCATTTGGATTTGGTTTGATGCCATTTGTTGTGAATGAATTCATGAATTCACATTTATCTAGTTGCAACTTTAAATTAGCGTCTCTCAGTTTTTCAAAGACTTTCTTTAGGGATAAAACGTGTTCTTCCAATGAAGTGGAATAAACAATAATGTCGTCTAAATAGACTAAACAGTCTTTGTAGATTAAATACTCCAGAAGATTATTCATGCATCTCTGAAAAGTAGCTGGAGCTTTTTTTAAACCAAAAGGCATACGAGTATATTCATAATGCCCATGCTTAGTTTAAAAAGCTGTTTTTGAAATAGAATTTTCATCCATTTGGATTTGGTCAAAAACCCTTGGCTAGATCTATAGTTGTAAAGTATTGGCATCTACCTAATATGTCCAATATCTCATCCATTCGGGGAATGGAAAATTTTTCGTTAACAGTTATCTCATTTAGATTCCTGTAATCGACTACCAACCTGAATTTTTGTTTCCCAGAGGCGTCTGCCTTCTTGGGGACCACCCAAATAGGAGAGCAATAAGGGGACTTCGATTTTCGAACAATCCCTTGTTTTATCATTTCTTTAATTTGTTTGTTGACTTCTTGGTCAACGCTTTGAGGGTACTTGTACGGTTTACGGTATACTGGGTCTTCGTGTTGAGTTTGGATGACATGTTTAATAGTACTGGTGAAAGTCAAATTTTCGCCCTCTTTGTACTGAATGTCTCTATATTCGTATAGGACCTTCTTTAAACATTCAACTTCTTCTACATTTAAGTGTTCGAGTCTATACTCGTTACATTCGCAAAACTCATTGTTTATCGCGAAGTTGACTATATCGTTGTCAACGGACATGGGATCGAGATGTGTTACATCATTGTCCACTGTGTCTTTAACAACATTTGAAATGAGGCATTTGGGTAATGCAGTCTCATTCTTCTGCTGTTGATGCTTTGGTTTAAAGCACTTAGGTGCGGTCTTAACCTTTTGAATTTTTGGTTTGATTCTGTCCACTAGAGCGGAATCATTATTTTGTTGTGGTTCAAGGCATTTGGATGCGGTCTCGCCCTTCTTTTCTTCATAGAGAAAATTAAATACTTTTGAGCGTAGTGTTACTGTTTCGTTAGCATAATCTATTTTAGCTTTTGTATCTTCTAGATACTTTCGACCTAACAAGAAATCATAGTTATCAGAAAATTTGTGAATGTAGAATTTTTGAGCAGATGGACATACATATAAAACCTACTTATTATTATACTTTTCTTTAGTTTTATTTGTCCCTTAATAGTGTATACTGTTATGTTTTCTTCCTTTTCTTCTAAATTCTCAAAATTTTCTCTTATGATGTTAATTGATGATCCTTTATGGATCATTCCCTTATAATTTTTATTATGATGAATTATTTTTACATAGGGACTTGTGTGTCCTTCTCTATCATTTGAGTGTCCGAGGCAGCTTGATGAAAATTTACATCCATCCTCTGTCCATCCTCCTCTCTGACTCTCGCGTTGTCTTTTTACTGGCCCTTGTCTGTTAATATTATTTGATGTCGAAGGTTGGAAATTAAGGGTTTTATTAAGTGGGTTGTTCTGCTGAGCTTCTGTTAAGTCTCGTCTAAATTCATAATAATTCCCTCTTTGATTATTCGGTATGAAACGCGGTGAATACTGGTTTTGATTTGTCATAGGTTGAGTCGAATTTTGAGGTGGTTGTGTATTATGATTCTGATTCGTGCTAGGATAATAATTACTGTAGTTGTGATTTCTATTATTGTAATATTTTTGATTATTATTTTGATTATAGTTGCCCCTGTTCCTACGTTTGTTCATTTCGGTTCTATTAGAACGGTGATTTTCTGGAATAGCATAAAAGGCCTAATTCCATTGATGCTTATTTTAATTTATAAATGGTATCACTATCTTTACGTGCCATAGACATATAAATTCTATCCGTCAGTTTTCAATCTATTACTGATTTAACGGTTTTGTTTAACATTTCGGTATAATTCGATTTATCAACAGGGTCACTTTCTAATTCTAACTTATCGAACATAATCCAGTATTGTGTTTCTGTTTTTCTATAAACTTCCAGATACTTCCTGGGTATGATATGTCTTCTAATTGTCTGATGAGTGTTACATAGGGTCTATGGTCTTTAAATGCCATTGCCAGTGATTTCTTCATGTCCAGCCATGTGTTAGCTCTTTCCTGGGTTACGACTTCTAAAGCTGAATCCACTAATAACCGCTTCACTGCTCCATATATGACGTGTGCCTGTCTGGCTTCCTGTGTTGGGTATAAACTAAGCAATTGTTCCACTTGGTTGACGAATCCAGATAATTTGCCAGGTAGTAATTTGCGCCATCGTAGTAATTTAATTCTTTGATTAGGTTTAGCAGTTGGTTTAGATGTGTTTCTGAGAGTTGTGGGACTGCCATGATGTCTTTTGTTTTCTGGAGTTTATTTTGGTTTTAAGTTTGCTTTTAACTCTTCTTTAAACTTGGTTTTAAGTTTTCTTTAAACTGGGTTTTAAGTTTTCTTTAAACTTGGTTTTAAGTTTCGGAATTAAAAATTTAAATTAATTTTTGTTTCCGACCGCACGGGATTTTATTTTGAATACTACTTTCACGTAGATTCTTTTGCGGATCTCTAAAATATTTTTGAATCACTATTTTAATTCGCTGATCTTAGATAGCTAGTCGTATAGCATATCCTTCAGTTGATCAGTACAGTACTAAAAGGACTCTTTTATTTTATTGGATCCTACCGACTGCGCCAATTAAATTCTTGCAATATTTATAAGTGAAAAAAATATAGTTTTTATTTCACTAAATGATTACAAAACTTTTTATTTGAGAAGAACACCGACCTTTTACAATTTGGTCTCAAACTGAACTCTGATAATTATTCTGATTTGATTGACGTTCAAGCCTCGGTATCGAGCTTTTCCAATATGGACTTTAGACTTTAGGATTCTGATCGTGAAGAGAAAAAGCTTTGGGTTTCTCTTGGATTCAAGTGCATTTGCTCTTGGATACAAGTGCTCTCATATTCTTATAATTTGTTTATTGACATCGATACTTTTGTTTTTCGGGATTGTGGGTCCGAGCTTTGAACGTGGGAACGTGACGATGGGGTGAGGCTTAAGCAAGGAATTGTTTAAATTAGGAGACGGATGTTTAGTCTATCAGTGGGTGACTTATCTAAAATTGGGGTTTTTTCCATTCTCGAGGGTCATATAACAATCTTTTTCTTATCTGGTATCTGTTGGGTACATCCGGAGTAGTGTATGTTGTATTGGGGTGTATATGTTGTAAGTGTATTAGTATGTAGGCATATGCTTAAGTCTTAGGGACTTATGGATATGTCACGTATTCGGCAGCGGATGTTAATATTTACATTAGGGCAGGCTGGATTTGTTATTGTAACCAGAATTGGGGTTCTTATGTTATACTTGAATTTATGACTTATATCCTAAGGCATTCTATGATTTTGTGTATGGCTGTTGCTATGTGGTAATGTATGTAGTCAAGTGTTATACTGTGACACATATGCTACTATATACTATATATATATATAATTACAACTTCGCGGTTTGTTGGTTTATAAAAAAAAAGTATTTTTATTGATCAAAAACTTAAGCGAATGTCGGAGACAAATTCACGTCTTACACAATTGAAGTATGAATAAAATCTAAATCTAATTTGCAAAGCGAACGCTTAGCAAACCCTTGGCTGAGCTTATTTACTTCTTCATATTGAGCGTACATAGGCTCTCATTTATGTTTACGTTAATTAGGCGCTCTCTTGAGTGGATTGCGCATGGATATAGATCAGCCGAGTTTGAGCTACGTGGAAAGTTTTGACCCTTAAAGCTGTGTTAGCAGTTTTGACCCTCTGGTGGGAGTCGCGAATGCGGCTGCGGATGTTTATGTCTGTTGGATTGGGTGCCTTCTTGAGTGGATCACTCATGGGTACTGATCAGCCGAGAACTTGAGCTGCGTAAGCGGTTTTGACCCTTTGGTGGGAATAACTGATTCGGCAGCGGATGTTAATGTTTACATTAGGGTAGGCTGGATTTGTTATTGTCACCAGAATTTGGGTTCTTATTGGATACATGATTTTATGACTTATATCCTAAGGCATTCTATGATTTTGTGTATGGCTGTTCCTATGTGGTTATGTATGTGTGTGTGTGTGTAAGTAAATGTAGTCTTATACTATGGCACATATGCTACTTCCCCATCCTTTAAATTTAGCCTGTCCTCAGGCGGATATTCTAGGATGCAATACAGGATTAGTATCAAGTACTGTATTTATATTTTCTGTTGTTGTGTTATTTTGTTGTTCTATTTGTTTTGGGTTCTCTTTTTTATATTTAACAATTAGTTTTTTGGGAATGCCTTTATATTTATAAATAAAATATAGTATAAGTGTAAGTATTATAATAGCAAGTATAGTTAATGTAATAATTTGTAATGTGTTGTATGTATTAGTGTGTTCTTTAATTATTTCTTTAGCATTTAGATATGATAATGGTTCTAATTTTGTTACATTGTTATTGATATGGACCGTTTGTGTGTAGTCTAGTGTTGTGCTTGTAATTAATATGTTTTCTATTTGAACAGAACAATTAAAAGCTTTTATTATATTGTCTCCTTCTATTATAATTTCTCTATTAATTATACAGTTTTGATTTAATACAATTTTTGATAATTTCCAAGTTAAAATTATGTTTGGTTCTACATAAGTTATTCCAATATTGTTATGTGTTTTTGAATATCTGCATTCTGTTGGTATTTGATTTAATATTCCTGTAATACATTTGTTTATTATTGGTTTTCCTGAGTTTTGTTTGTAAACTTGATTATCTTGAATATAATATTTATCATTTACATTTTCTATAAGTATATTATTATCTTTGTCTGGATATGGTACGATGTTAAAAAGTGGAGTTTTTATAATGTCTCTAGGAATATGGGAAATAATAAGTATTTCATTTGCATCTGATTTTAACCACGTAGAAGTTTTTATATTTAGCAATTTTTCGGAATTTACATGTGATAATGGATCATGTCTTAATAATTTGGGATTAAAAATACCAAGTCTTGTTAATTGCATACCAAGTTCTATATCTTCAATGTATTCGGTAAACTGTTGTAAATTAAATACTAAAAGTTCTAGTCTTCTGTCACCTTCACTTATTGCGCTTAAATGGTCGATTACTTCAATGCCTCTATTGACTACTTCTATTACTTCATTCAATTCATTAATTTGAATACTATGTTCAGAAAGATCGTATATTTTTTGTTCTAATTCTTCTTTGGCATTTTGATCTAAGGTGCCAAAAAGGTATTTATATGCGGTACATATAATATTTATTAAACCACGTTTATTGCGTTTTATTATTCGGATTCCATTCATTTCTCTGTCTAATTTTTCAGTTAAATATTGGATTTGGGCTATAGTACCATATTCTTCAGCTTGTTTAATTAAGTTTGCAAAAGTTTGTTCGGTTTTTGTTAAGTTTACGGACAAATAGTGATATTCATAGTTTATAGGTATATTAATTGATCCCGTTTTAAATATAAGATATCCATTTTTAGCTTGTATCGGTTTCACCTCTAGGCTTTGACCACGGACGGCACGGATGAAACATATTATGAGTGGTATTATGAATAACTGTTTAATCGGACCCCACTTGATTTTCGGGAGTTGAGCTGGAATTGTATTTACTTTTATTAATTCTCTTTTGTTTTTTAAATTTAGATTTATAATGTTCAACTTTTCTTCCTCTATTTGTTTCTTCGTAATGTTTCTCATCTATTTGTTCTACGTGTCCTGTTTTCTTAAATGGGTTAGTTGTTTTACTTTTACCAATGGTGCTTGTTTATATCTAGTATCTACTTCATAGCTATGTCTATCTTTATTCAACTTATCTATTTTTGATTGTTTCTCTTTTTGGGTGTCATATGCAGGTGTTCCTGCATAAAGGAAAATATCAGCTGGTGTTCTCCCAGTTGTAATGTGTTTAGTTTTTTGGTTATATACATAGAGAATAGTTTCAAATTGTGTTATCTTATTTTCTGGGTCGGACTCCCTATTAATGATTCTTAACTTTTCATTGACTGTTTTATGGAATCTTTCAATGTCAGAAATTCCATTTTTACTTGTTGTGATATTTATATTCACATTCTCGGACCTAAGCCATAAATGTAACGCGGAACATATAAAAGCTGAATCTTTATCGGCCTTTATTTCGGACGGTTTTCCCATTTCATTGAAAATTTTAAGGAGAGCTCTTTTTGCTTCCAGCCAGTCTCTACTACTGACTTCAATCAAAGCGGCATATTTTGAATAAATGTCAATGCATGACAGGAACGTTTTATTATTGATTAAATAAAAATCTATAACATATTTTTCTCTGGGATTAAAAGTTTCTGGTGTTAACTCATATCTTAGTTTAGTATCTCTATGTTCTGTTTTGGATATGTTACATACTTCGCATTCATTAATAATGTTCTGTATTAACTTTTGGTAGTCTGGGTAATAATATTTTTCTTTAAAAAGGTTAGTTTGTTTCTCTATTCCTGGGTGTAAAAGTTCTCTGTGACTTTTTATAATTATTTCTTTAAATTCGGAATATGTTTCAATGTCTTTCAATTTGATGTTTGATTTCATAACTTTAGTTATGTTATTCGGACTGACAATTTCTATGTAAGCGTTTTGAAATGTAAGGAAATCTATTTCGTTATGAAAGAAAATTACGCTTCTTTTGGTACATAAGTATTCTTTAATTAATTCCTTGGCATGGACATTTGTCATTTCTATGTAATGAATTTTAATTTTTGTTTTATGAAAGTATCTTTTAGTTTCTACGTTATTATTATCGTCTTTTATAAATTCTATCTGCCTGTTGTAGTAATTAATTGGTCTTTCCGTTAAGGAAATATAAGATTGGTTATCTTCTTGAGCACTGTGAATAGTAGCTTGTGTTGGTAACGAAATGTTACTGGAGGTTTCTCCTAGGAAGTTTTCTTCAATTTTTACTCTCGATAGAGCATCTGCTACATGGTTTTCTTTACCAGGGAGATATTTGATATGATAGTCAAATTCATTTAATTTGATTTTCCATCTCTGAAGTTTCATGTTTGGCTCTTTAATTGAATCAAGCCAAACCAATGGCCGGTGATCACTATAGATCTCAAATTTTCTACCAAATAAATAGGACCTGAAATATTTAGTGGCCCAAACAATAGCAAGGAGTTCCTTTTCTATTGCTGAATAATTAACTTCATGTTCGTTTAGAGTTCTGCTCGCATAGCATATAGGTTTATGTTCTTGCGATAATACCGCGCCTATAGCAAAATTGCTGGCATCAGTAGTTAGTGATAAAGACTTTTTAAAATCTGGGTGTATTAATATGGGATCGGACGTTATTAACACTTTTAATTTTTCAAAAGCTAAGTAATAGTCTGAATCTTTGATATTTATTATTAAGCCTTTTTTTAGTCGTAATGTCATTGGTTTTGCTATTTTAGCGAAGTTTGGAATAAATTTGCGGTAAAAACCGCAAAGACCAAGAAATGATTTTATTTCCTTAGTGGACTTTGGTATAGGGAAATTCACTACGGCATTAATTTTTGCGGGATTTGGTTTAATACCATCTGTTGTAATTATGTGCCCTAGGAATTCAGTTTCCTTTTTTAGGAATTCGCATTTATCTAGCTGTAATTTTAAATTTGCTTCTCTGAGCTTTAAGAATACCTTTCGCAAAGACATTATGTGTTCTTCCAATGAAGTGGAATACACAATTATGTTATCCATATATACGAGACAGTTTTTGTATATTAAATCTGCTAAGAGATTATTCATGCAACGTTGAAAAGTTGCGGGTGCATTTTTTAAACCAAATGTCATTCGAGTATATTCAAAATGACCATTTTTGGTTGAAAAAGCTGTCTTCGCTATAGAATTTTCATCCATTTGTATTTGATGAAAACCTTTTGCGAGGTCAATGGTTGTAAAGTATTGGCAATTTCCAAGCGTATCCAATATTTCATCCATTACTGGTATTGGGTATTTGTCATCAACTGTTATTTCGTTGAGGTTGCGATAGTCAATGACTATGCGAAATTTCGATTTTCCCGATGCATCTGGCTTTTTGGGTACTAGCCAAACAGGAGAGCAATATGGAGAATTCGATTTTCTTATGATTCCTTGTCGAATCATGTCTTTCATTTGGTTTTCGACTTCTTCGTCGAAGCTTTGTGGGTATTTATATGGACGTCTGTAAATTGGGTCTTCGGGTTTAGTTGTTATGACATGTTTAGTTGTACTTGTGAAGGTCAAATTTTCACCTTCTTTGTACTGTATGTCACTAAACTCGTATAAGACACTGGTGAGGGCTTTCCTCTCTTCATCGTTTAGATGATCAAGTCGAAATTCATTTGTTTCATTGAGTTCGTTGTTAATTACATAATTGACATACTCAATATTTGGGGAATCTAATAAGTTTTCTTTTAAACTCTCTTTAGGTGTTTCCTCTTCTTCGTTAATATCTTCAAGTCGCAATTTAAATGTGTATTTATTTAAAGTGACTGTATTGGATGTATAGCATATAGTTGCTTTGGAATCTTCCAAATATTCCCTGCCTAACAAAATGCCGTATTTTTCTGAGAATTTATGTAAATAAAATGTTTGCTTTGTCGGACATAATTTACTAGGTTTTAATGTAATTTTTGATTTTAAAATAATGTGACCGTTTATTGTGTGTACATCTAATGGAGCTTTTGAGTTGATCGGACAATTGAAAAAATTTTTACTCATCAAATTTATTGATGAACCTGTGTCAATCAAACATTTGAGTTTGATATCGTTCATGGTTATTTGTATGAATGGGTATGTTCTTCTTCTACTTCTGATTCCGATCCCGAGGCAAGTTGATGAAAATTTTCACTGGTATCCATTTTAGACTGACCACTAGAACTTTCACGCTGCCTTTTTTGGGGCTGCTTAGTAGTAGAATAAGATGTGGGTTTTTGAAAATTTTGAGCGTTTTGCGCTCTACCTTGTTCTAACTTTTGTTTGAACTCATTGTATGTCGCTTGGTTGCTTTCAACTTTTTTTGAATTATTACTTGCATAATTATTTCGATTTTGACTTTGCTGTGCTTGAATATAATAAGGTTTTATACCTTGGTCATTATTATTTCCTTTATTCTTCTGAGAATCATTATTTTTACTACTGATTTTTGATTCCCTTTGCGCTACTTGTCTTAATAATTGTTGTTGTAATATCATATCTTGCTAATGTCATGAACATTCTGTCTGGAATTCTTTTATAAATTACATCTTTTATAGTATTAGCCATTGCGGCGGTATAAAGAGTTGTATTTGTATAATTATTTTCTAATGATAATTTACTTGAAATTTCGAACATCTTATTTTCTAGTTCTTCTACAAACTTACGAATACTACCACTCCAGTAGGTGTTGTAAAGTCTTCTTAGCAACTCTTCGTATGGGATTTGGGTTTTAAATTCATCAATGAGGACTGATCGTAGTTCAGGGTTTTATTATTATTTTTTTTTTAAATTCGCACACCTTTGTAGCAGTCCAATCAATGCTAGATGGGCTGCACAACACTGACCTGGTAACAGTCACACCTTTTATTTATTTTGGTGGGTCACACTTTAATGGTCACTTGCAGTTTTTTAATTTATATTTGTATTAATAGTATCCAACATCGAGAGTTAGATAACTGTTCACAAATATTTTGTCACATAAGTTCTTTTGCGGATCTGCTTTGTATAAACTGAAGCACAAGCGAAACTTTGTTCGTCACGAGTTGCGCTTTATTAATCTCGAACTAATCTATTAGCTCTAAGAGATTATGTTCACACGCGGATCCTACCGACTGCGCCAATTACAAATTCGCGGTTTGTCGGTTTATAAAAAAAAAGTATTTTTATTGATCAAAAACTTAAGCGAATGTCGGAGACAAATTCACGTCTTACACAATTGAAGTATGAATAAAATCTAAATCTAATTTGCAAAGCGAACGCTTAGCAAACCCTTGGCTGAGCTTATTTACTTCTTCATATTGAGCGTACATAGGCTCTCATTTATGTTTACGTTAATTAGGCGCTCTCTTGAGTGGATTGCGCATGGATATAGATCAGCCGAGTTTGAGCTACGTGGAAAGTTTTGACCCTTAAAGCTGTGTTAGCAGTTAGCAGTCTGGTGGGAGTCGCGAATGCGGCTGCGGATGTTTATGTCTGTTGGATTGGGTGCCTTCTTGAGTGGATCACTCATGGGTACTGATCAGCCGAGAACTTGAGCTGCGTAAGCGGTTTTGACCCTTTGGTGGGAATAACTGATTCGGCAGCGGATGTTAATGTTTACATTAGGGTAGGCTGGATTTGTTATTGTCACCAGAATTTGGGTTCTTATTGGATACATGATTTTATGACTTATATCCTAAGGCATTCTATGATTTTGTGTATGGCTGTTCCTATGTGGTTATGTATGTGTGTGTGTGTGTAAGTATATGTAGTCTTATACTATGGCACATATGCTACTATATACTGTATTTCAGGTAAATAAGTAATTTATTATCTTGGGATTGTTGCAGCGTATAAAACAGCTGATAGCGCTGCCAACTTGGCGCAGCGAGCGAGGCGTTGCCAGATCAACCGTGTGATCAGTGTTGTGTTACGACAGTAGGGAACAAAATTCAAAATTAAATTTAAAATTAAACCGTTGAAATTTAATTTAATTTAATTTTGATTCTGGTTACTGGGAGCGCACAAGTCTTTAAGAAAGGGGAAAAGGCGCAAAGGTCGCGGACAGACCAAATATCATCCCCCCGGACCTGGTGTCCGAGTCGAGGCGGTACAAACCTCCATCCGTAAAAGCCAGGGGGAAATCCGTGGCCTACGTGGGAACCCCCTTTCTAAGGCTGGTGCTTCGCGTAGGTAACCTTAGGCCATCCTTCAGTTGATGGACAGCGCAGTGGGGGGCAGTCCCCCTGATCGCAACGACCCGTTCAGGAAGAGCTCCCGATTTTCGAGATCCCCCACCAGAGGAGTCGGTAACCCGATCCATGGTGACGGAATCTCGGTCCCGTCGGTGGCAAGGGGTGAGCACCCAGGCCCCCAGCCGCCGTTGACTAGCGACTGCAGCGATGCTGTAGAGGTGGAGAACTTGGCTCCTACAGCATCTACGACCGTGACAAGTCAGAAGTCATCGGTCTTCAGACCTGACCCGGGCTCTCCAGAACGAGGACCTGAGGGGCATACTTACCAGGATGAATGGCAAGATCAGCACCCTGCTATCCGCATTCGAGACCCAACGGCACGTGACACGAGAGACAAGGGGCATAGCTTCCGAACTCTCAGCCCTTAACAACAGGGCGATAGAGCTGTACGAAGGTACTACTAGCGAGCACCGCTTGAATAGCAGCGCTACCCAGACGGAGGTACAAAAGCCTACCAAAAAGGCTCCACAAAATGCGCAGGTACCCAAGGTGCAAGTGCCAAAAGTCCAGGCGCCCAAGCCGAGCAACCCTACGTTGGGTGGCAACGGTGAAGAAAAGGCGACATCCATACCTTACGAGTCCAAGCCAGGCAGCTACGCATCTGTCGCCAAGAATGCTAGCACGGGTGCAGAGTGGACCAAGGTGAAGCCAATGCGCCTGCGTAAAAAACCGGAGGCACTCATCGTAAAAAAAGACAGGAGAGGCTTCGTACGCAGAGATGCTTCGGAAGCTAAGATCGGACCCGAGCCTTAGCGAACTGGACACGTGCGAAAAATCCGGAGAACGCAGAAAGGTGAACTGTTGCTTGAGATAGAGGGGAATGCTTCGGAAAGCGTTCCCAAGTTTAAGAGCGACCTGGAAGCGGCGCTCAATGACTTTCCCTCTGTGCGCACAGGAGCGTAAAGAATAGCTCTATCCTGCAGCGGATTGGACGATGCTACGACAGCAGAGGAGCTCCACAGCTGCTTGGTCGCCCAATTCCAGGGCCTGCAGATAAATCCTGAAGACATCAGGGGCCTTCGCAGAATGCGGGATGGCACGTAAATAGCCTCAGTGCTGCTGAACGCAAACGTTGCGATACCAGTCCTTAAACAGGGCACCATAATCGTTAGATGGTCAAGATGTAGTATCACCCAGGACGTCCGACCCACGAGATGCTACAGGTGTCTCGGCTATGGGCATCGATCAGCAACCTGCAAGGACACTGAAAGGGCAGACAACTGTCTTAGATGCGGTGAGCGTGGGCACAAGGCAAAGAGGTGCGTTGCAGCACCAAAATGCCTGATCTGCAGCAGCGAGGTGGACAGAAACCACCCGACGGGTAGCTTTGCGTGCCCGACCTACACAGCGACCCTAAAAGAAGCCAAGAGCCACCTTAATGCTCGCTCATATTAGCGTAGTACAGCTCAATGTCAATCATTGCGCAGCAGCTCAGAGCCTCCTGGCCCAGACTGCGGTTGAGCGCAATGTAGACATCATGCTCCTAAGCGAACCCTACGTCTCTGGTAGTGGACAATCATCCATGATCCTTGACGAGACAGGTAAAGCAGCTATCAAATGCTGCAGCTCTCTCCACGTCCAGGGACTGGTTGCATTACCTATGCGGGGTATCGCTTATGCGAAGTTAAAACACGTGCACATGTACAGCTGCTACGCTCCGCCGAGCGACACCCCCGATCAGTTCGATGAGTTTCTGGAGGCGCTCGTGGACCATGCGAGAGGGCGAAGCCCGAAGGTCATTGCCGGCGATTTTAATGCCTGGGCAGCGGAATGGGGCAGCAGGGCATCCAACACCAGTGGCCGAGCTGTGATAGACGCCATGGGAATGCTGGACCTAATACAACTGAACGACGGAGGGAAGCCGACGTTTAACAACGATAGGGGTACGTCCTTTATTGACGTTACCTTTGTCAGCAGAGGGCTAGTGGACAACAACAACTGCATGGTCCATGACGTCATGACGCTGAGCGACCGCGCCCTGATCTCCTTCAGTCTCTCCCCGGAGGGCATGCCCAGGAGACGGCAGAGTAGAGCAGTCGGGAAAGCATGGGACACCAGGAAGATCGATGAGGCCATGCTGGCCTATCAGATCAATTCCCTGGAAATCCCAAATGGGGACGCAGAGAGTATGGCGGCAGGCCTCATGAGTATGCTGGGAAGAATCTGCGACGCAATCATGCCAAGAAAAAATAAGGCACAGCGCAAACCACCCGTTTGCTGGTGGAGTGCCTCCCTAAGCCAACTACGGTCTGATTGCCTCAGGGCTAGGAGAATGGCGCAACGAGCCAGAGGCAGTACCCACCACGCGGAACTCTTGGAGGCTTTCAGAAGGAAACCCCTAGAGTTCAAGCACGGCATCGCGGTTGCCAAAGCGCGGTCGTTTAAGGAGCTGCAGGATGGCGTAGACAGCGATACCTGGGGCCTCGCCTACAAGCTTGTTACCAAAAAGCTAAGGAGGAGAGCGGCAACCCCATCCGACCCGGGGTCCTGGCTAACATAGTAGGGGAGATATTTCCAAAGCAGACCACACTATGGAGGCCAACAGAGGCAGCCCCTGCCCCAGATTTCCCGTGCGTCACAGAACTTGAAGTCGCCGAGGCAGCCAAGCGCATCAAACCCAACAAAGCCCCTGGACTAGATGGTATTCCTGGAGCTGTTATAAAAGCAGTGGCGCTGGGTAGACCTGAAATCTTCAGGGCCACCTTACAGCAATGCCTTCTGGACGGAATCTTCCCAACAAGGTGGAAAAGCCAGAAGCTAGTCCTGTTGCCGAAAGGCAAGGGACCAGCACATGCTGCAAACAGCTACCGCCCCCTATGCCTACTGCATCTAGTAGGAAAACTGTTCGAACGTATCCTGTATACCAGAATAGAGGCAATCACGGAGATCATCAACGGCCTGGGAAGCCATCAATATGGCTTCCGGAAAGGAAAGAACACTCTGGACACTCTTTCGTCCGTTAGAAACATCGCCAAGACCGCTCTTTCTGGTGATAGATGGTTAGGGCAGGAAGGAATACTGCGCAATAGAGACTCTTGACGTAAGGAACGCTTTCAACACCGCCAGATGGCCCGTAATCCTCGCAGCCATGAAAAGTATGGGGATCCCGGAGTACCTAAGGATAGTCGTTGGCAGCTACTTTAGGGACCGGGTCCTATGGTACGATACGGAAGGTGGCCCAAAAGGGATGGCCCAAGGATCGGTACTTGGACCAATCCTATGGAACATTATGTACGTTGGGATCTTGGGCATCAACAGGCCCGTAGGAGCAAAGCTGCACTGTTTTGCTGACGATGTGGCAGCTGTCTCAAAAACAAATGCAACTCTACGATCGGTGCTGCCATCCTCTGGCTCGAGAAAGCCGGGCTAGCAATAGCGGCTCACAAGACCGAAGCAGTCCTACTAAGCAGCAGGAAAAAGGTGGAGAACATGCTGGTCTCCGTCAAGGGTACACAGGTGACCTCTCAAGAGTCCCTAAAGTACCTGGGGGTAATGATAGATCGCAGACTATCGTTCAAGGACCACGCGAGCTACGCCAGCAAGAAGGCAGCAGTCACAGCCTCTTCGTTGGCGAGGCTTATGCCCAACGTCGGAGGCCCAAGACACCCGCCCAGAAAACTGCTGGGGTCAGTAGCAAAGGCTTCGCTGCTATACGCTGCACCAGTCTGGAGCAATGCCACTTGCAGGGTCTCATACCTGAAAGGAGCTCGTTCGGTGCTACGGTCAATGGCCCTCAGGCTCATTAGAGGATACAGGACCATATCCGAAGACGCAGCGCTAGCGCTGGCAGGCCTGCCGCCAATTGATCTGGACATCAAGGCTCTCAGCCTAATGCGGGGTGGCGCTTCCTGGCTGGAGGCACACGAGTGGCTACTGAGTGAGTGGCAGAGCAGATGGCAAACGTCGCGACGGGGGAGGTGGACTTATCAGCTCATCCCAGAGATGACGGTTTGGGCAGAGAGCCAACACAAATCCTTGGATTACCACCTTACCCAGTTCCTCACGGACCATGGCTGCTTCCGGGCCTATCTACTCCGGTTCCGTCACGTAGAGTCAGCCCAATGCTTGTTCTGCGTCGACGGTGAAGAAACAGCAAAACATGTGCTAATGCACTGCTCCAGGTTCACGGCGGAGAGAGAGCAGCTAAAGACGCTGTCAGGTACCCCGTTCAGCCCTAGTGGCTTGTTCGCGGCTATGCTGGCGAACAGCGGGGCTTGGGAGCTGAGACACAGCATTATCATTAATATGATGAAGCGTGTCCGATCAGACGAGATGGCCAACAGAGTGGATGTCTAAGCCCAAACTGGCGTCCTGGGTGATGGCGGGCAAAGAATTATAGCTCAGCGTTCGCGGCTCTTCGTAAAAGGCGACTAAAGGGTGGAAGGATGAACCCCCATGGACTACACTGAAGGGAGGGAGTGCGACCTGGCCTCACATCCTGCTTACCGAAGTCATACCTTGATTGGCAGTCCCGGTGAGCGAGCAAGGACTGAAGAGCACGCGGAGGTTTTTGTTTTAGTACGTAGGCATAATTCCGATAGCGCTTATGAATCGTGCATGCCACCTACAGACGGTAGGTGGTATCTTTAGAAGATTTTAATTTTCCTACCGTAAGTCGAATAATAATAAAAAAAAATAAAATAAAAAAAAAACACACTCTTACATTACCACATAGCAACAGCCATACAAAAATCATAGAATGCCTTAGGATATAAGTCATAAATTCAAGTTTAACATAAGAAGCCCAATTCTGGTGACAATAACAAATCCAGCCTGCCCTAATGTAAACATTAACATCCGCTGCCGAATCCGTCATTCTCACCAAAGGGTCAAAACCGCTAACGCAGCTCAAGTTCTCGGCTAATCAGTACCCATGAGCGATCCACTCAAGAGGGTACCCAATCCAACAGACATAAACATCCGCAGCCGCATTCGCGACTCCCACCAGAGGGTCAAAACCGCTTACGCAGCTCAAGTCCTTGGCTTATCCAGTATCCATGCGTGATCCACTCAAGAGAGCGCTCAATTTATAGAAATACAAAAGAGAGCCTTTTTTAGCTGAACACATAAAGAAGTAAATAAGTCTCAGCCAAAGGTTTGCTAAGCGTTCGCTTCGCAACTTAAGATTAGATTTAATTCATTCGCTCTACGAATAAGACGTGAATTGTC
Organism: Drosophila melanogaster; assembly: GCF_000001215.4. Classification (NCBI taxonomy): domain Eukaryota; kingdom Metazoa; phylum Arthropoda; class Insecta; order Diptera; family Drosophilidae; genus Drosophila; species Drosophila melanogaster. The sequence continues at coordinate 25,519,927 of NT_037436.4, read as the reverse complement.
TCCGCTTCCACACTTGTAATTTTATTTGAATAAAGATTATATTTTTTATCTAATCTACCGTGGATTCGTTATTATATATATCCTAGATCAGAATCAACAAGTCGATCCGTCCGTCTGTCCGTATGAACGATCTCAAGAACTATAAAAGAATGTTGAGATTAAGCAAACATATTCTAGAGACATAGACGCAGCGCAAATTAATTTACCCATGTGGCCACGCCCACTCTTACGCCACCAAACCGGCCAAAACTGCCACGCCCACACTTTTGAAAAATTTAGTGATATTTTTTATAATTTCATAAATTTCTATCGATCTACCAAAAACTTTTAGCCACGCCCATACTATTGAACCATTTTTAATTTTTTTCTTTTTTTATTCACCAATGTCTATCGATATTCCAGAAAATTATTAAATTTTGCGATCGCATTCCCCTAGCTGAGCAATGGGTATCTTATGGTCGGGGCCTTCGACTATAGCATACTGTTTTATTTTTTTAATTTACCTGCTGAATAGCGAGTCTAGTAGTCGGGGATTTTGTTTAAGAACTTCAATTTCAATTTTAGATTTTCATTTGCATACTCCTAAAATATGCATTAACATCTTCTGTTGAACTTTTTAATAAATTATTAGTTGAATCATCCAATGATATTTGTTTTTGCTTTTGGTTCTTCTCTTCTAATCTCTTCTTCATGTCTCTTTTAATTGCTCTTAATCCATTACACCAAATATAATAGAAAACAATGAATTCATTAATTCAAAAAGGGGAACGTATTCTTCACTGCATTTATTAATTATTATCATTATTATTATTTATTGTTTTCATCAAGTTCCGACAAATGTCTTTGCTCTTCAAAGCTATGAAGCCTTTTGCAAACCCTCTCATCTTTCTTATAAGTGCCTTTCCTTTCCATATTATTTTTAAAAATGTATCTAATTTATAATAGATCACCAAATTAAATATAATGCTCAGGTCTATGGACAATATTGGTATTACAGAATGCTTACAATTTCAACGTTTTTATTTTTCCACAATAAAGAAGCTTGATAGATAATGCCTTAAGATGTACTCTTCTGGATATGCTAGGAAAAATAATAATCAGGATCAGTAGATCTAAGCGACTCGAGGTGGTGGTCGCCATAAAGCGCATTGAATCTGGATCCTAGAATCCTAGACGATTCTGTGTCAGAGTGCTGGGGAAGGACTGCAGGGAGCTCGTGGAAGGACTTGGTGCTCCGGTGTATCCTTACATCTTGATGGTGAGAACGGCATCTGGCAGGAATCGGTCCATTTTTTGACACTTGGATTTGACTGTGTATTATGAAGGAATAATAAAGACAATATCGTTCAACCTTTGCCCTTACCTGGAACAAGCTGTCTGCTTTGGAATCGATTTCTGGCGAGCGTACGGTCTGGCACCAGCGGTCGTAATTGAAATCGTGTTGAAGCCGGTGAACGAAGCAGATGAACGAAGTGAAGGATAAGATCCGGGTCATCCACGCCAAGGTCTAGGAATACCTCGAGAGCGCCTATGAGACGAGCCGGCAACCGCCGACAAGCAAGCCCGCACACTGCACGCCAAGCCAGGACAGGAACTTTCAGCAAAGCGTTCAAGGCCAAGTTCGCCCGTAAGTTCTTGAAAGCTAGGGTGGTCAAGGCCGCCAGGAGTAATGCGAACTTGCTGGAGGACCTACACCTGCTGGGAGGTTTTCACGCCAAAGATATCCGGTTGTGATCTTCGGAATGGATGATTTTGGGTGGCCCCCTTTCGGAATCGTGTTGGGCGATGTGGTCGTTTGAATTATCCCGTATCACTCCGGGATTACTCTTAAATGGCCCGAGAGGCGGGAGAGGATTAGGAATATGTCGGGGACCATGTTTAGATGCAAATCATAGCTTAATCGCCGATGCGGCCGCAGGTCACAAGGCAATTTTCAACTAAATATCTGTGTGTAAAATTATTAAAAACAGTGAGTTCAAAAGTTTAGTTTCGCGCGAAGACATTTATTTTGTGTCAAGCTTCCCAAGAATAACGGGCATGCCGTCGAAGTCCGGAAATAAATATTCCATGGAGCCAGTATGTCGTAACCTCGCCGCCGGAAATTCAGCAATATTTTTTGGAAACTTACTTGTCTAATACACTAGGGAGTCACCATCTGCCCCGAGGCGAATCCAATGCCGCCGGTGAGTGAGTTCCAAACCTTCTAATAGCCTAGGAGTGCCTTCGGGCATCCTAGGTAAGGTGGGTGCGGATGGTCATAACATCTGCGACCACCAGAATTTTTTAGAGTATGCCGTTTTTGTAACATTAATTCGTTTGTTTACCTTTTTCTGTTTTCCCCCAGTTGTGTGGCATGGGAAAAACTATGCCCTGAGAAAGGCCTGAGCTAGAGGCACTGTCACTAAGGAAAGAAAGCAGTTCGCAACAAAATATTTAAATATATTAAAACATTTATCAAAAGTGTGGGTGCGGCACTTTTGAGTGTTAGAGTGCGTTAGAGTGATCGTAACAAAAAGCTTTTTGGCAAATCGATAGAAATTTACAAGACTAATAAATAATAATAATAACAATAATATTAATAAATATGAAAATATATCAAAACATTTTTTATAGGCTTGGGCGTAGTAGTTTTGGACGGGAAGTGGCCGTTAGAGGAGGCGTTGAAACATTTGGAAACAAACTTGCGCTGTGTTTATGTCTTTAGAATCTGTATGCTTGATCTCAACCTGCTAGCTTTCATAATTCCTGAGATGTCGACGGTCATACGGACGGACAGACAGGCGGACATGGCCAGTTCGACTTGGCTATTGATCCTGATCAAGAATATAAGTATATATTTTATATCGGCGAAGACGCTTCCTTCTGCCTGGTACTTACTTTTCAACGTACGAAACCGAAATGCTATAGTCGAGTTCCCTGACCACCAGATACCTCTACTCAGTTTTTGGAAATGCGATTGCGAAATTTCATAATTTTTCTGGGAGATCGATAGATTTTGAAGAAGAAAAAAAATGTAAACATTTTTTAGAAGTGTATGCGTGGCTGTTTTGGGCGTTTTGTTGGAGTTAGGAGGGGCGCGAATAATGTGTTTTTGGTATACTTATTGCAATTGTATCGAGCGACTAGGGAATAAAAACTGTGTAAAATGAATACCTGACGAGATAAAACTATATATATATATATGTTTATAAGGAATCGATCAAATTCTTCATGTTTACGAAAGAGCTGCACTCCTTGATCGAGGAAGGCGAAAAATTCTGCGAATGATAATACATGTTAGATTCAGCCTCTAAAGCAAAATTGAGTGTCGGAATGTATCTTCTAAATGTTATAGGGAAGAGTTGGAAAAGAAAAGCAGTTGGTTACTTAAGATTCCTTTATATTTAAAGTCCGACTGCAAAGTACAGGATCTCAAATTGAGTTGTTTGATTTCCCTGAGCACGGAGTTTTGATCTTTGAACCATATTGTTCGGCAAGAACTGACGATAAAATTTTAGTTGCCCACCATAATGAACCCCCGACCAATCTACAACTTTGTAATCCGTTAAGTTAATGCCCCCCACCCAAACATGTAATTATTGTCCAGATGGACAGATTTTAAATTAATAAATAGATCGTTAAAAAAAAAAAAAAAAAAAAAAAAAAACCATAATATTCAGTCCGAAAGCAAAAAAGCACTATCCACACCATATAAAAGAGGTTAGTGAAGTTCCAAAGATTATTTGGGATCCGCTGAAAGTATCAATATATCAATAAACCATACTGAAAAATTTGAACGATTGAATGTGAAATTAAATATATGAAATACCATCATTACAAATTAAAAAAATTTTGATTTCCATCAGATTTCTGGATATTAATTATTAACTTAATTATTAACATTAATTATTAATAATTATTAATTATTAACATTATTATTAATTTAACAATCATGGTGATATTAATAATATAATAATATGTTAATAAAATAATAATTGTATTGTATTGTCAATACATTTGTCTGTCTTTATCTTAAAATAAACCACGCTTGGGCGTTAGATATATACATGTATATATGGGAACTCCTGGGAACTCCTGAAATGCATTTAATATCTTATTCCATGCTGGGGAGCATATAGCCACTACGTTGGTGTAGTTATTGGTAAGATTAGAATACTGAAGATTGTATATGAATTTCATGTTAGCTATAAAGCTAGGACAATGAAATAAAAATGCAGCTTAAAATATCAACTCAACGAATGCCGCCGTTATTTGCAACCTGCAGTAAAAAATGTTTATTATTGCAGGCAGGGACAAAATACTTCGTTTTTGTCATAATGGAGGGTGAACTGAACCCCCGTAAAACCCAAGTTTTATCTCTTCCGAAACCATCTTTAATCACACACATTAGACAGTTTACAGGATTAGCATCCTACTTCAAGAAGTTCGTCCCTTGATTTTCAGAAGTAATGAAACCGCTTTACAAATTATCGGATACAAGCGAAAATGGTTATGACGCTATGTTATAGTAGGGTAGGGTTATATGTAGGGTAGTCGAGTATTACAGTGCACCACGTCAGCGAAATCTGAATATCGCTCCTATGAGCTTGAAACATGGGCTGTTCCTAATGCTATCAAGCATTTCCGTTTGCCGTGTATGCGGATTGTAATACCCTCAGGAAAAGGCGGTATTGCCCCGCGAATGCATCGATGGTGGTCATTCATGCAACACCGGCAAGGAGAGCATACATAAGCCGATGATCGAAGAGGCCACGTAAGAACGCTCAGTTTCGTGTTGGCCGAAGCCGATACCGCTCGGCTAACAAAATAGATCGATACCTCTGCGCGCCGATCGAAAAAAAAAAACCGTTGCCAAAAAGTCAAAGAAGGCGGACTTCTAGGAGCGGATTCGGGGGAGTCAAGCGGAACGGACTAGCAGAAACAAGGCGACCTGGGCTTAGAGTCCCAACACGTGCAGACAAGAATCCCAACAATGAACCGCATCGAGCGACTAGGGAATGAAAACTGTGTGAAATGAATACCTGACGACATAAAACTCGAGCCGCTGGTCACATAAACTCCTCCGATCATTCCCTCTGAGTTCCTACCCAACTTCATTGCCGCGGCGGGCGGCATTCGGGTAACGAGCTGCCATCACCAAGATCCACGCCGTCGTACCCTCTCGACTCCAACCTGGGACGGCCAGCCGCAATGCACCATGGGAGTCGGCTGCACCGGTTTTGTTTTGTGCTTGAGGAAGAGGTATCCGGGTGAGGGGCCGCATCCCTCTTGCTTAGTTGCACCCCCTTTTCCCACTGAGTGGCATCCGGATGACGGACCTCGGCTGCCTCACTCCGTCCCGAGAAGGAACAACCCAGGGCCATTCCCAATCAGAGGTCACTCCTAGTCCTACACTTTTTTGCTCCTCCCAAATCCAAAGCCCGTGAACAGCATCCTTACACTATATTTCCGCAAGTTTTGAGTTGACATTTTTTTTGCCAGATTTTTTTTAGATTTTGTTCGTTTTTTTTAAGATTTTTTGTTTTTAACTTTTCTTCAGATTTTTTTTTTTCAATTTTGCTGCAGTTATTATAAAACCAGCTTTTCGTAGGATAAAATAGCAGAAGGAAGCGTTTCCGAACATATAAGGGATATATATTCTTGATAAGTATCAATACCTGAGTCGAACTGGTCCTGGCCGATTTGAAAAAAAAAAAACATTTTGCCATTTGTTGAGCTAATAAACTTTTTTATTAGATATCTTAAGTAATGAAAGGACGAGGTTTATTAAGCAATTTCGAACGGTATTGTTTCTGCTGGGCTGGCATGCCGGGCATCATATTCTGCTGGACTGGTCCCGAGGAGCTTATACCGTTGTCCTGGGATATTTACTTCGGTCCACCGTTTTCCGGTGCGCCACTGGCACTCTGTCCTTGACCCTGGCCGTTCTTAAGCATTTGGGATTGCGGTAGCTTAGAGATGGGTGGACCATTTTGACCAAGTTAGCATAACCCCCAGTGAATTTTGGATGGTCGAGAGGGGGCAGCGATGCTGCCCTATTCCTGAGTGAATGATGCTGCCACAATCAAACTGAGCAATGCCGCCAGCAAAAGTTGAGTGGGAGTGCATTATCAAGGCGCGGTTTAAGATCTTCCCCCGAATAGAGGATTTCATCAAAATCAAGTTCTTCGAGCTTGTTGGGAATTTCTCTAAATGCTTGTTGAAGCTCATCAATCAATCTAACCTAGTTGGTTAGATCTCTCGGTTGGCCAGAGATTAAACGGGTACTTGCGTTGCACTATGCCGACAAACGCCGATATAGGCACCCTAAAATATGAACTCCCACGAATGAATCAAGGGAATCAAGCACTTGAGATTTGATACTTAAAAGAAGCATACATTTATCCGCGGAAGTGAAAAACGTATTTGTTCATAGACAAATAGACATTCATTCCCTTGTCTAAAAAGTAAAGTGCATTAATGACGGGGTAGAGTATGGTACGAAAATGGGGCCAAACAATTTATCATAGACAATAGCGGTACAAAAATGTAATAAGCCGCAGGAATTCCGCCGGTGTAACACCGTGAACAATGTTCTGTCCAGTCCGCTGCGGGCGATATTAAAATCACGAATGGTGAGGCAATGGCCTTACCGGTCAGTTTTTTAAAGCAATTGGGAACAACACCTTTTTCCTTGCACATGTGCAGAGTTGACAAGGTTGGAAAAGGAGGTCCTGGGAAGAGTTTTGGCTTAACCTAACGGACAATACACAGTGCCCCATAACATAGTAAGCCCATTCGAGCCAGCTAGCCGTTGAAATTCGTAGCGAGCACTAGCAGTGTTTTAAGGAATTATCGAAGATGTTCTAAAAGAGCTATATGGTAAATATGCTGTGTATAAATCGACGACATAATCGTTTTCGTCGAAGATTATGAAAGCCACTGGAAAAACCTACTGGTTGTCTTCGACAACCAAAAAAAAACAAAACTTCGGGTCTACTTCGAAAAAACCCAATTCCTATCAACGCAGGCAGAGTCAACAAAAAAAAGCTAGAAGTCCTTTTATATTGTATTTTATCTCTAGCCAAATTTACTCACGGTGAATTCTCTTGAATAAAATCATCTCAATCTAAAAAGGATTCCATCGAACTCGAGAAACTCGCCCTGAAAGCCTTTAACAACCTGAAAGCAATCCTCTCCTCATCTGAGGTATTAGTCTTCCAGGAGTTCTCAAAACCTTTCCATCGAACTTCTGACGCTACGCCATTGGAGCAGTTCCCTCCGAATAGAAGCCAATAATAAGTTATCTCAAAAAGACAAAAGTTACGCCACAAACAAGAAAGAAATGTTCGCGATAGTATGGGCTTTAAAAAACCTCTGATCATGTGGCAGCATGTATAAAAATTTGCAGCGACAATCACTCCCTAACGTTCGCATTAGGAAACCCGTATCGGGGAGTACAACTGCGAGTTAATTTATAAGCCCGTCAAGTCGAATATGGTGGCCGACGCACGTCAATCACTTGGGGTCATCATAAAATTGACCTTCAGGACTCTTCATGTCTTAAGTTAGTTATGAGATACAATTCCGATTGACCATAAAAATTCTATAAAAATTTACTACTATCCCTTGCTCAATACCTAAAGCCGTCGGCAATAAACGGGTAAAAATTCCTGAATCCTACCTTCAATCCGTTCAAACCTGCTGCCTACAAAATTTTAAACAATTTAAGATTCGCAGTACATAACGACTAGTGACAGACCTCACCGATGCAAGGTCATTGAAAGAGAAATTCTCAGAGCTCAGAGAAACCCCAAAGATATTCGCATCCAATTCCAGGAGAAATATTATTTCCCAAGGATGGCCTATATCATTCAAGCTCAAACATCCTCATGCCCTAAGCCGAGACAGTTGTACTCATAAAAAACATAAAAAACAAACGTGTGTGGCGTTATGGCGAGAAAGCAGTATAAGCATTTACTATTTCATGTACATTTAATTCTATTTGGCTTTATAAACGAGTCTACGATCTACGTAGGAACAGCGGTTCATATCTCTAAGTACACTGCACCCGCTTTCTGGAGGACCAATGGCGTGTTCAAAGTCGCCCAAATCTCGATCTTCCATCAACAATGCTAACAGAAGGGTCCAAAATTCTGTATATCCTGACAATGACTAAAGTAGTAAACAGCCGGTACCAGGCTGATGTGGATATAACCAACAATATCCAATGGAAAGCAAGTCGTACTTAAATACAATAAGCTGGACAACTTAGAAACGTGTGCTTTTCTTCGAAATTGCTTATCTTATGACAATGTATAAGCTAGATGAAAATAGCTGCATCCCTCGACTCATCCCACTCAATGGAAGGTTCGTATAGCATCCAATTTGACAACGAAGTGGTCACGAGTAATGACAGAATCTACAGCAGTTATTCATCAACACATAAAATGACGATGCCAGCCGTCTTAACCCACATTATTACATAAGCGCATAGAACAAGCTAGATGTCAAAGAAAATTTTGGTATCTTTCTTTACGGAAATAATCATAGCCCTGTTCATCATGAGCGCAATGTACCTCATTTGAAATAAGATAACGTCAACCAATGTCAATCCGAAACCAACACCTAAGGCCTAATGATCTGTGGGATACAGATCTTGTGTTGGGGAGGAGTTAGCACCTGCCAAACACCCCCTTCCCCTAACCCCTCTCGAGCCATCCACATTGCACCGGCAGAGATTCAAGTGTCTACAACAGTATAGCTGCTAACGCATAAATTTACCAACGTCGACGTCGGTCTGAAATAACAACCATCGCCCAATTAACAGCAAAGTCAGAACGACGACGGCAGAAAACGTCTGGAAACGTGGTTGGGATCCTAAAATCGCTGCAGTCGACTGCACGAGCTTCCGTTGCGGTTCTGCCGACATCGGAAATCATTTTGGCATTACTGATAGGGAGCGACGCAGATCGGTCACCCCGCGACTTATTGCAGATCTTTGGTTAAAATTCCTTGGTACCAAGGACCAGCTCAGAGATCTTTTAAATATGTAAAGAAACCAATTGTAACGTTTAAGAACGCTTGATGTTATATTTAAAGAAGAATCGTTGATAAGTCAAATTGAGAATCAAAGGAAGAAGAAAGGACAAAGGACTTGTGTTTTAAACGACAAAATGATTGTAATCGCACATTGAACTGCCTGACAGGTAATAAATTATTCCTAGCTCACCTGGTAAAATCCACCGATTAAAGCGCGTAGGTCACGCATTACATTACATACATGCATTACATTAGATATACATTACTCCTGCGTTTTTTTATTTTTCGTTTTCTGCATTACTTTAAATATTATAGCATTTCTCTTCTAATGTTAATATCTGTGCAAAACTGTTTGCTACCTTTTTCTCCTGGCTTAGTTATTGGATTGGTTGTAGCCTTGCGTCGACCTGTGCTCCTCTGTTCAATTCAACAGAGATTCACTTGCTGTTTACGGCTCTCCGGTACTCCGGACTTCAAGGGTATGCAAGCATAAAATCGATCTTCTAAATCCAGGTTCTCACGAAAATCGCTAGCGCACTTTAACGGGAAGTTGTCTTTTGCAGCCATCATTTTTGAAAACATTTTCGATATTTTTTCATAGTTTTATTTGTCTTGTATCGATTTGCTACAAAACTTTTTGCCAGGCCCATTACAACGCTCTAAAACCGCGCAAAACTTTCCTGATGAAGCCACTATAAAGCTACTAGTGCTTAATGGGGTACCTGTCAAGGCCTTTAGCTGCTTCCACTCCGCCGCAAGCCTAGAGCAGTTCATTAATACATGCTCTGCTGTTCCTTCACGATCAACGCAGAACAGGCTTTTGACTCTATGGGACGGAACCGGAGTAGATAGCCCTGAAGTAAACCATTGTCCGTGTGGAACTACATGTATTTGTGTTGGCACTCTACCCATACCACCATCTCAGTGATGAGCTGGTAAGACCACCTCTCTCAGCAGCCACTCCGAAAAGAGATTGAAGAAAATTTGAGCGTGATCGCTCAGCGTTACAACGTCATGGACATTCCAGTTAGTGTTAGCCCCTAGCCCCTTGCTAATAAAGGTTACGTCAATATCGTATCCCTATCGTTGTTAAACGTCGGCTTCCGTCAGTCGTTCAACAGTATCAGGTCCAGCATTCGGCCTCTGGGGTTGGATTCCCCTGCCCAGGCATTAAAATCACCGGCAATGATCTTCCGGCTTCGGCCTCTCGCATGGCCCACAAGCACCTCCAGAAACTCCTCGAACTGATCGGGTAGTTGTACTTATGCACCAATTTTACCTTCGCATATGCAATCAACATTGAGGTGGACTACGTTAATTTGGACATAATCTTGGCTTCCTTTAGGCACGTTTTGAAGGGCTAGCACGAAACCTCATTCATTTTGATAGTCCGTCCGATTCTTAAGTATGGATATCCTGTTTGTAGTCCACAACCGGATTGAATCGGTTAAAAAAAATATTTTTCTGTTCGCCTTGCGGCGCCTAAAATAGGATGCAAACCGAATATTACCCTTACTCCAGTAGACTAATGTTCATTAATTTGCCTTCCGTAGCTATCCGTAGAACTATGCAAGAATCAGTTTTTATTTGCAATCTTATTCGTGAAGTTGGCAGTCAACTTGGTAAGTCTTGGTATGTCGGCTTAACTTCTTTTTTCAAAGCAGATTCACTAAAAACAACATACCCCTCAACTTAAATCATTGTTTGTCTAACTGCATACATGTGTGCATGTATAAGTTAACAACAGAAACTTTTGTTACTCCTCTCGACGGCCGATACAATGAACCCTTAGTACTTTGCCTGCAAGAAATGTGCAACAAAGTATTCTAGGGAAAACAAGAGTTCAAAAATCCTAATTCAACAATATTATAAAAATCCGCCGCGACGAACACACGCAACACCGAAATTGCAGAGATTGCAATTCGATCCAGCTCAATCAAGTTCAAACCACTCCAATGCTCCGCCTAGCTGCCGATCACGCCATCAGCGACGACGCCAATGTTCTGCCGACGCCTCTGCCAGACATCCACAGCATACTTAGGGCTTACTCTAATTCTCAATGTTTAGTTCTTAATTTGAATCCGAAATAAAAGGTCAACTTCGCAGATTGGACTCGTTTTAATTTCCACAAAGGAAAATATTAACTGGCGCCCGAACAGGGACCTGATGAGAAGGAAATCTTGTTAAGTCAGATTAGTACATTAGTACGACTCCATCAGTCCCAAAAACCCCTGTTGCATTCTTTGGTACGCGGATTTACTAAAGGCAACCCATAGGCGGTCTTCGTGTTCTATAAGGTACGACCGCAGAACATCCTCTACGCGTGTGCATCGCAGGATCCCGAGTAACAACGTAAAAAGGACAACATCCGGATCACCAGGAGGAGTAGCCGTATCAAGTTAGCAATGTAAGTAGAGTTAAGTGAATCAGATTACCTAAAACGAAATAAGAAGATAAGAAAACTAAAGCACAAATAATTCAAAGTAAAAATAACGATATGTTAAAAGCAAAAACAAAGTGAAAGTGTTTAAAGAAATTGACGAAAGTCTGTGAATAAAATAAATAAGCGTAAAGAAATAAAATAAAATATCACTGCACTACCAATAAAAAAAAAGCAGTATAACAAGTTCAATCTTGCGAATCCCAAGGGACCCTCCAAGGTAGAAGAGCAAAAACAGACACGGGTTTTCAACAATTAAAATAAATTAAATTCACTTTAAACAGAACACAGTTCTTTGATCACGCTCCTTTGCTAAAACTAAATAAAGTAAAATTCGAAATTAAAAGCAATTACAATTCATACGCAACTAAATAAGTTTAAAAAAAGTTTTATGATTCATAATTTAAAGTAAAATTCAATTAAAGAAATTTTTTAATACGCGATTAAATTTTACTATAAAATAATTAAATTAGGAGTAAGTTTCAATATTAACGTGTCATAAAATTTTGCTATCAAACACTATTGATTATTAAGATCTATTTAAATTTTAAATCAAATATAAATTAACTAAATAATTGAACGGATTTATCAACAAATCTTAAGTGACACAATTTAAAATATTTTGTTCCCTCATTCATTTTATACACTTAAATAATTGATTCTATTGCTATAACCATACTTAGTTACGCGTAACCATACTAAACAAGTTGACTATTCGATATCATAGTAATTCTTTACCTCAATGGAAATTTCTCCTTATGGCAAATTTCAACAATTTAATTAGACCACCAGTGCTCAACTTAGAAACAGAATCTGAGGCAATAAACCGAACATAACCTAACGCACCTAATCTAATTCAACAACACAGACAAGTCGCAAGACAAGAAACACACCAACAAAACAGAAACATAATGGCACAGCCCGAACAACTAGCCGAAATCGTTCGTCAGATTCTGGCCGAACAACTCCCAACTCTCTTGCATCAAAGTCAAAGTTCTAGCTTTGATTTCGCAAATGTCGAGAGCCAGGGTATTAACCCAGAATATCAACATAATTTACAAGATTTAGACAAAGTCCCCGATATTGTAAGATCTTTGCATGATTTTTCCGGTGACCCAGCTGAATTCGGTTCCTGGAAAAAGAGTGTAGATAGAATATTAGAAACTTATGCTCACACCGTAGGTACAGCAAAGTATTTCGGTATTTTGCACACAATTCGAAATAAGATAAAAGGCATCGCAGACATTGCCCCCGGTTCTTATAATGTCCCGTTGAACTGCGCAGCAATCTCAAAGTGCTTAACATTACATTACGCAGACAAACGAGATATTTCCACCTTGGAATATCAAATGACAACAATATTCCAAAAGCCCAATCAGACAGTTGAAGAATTCCAACAAGTTGTTTACAGACATTTGTCTCTAATACTCAATAAAATAAGTTGCATGGAATTCGGCAGGGAATCAGAATTGGTTATGACAAAGTTGTACAGGGATAAAGCTTTAGATACCTTTATCCGAGGTCTCCGTGGCGACCTCCCCCGGTTGCTGGGCATAAAAGAACCCACTGACTTGCCATCTGCTTTGCACTTGTGCCTAAAGTTGGAAAACCAGACTTACCGTATCAATCACGCTTCGGACAAAATTCAACAGAACACTTTTAGAAGCACACCTCAAGGGCCGCCTCCACGCCCACTAACTATACCCAATAATATGGGTTACCAAACCTGACCAATACTACCCCCCAGACCCATGCCAGCAGGAGTGTTTAATGCTAACTTTGGACACCCACAATACCGACCAGCACCGAATAATTTTGGGCAACAATTTCGACAAGCTACGATAGCACAACCCCCATCACACCAACCGTATCCACCACCTCGTCCGATTGCAACAAAACCCCAACCACGACCAGAGCCAATGGACGTGGACTTCACTCTAGGCAAATTAATTATATGAACAGGCCTCAATTTGATGACTCTGGTAAACGACCCCCAATACCTATTACAGATCCAGCCAAAAGACAAAGAAATTTTAATATCCAAACTGAAATCGAACAGCACCGACAATGGCCGATTACGAACAGACTTTAGCAGAACAAGATGAACAGACAGACTATGAACAAACACTTGGTGAATACACAGAAGTGATTGACAGCAATGACCAAGAACCAGAGCATGACTATTCCTATCTCAATTTTTTACGGTAACTGACTCCTCACTGCCATATTTTGATTGTAAGGTTAGGAGTGAAGAAATCTTAAAAATATTAATTGATACCGGCTCTAATCGAAATTATATTCAACCAAAACATGTCTCAAACCTGTTACCAAACAAAACCATATTCAATGCTGTCTCTGTAGGTGGCGATATAAAAATAACTCATCACAAAAACGCCAATTTATTTAACGATCTAAATACAATAGTTAAATTTTTCCTATTACCAACTCCCAAAACTTTTGACGCGATATTAGGCAATGACAGCTTAAAAGAATTAGGCGCAGTCATTGACACAAAAAACCAAATAATGCATTTAAAAAATGGCACAAATATTCCCATTAAAGAAACAAAATTTGAATTTTGGATCACCTTACACACAATCAGCGATTTTAATTAAATCGCTTACTCAAAAATTACCCAACCTTATTTGCCGAACCGGATGACAAACTGACCTACCTCACAAATGTGAAAGCCGAAATACGAATAAATACTGACACACCAGTTTACTCTAGATTTTATCAGTACCCAATGGCTTTAAAAGCTGAGGTTGACAAACAGGTTAAAGACCTTCGCGTTCCCCATATAATTCATCTGTGTGGATCGTTCCAAAAAAACAGGATGCTTCCAACGTAAAATGGTCATTGATTATAGAAAACTGAATAATGTAACAATACCTGACAAATACCCTATACCTGACATAAACGGAGTCATTGCACAGGTAGGTAATAACAAGCTTTTTTCGTTTTAGACCTTAAAAGCGGATTTCACCAAATTCCATTAAAAGAGGAAGATATAGAAAAAACAGCATTTTCCGTAAACAATGGAAAGTACGAGTTTACTAGGCTCCCCTTTGGTTTAAAAAATGCCCCTTCAATATTCCAACGCGCCCTTGACGACATCCTTAGGGAACACATAGGAAACATTTGCTACATTTACATTGATGACATTATTATTTTTAGCAAAGACGAAGAGTCTCATTGCAAAAATCTGAAAACAATTTTTGAAACACTAAGTGCAGCAAACGTTAAATGCCAACTAGACAAGTGCGAGTTCTTTAAGAACAAAGTAGAATTCTTAGGATTCGTTATATCAGATAAAGGAATAGAGACTAACCCAACAAAGGTAGAACCATAGCTAACTATCCGAGACCAAAGACCTTAAAGGAATTAAGATCCTTTCTTGGGCTATCAGGATACTACAGGAGGTTTATACTGGGCTATGCTACAATGGCCAAGCCACTGACTGATTTGCTTAGAGGGGAAGACGGACGGGAATGTCGTCAAAGAAATTGATTCACTTAGACGATAAAGCAATAAAAGCATTCGAACAGTTGCGCAGTACACTGATATCCAAAGATGTAATACTCCAATACCCAGACTTTGATAAAGAATTCACACTAACGACAGACAATCCAACAGACCAATTTCATTTATATCTAGAACACTTTCCAAAACTGAAGAACAATACGAAACGGCAAAGAAAAAAATGTTAGGAATACATTGGGCTGTTAATTTCTTCAAGGGATATCTTTACGGTGGTTCAAAGGTAAAAGTCTATACCGATCACGAACCACTTACGCACGATTGCAATTGGAAAGGTGGGATACCTATTAGAAGGTGGAAGTCTTATTTGGATGAATATAATAAAGAATTGCTCTAAAAGCCAGGGAAAGAAAATGTAGGAGCAGACGCACTATCGAGGGCACCAAGGCAAGTTGAAATTAATTCATTGACAGCAACTCAACATAGCGCTCAAAGTTCTAGCCACAATTTGATATCAAATGTTGAATCTCCGATTAATGTTTTTAAAAACCAAATTTTTATACTTAAAGAAGAGCCACCTGACTATAAAGATTAGATTATGAAATCTAAAATTTTAACATTAGCAAAACAGTGTCAGGTGTGCAAGGAAGGAAAATATGATAGGCATCCCACAAACCCAGAAATATTGGAAACTCCAATTCCTGAGTTTCCGGGACACACAATCCATATAGATATTTTCTCTACAGAAATTTTTTTCTATGGTACTAACGGCAATTGACAAATTTTCTTAACTTGCGCAAGCAAAATTAATAAATTCAAAATCAATAGAAGACATAAGAAAACCCTTACATGACATCCTATTCTATTTTGGCGTACCAAAATACGTCGTAATGGATAATGAAAAATCTTTTAATTCCGCTACAATAACTTTTATGATGAGAGACCAGCTGGGCATACAAATTTTTAAAGCACCCCCTTATAAAAGTTCCGTAAACGGACAAATAGAACGGTTTCATTCTACCCTCGCTGAAATTATGAGATGCTTAAAAACTAAACAGGTACACCGATCTTTTGATGAACTATTATATTCAGCTGTCTACGAATACAACTTCACAATTCACTCTGTAACAAAAAAGCGTCCATTAGAAATATTTTTTGGCAGAAATATAACCACTGACCCAGGAGAATATGACAAAAGCAGACAAGATAACATCGAAAAACTGAAATCAAAACACGCAACAGACTTAAAAAACCATAATGAAAAACGCAATAAGATCAAAGACTATGAGCCAGGGCAAATAGTGTTTATAAAGCAAAACACAAGACTAGGTTCTAAACTGTCCCCACGGTACAAGAAAGAAACAGTAAAAGAAAATAGACATACAACTATTATCACAGAAACAGGAAGAATCGTTCACAAGAGTAACATAAAACAAGAGTAATAATAAAATTTTTTAGTCCGATACTGCCTAGGGAAACATGTCCGTATTCGTCTGAAGTAAGAAACATAAAATGAAATAAAATTTTTTTATAATAAATACCCTCTAACTCACAATTGTTGTCCGTTTGCGGGTATCGATCCGATCGTGAGGTATCGGCCTATACCCTTAAAAAATTAATTCGTTCACTGAATAAATGATTTCATATACATTTTTTTTCTTCTTCCCCTTTTCCCCATTACAGGATTTTCTTATTTGTAATGCTTCTGCCATTAGCATTGGCAAATATGGAAATCACTAATTACACCGACGCTCAAACCGTCTCAGTGTACAAAGGATTAGGGAAACTACAAATATCATCAACTAAATTAATCCATCTAATAGACCTAGAACAGCTAGAAACAGAATTGTACAAAATACGAGAACACACAATTAATGACTTAAAAGAAAGCTACCTCTACCATACACTAACACACGAAATAGTTTAGGCATTTACCGCATTAAGTACTCTGACCTCAAAATATCGCAAAGTTCGATCAATCAATTGGATTGGTTCAGCTTGGAAATTTGTGGCAGGAAATCCGAATCATGACGAATTAACTATGATCGAAAATAATTTAAATAGCCTTATAACTAACAATAACGATCAGGTAATAGTTAATAAACAACTGCAAAGTAGAATCAATAATTTAACAACAATCTCAAATATGCTTACGAACTCAATAAAAAAGGATAACAATTTTAACAATAAAATAGCAACAAGTCTGCAAAATCAGGTCAGATTGATAAAAGAAGAAATTGTAAACATTAAATATACCATTCAATGGGCAAAAATTAACGTAATTAACACACTCCTTTTAAACGAATTTGAACTAAATGAAGTAAATAAAATATTTCAAAAAACAATATTACCTCTTTATCAATCGCAGAAATGCTAGAATTTGTTGATGTTTCAGTATTACATAATAAAACAGCGATTATCTATATCATCAAAATACCAGAACTAGACCCCACTACCTATCAAGATATGTTGATAAAACCCGTTATAAAAAATAACTCTATTATACACTTAGAAACGAATGAAATATTCATAGCGCAGAAAGAAATCATTAATGTACCCAAAAACTGTAAAATATCCAATTACTTTAAAATATGTAAAAAAGAAAGCACTGTAAATCTAAAAAAAACAAAATGTATTGCTAAGTTAATTGAGGGAAAGGAAGCGCTGTGTGACTTAAGTAATGCAGAACATATTCAGGAAAAAGAGGAGATCGATGGCAGCTTAATATTACTTAACAACTACACCGGCAACTTAATACACAACAACATAACTTACAATATAAAAGGAACATACCTGGTTTATTTCTGGAACGATACCGTTCAAATAAATAGCAAGCAATTCAACAATAAAGAAAAATCTATCCTAAAACCCGGAACACCAATAATTCAAATGTCACCCATAGAAGTGGAGAGGTTAAAAATTTTGTCATTGGAATCATTGGAGGCCCTCAACATCAAAAACACAAAGCACTTAAATAATATAACAACACACTCTACCATAAACCACATCGCGATCTTGTGCTTACTGGGCACCATACTACTACTTCATACTTCTTTCAATAATCTCCAAAATCCACTTTAAGCCCAGAGAGAAAGTAACCATTCAAATTCAACAAGAGCTTCCCACGCTTAATATTAAACTTAAAACAAATAATTTAAAGCCAAAGCCGATACAGCCCGAATTCAACAATATTCCCTATTTCTAACACCCACTTGAGGACAAGTAGGATCCTGAGGGGGGAGAGTTAACAACAGAAACTTTTGTTACTCCTCTCGACGGCCGATACAATGAACCCTTAGTACTTTGCCTGCAAGAATTGTGCAACAAAGTATTCTAGGGAAAACAAGAGTTCAAAAATCCTAATTCAACAATATTATAAAAATCCGCCGCGACGAACACACGCAACACCGAAATTGCAGAGATTACAATTCGATCCAGCTCAATCAAGTTCAAACCACTCCAATGCTCCGCCTAGCTGCCGATCACGCCATCAGCGACGACGCCAATGTTCTGCCGACGCCTCTGCCACTAAGAGCAGAGAAAACATTGCCTATTTCTTCCTTAGCAACGGCAACACATCGCTAACTTTGTAGTGCATTTTTACTCGAAATAGTAACTGGAACGGAGTCTTCTTTGCGGAGCAGTGTACATGCGAATTTAGTGCTCCTTGAACTTGCGCTATAAACTAATACCACTTGGATGGATATTCAGCTGGCAATTTAGCTATCATTAAGATTATACACCTGTTTACAAATTCAATTTGTCCGTTTCCTCTTGAAACTCCTGTTGTAGTCCACATACGCTCAATTCAATTTCTCTTTATATGCTTTAGAATTGATTTGACGTAAACGCGACCCCTCTATCACCCCTCTCTCGCTTATAGCCACACAAATTTGGTGAATGCCGATACTGTTTAGAAGTTTCATCCATTGGTCCAGGATGATCAATATGAAGAGTGTGCAGTGGCTTATCTATCTTGTCAATACAGAACAGCTGACCTTCTTTCTTTCCTACCTTTTTGTTCATCGGAATACATTTTACGCAATCGTTGATGCTTTGACCTACTTTTCCTCCATTTGAGGAATCCAAATATGTTGCTGCAAGGAATGCATAGTTTTCTGCAGGGCAAAATGTCCAATATGAGGTGCTTCCTTTATTATATCGTTCTCCACTGATTTAAGGACGACTATGATCTAGATACCATCCACTACCTTGAAAATGCTTTTTACTGGAAGTCCTTGTAGGGTTGCGGCATGAGAAATTCTTCGACATACAGAATCCATTCAGCTACTTCTCTGGGTACATCTTTCTTCTTCACCGTCTGAGAAAACGCTGCGCAATCGGCGAGCAACTTTAACTTGACTTCCAGTAGGTGGTAGGTAATGGAGAAACTGCTTGACAGATAAATACTAAGCTTTAACTTCTAGAGTATAACTGTGGCGCTTTGAATTCGCTGCTGAAGTTTTCTTTCAACTGGATGTGCATTAATATGCCACCAAACCCATTCAAAGAAGAATGAGTATGTAGTTCGGTTGGTGCTCTCCCGTTATAAAACTGCAGGACAGGTTTATTCAACGGTTTATTTGTTAGCGGTCGGGTTATTACTGCATACAGTTTTACTGTAGAACAGTTTAGCGAATATCATTATATCGTCAAAGTAGGTATGCATGGCACCTGTTTGTATCAGGTTTTGAAAAAGGTATTGAAAAAACTGTTAAGGTAAATTGCAAAATCGAAATGGTGCTAACAGAACTCAAATAAACCCTATTTGGTGATAAAATTAGTCCAGCGACGACTAAACTCATTGATCAGTACATGTAAGAAGATGTTCTCGAGATTCATGACAGTAAATACTATTGCAGATTGCAGCTCTGCTAGTACTTCATCAATTAAGGGTACAAGGAAACTGTCCGTTTCTTCCGTCTTTTTACTTCACTATGACCACTCGACTGGCGAAATTTTACGTTGTCTTCTCCCTTACGGCGGCCGCTTCCATAGCTGGATACCGACATGGTTGATGGCGAAATGGTTTTATTTGCTCATCCGGTCCGATCATCATTTGTAGACGACCTCGATTGGAGATTCAGGTGTCTTCAATGTGTCACGAAACTTGGATGCGAAGTCAAAACCAAGCAGGGCGTCATCATCAATATTTTTATCAACAACAACAACAAGTTTTTATTCTACCTCAGCTCCATCGACGCACATGGCTCCTATAAATGAACCCAACGGCATTGTTTTTACATTTCCTAGGCCTCAGAGTACAGTTAAACATTTTTCCCTGTGCACGCCTGTAAGTTTCATGAAAACTGAGTTGTGTGTCCCACCAGACAATCTATTTCAAGTTTGTTCACGTTTATCGCTTTATGTCGTTTTGAAGAATGAACCATCTGCTCAGATCTGGATACTTGTAGACACTCCCGTGCAATATGTCCCACGCCTTCACATTTAAAACATTTTGTATCTGTATTGCGCTCCCTTCTCAGGTGCTCAGCTTACCCTCAAATAAAGCAACAAACATTTCGGTGGCTGGCATTTTCTTGCCACCACTGTACGATTTGACTTGATTGAACATGCAGTTGCGTTGGTATATCTCGAATTGCTCTTTAAGCTCTTGAAATTTTTTGCTGATGTACAGCTTAAATTTGAAATATCTTGGTATATCTAACCCATCCACAATGTATCCAAAATGTATCTTCTTCTCTTCTGCAGAAGATTGATTTCCCGGCGCAAATGTGCTGAAATTAAAGCGTGGCATTTTCCACGAATACTTTGAAAATGTACGAACACATACTTGAATTTCGAATCAAAACAACTTTAAATTTTACCCGAAAACACGCACTCTCTGAAAAAGTATTCATCTTAGGGAAAATAATTAAATTAGTTTAGATTAAATAATATAAAAAAACGTTAAATACTACAAAATTCAATTTAAATAACATTAAAAATATAAATAATGTAAACTAAGTTTTCCCCTCGGGCACACATTTTTTTTTATATTATTATTTTTTATATTATATAAAAATATAGCGGGGTCTAGGCCATCAGCGGAAATTTCGATCAGGTGAAAGTCTCTCTATTTACTCTAACCGAAACTTTTCCGGGTGCATCTGATAAAGAGATGCAACGTCTAGTACATTTCCGTTGCGTAATACTGCATTTAATATGACCGTAAGTTAGAATCCCAAAGCTAACCGCAAGCTTTCTAAAGTTTGTCTATCAGGAGCTTTCAGAGTGATCTAACATAAGGGCTTCTAGCACTCGCTAGAATTTCTTACATGCTGGTCCCTCCTCTTCATTTGTTCTATTGATGTTACTTCCATAATATCGAATACTATTGCTTAGCAGCCGCGTTGATAAATATCGACGTCCAACTCTACTCTTCATATATATATTCTTGATCAGGATCAATAGTCGGGTCGAACTGGTCATGTCCGTCTGTCTGTCTCAGGAACTATAAAAGCTAGAAGGTTGAGATTCAGCATACAGTCACGCCCACACATTTGAACAATTCTTAAATTGGTGGTCTCTGTGGAAGTTTTCCTACAGTAAGTCGAATAATAACACGTATATACTTAAAAAGATAATGTTTACATTATGTACTTTTTTATGTGTATTTTGTTTTGTTTAATATACAAAACATGTCTAATAGCACCCAGGACCTAACGCGCCGAGATCTCATCTCCAGAGATTAGAGTGGCGTAAGTTTAACGGAACACAGTTCCGTTACATTAAATATACACATGCGAACTGTATGTACTTTTAACGATCAATACCCAAAGGGTATTAGGCAAAGAAGATTGTTAGCCTTTTCCAGGCAATTCATTTTATTAGTATAAAGAAATTGCTTAATTGTTTTCAGCAGCGAGTATAATCAATTAATATATCATATTAATCAATAATATGATATGAATTAAACTACGATATAATGAGTAAGTAAACCATTTTTGACGCTTAAAACTCAACACACTTTCCACATTTGTGAGCGTGACAGTTTTGGTTCATTTTTGGGTGTTAGAGCGGCAACATTTGCAAACAAACTTGCGCTGTGTCTGACTCTGGAAGCTGCATGTTAATACCAACATTCTTGATTTTACAGCTCCTGAAATCAAGGCGTTCATACGGACAGAGGGACACGGCCAGATCTACTGGGATAATGATCCTGGTCAATTGTGCAATTGTGTGTTTCTGCTTGGCACGCGCTATGCAGGCGCCTTTTCTATTCTTTTGGTACGCGGCAGAGAACCGTTAGAGTTTCTGCCGAACGTTGTCTGAATGCAGGGGAGCGGCCTACCAACAGCGAAGACAGCCGCGATGCAGGAAGAATCAAGGGCGGTCAGGTCAAACTGTGATTTATGGACCTTGGACCCCGGCAAAGCGGAAAGATCGTGAATTAACGGTACCCCGTTAGACCTTAGACTCGAGCGGGCCAAGGGCACAGGGGTCGAACGGTAATGGTGCGGACGTCAGACGTCAGACTGGCACAAAGAAGACGCACCGTGAACTAACGGTACCGCTCTGGACCTTGGACTCGAGTTGACAACTGTTGGACCTTGTACCCGAGCGGGCCGTGCGCAAAAGGGGAAATAACGGGATCCTCGCGGCCTATAAAGGGACGGCGCAAGTGCAGCTCAGTCACTCAGGCAGTCAGTCTCAACACGCGAGGAGCCGTCGAGGAAAGTACCGGTGCGAGTCGCGCGGTCAGCGCGTAGTCGGAACGAAGTCTGAAGGCGGAGGAGTAGGAGTTATTCAACCAGACCGCGCGTGAAGGAGGTAGTGAGACAGAGCGTTGAAGGAATGAGTTCGGGAATAAGAACGCGTGTATAAGTCGGAAAAGAATATACAGTGGAAGCGTAGGGCAGCAAGGGGTCCGCAGTACACGGAAGGACGAGCACTGCAAGTGAAGAGTGATCCTGGGAGTGGAGGAGAAGGACCTGACGTGTCTGAAAGGGTCAATGGAGTCCGTTGTCAGCAAAGGTGGTCCCAGGCCGAGCGTTCGCTCGCCCATGGACGATACACCCAGCCCCATAACATCCTAAACCCGATCCAGCCGGCAGGTGGTCCTCTGGAGGAGACAACAAGGACTTGGTGTGTTCGAAAGGGACAGTGGAGTCAGTGAGTGGAGTCAGTGGTCGGCTAAGGTGGTCTCAGGCCGAGCGTTGCCTCGCACGTGGACGATACACCCTACCCCATAACTTCCTAATACCGGCCGTTGTCAAGGAGTACACCTTGTCAGGAGAAACGCCGCAGGAGTAACGAGATCGGCGAAAGGGTCAGTCATAAAACAGTAGAATAAATCGATTATAATAAGAACCATCTGCTTTTCCTTGGTCGGGCAATCACACAAATCATACATTTGGTGGGACGAACGCACATACTCTCTGAGCTAGCCGTTGCAATCCGTAGCGAGCAGAAATAGAAAATAAGTTCGTTACAGCTGATTTCGTTAGTTCTGATTTTGTGAAAAGAGATTGGGTCAGTCAGTTTTCGATCATTGCGCAGAGCAGACATGCCTCGCTCACGCGCCAGAAAACGTTGCGCAGATAATAACGAGAGTAGTGAAGAGAAAGAAGGGCGGCCTGATGATTCTTCGCGTCTCATTGGCTGTCACAGACTTGCTTTCCCGGTATATCATGGACAAAGTTCCGAGAATGGTTTCTGCAACATTTTGCGGAAACAGAAACATTAGCGGCAGCAGTTATGAATCTGCCAAATGAACGCCATGCGAAAGGCGAGTGCCTTTCGTTATATGGAAGCCGAATGGTTACTTCGCTTATGGCCACATGTAAGACACTGAGTATGGAGCAAATCGCATTGTTCACTACACTGGCGCATGCAGCTGGAATTGGCAGGCTTTTGCGGCGTTTAGTTTTCACTTCTGACATCAACACTCTGAACGAGCTGCACCAAGAACTGAAGGCATATTCATTTGACGCTAGACCGAGCCACCTTTAAAACGATCGTACATCAGAGTCGCCAGGAAAACGAGCTAAGCCCTACATCAAGTGTCACAACTGCGGGAAGCTTAGTCACAAAAGGTCGGATTGTCGATCAAAAGCAATGTCAGTGCACGTCCAGCAACCCGGCAAGCAACCATCAGGGAAAGACCGATCTACTTTGACTTGTTTCACCTGCGGTAAAGCTGGACACATCTCTAAATACATCTATGTATGTCCTGATCGTCAGGAGCGTTCGTCGTCTACCAAAAACAGATGTCAATATCTGTACCGTTTTTGAACCTGTAGGAACGTTTTCGCAATCTGGTGAGTCGTTCCAAGCGAGTGTTCGCTCATCAAGGAGCAAGTCATTTTTGTGGGAATTGGAGCATGAGCAAATACGGCAAAATGTAATATCTATTTTAACTAATGAACTCGTCCTAGCTATATTTGACCCACAATTTTCTATCGAGCTATGGCGCTATTTTGCTGCACCGAATTGAACAGAAGCTTCGAGTTATCGAATATTGTAGCAAGATGACATATTCAGCAGAATCACGATACCATTCATATCAACTAGAGACACTTGTTGTCCACAATTCTATAAAACACTTTCGCCATTACTTGCATGGCCGTCATTTTGTTTGTGGCCTTTAGAGTTCATAAGTGGTGGTCGTACTTGCAATCTTTTGAATTTGATATTCAGTATAGACCAGGTGAGCGTATGGCTCATGTTGAGTTTCTGTCTCGGAATCCGGTTCCAAAAATTGTCAAAACTTCCATTGGCGTAGTCGAAAGACATATCAATCTGACAGGAATATCCGAAATTGGTCTGAACAGCAAAGAGACGAATAAGCTTCTTCTATTATCTCTAAATTGGGTAGCGATTAATTTTCCGAGGATTTGGTCTGGAACTCTATACCGAAAAGTTCAAAGCAGTTTAGGTTATTTATCTCTTGAGAAAATGTACGAGTTCTATTGGTTCGCTAAATGTCTAAATATCTTCGCCAATTTGTGAACAACTGTATAACTTGTAGATTGTCAAAACCTCCGTCTGGCAAAATACAATCCCAACTCCATTCCATTCCTAAAATCGAATCATGTGGATATTACATGTAAAATCAAAGGAAAAATCTACCAGAAGGAGTACATAATTGTGTTGATAGACGCATTTACCAAATTTGTCTATCTTCCTCATACTATGAAGTTAGACACTGATAGTTACATTAAAGAGTGAGGTCTGTTATATCGTTATTCGGAATCCCCTCCCGACTTATCACTGATCAAGGTCGTAGTTTTGCTGGTTCGGCATTTCGTGATTTCTGCTCAGCACAGAAAATGGATTTACATTAATTGGTGCACAGGTGCTAGTTGTGCCAATGAAAGGCCAAGTGAAGCGAGTCATGAGAACTTTAAGTCCATGCTGACGTCCAAACTGGCCCAGGATATTGGCAGGAATCTTTAGATGAGATCAAGCTGCCCCTTGTAACCCAATAGAGTTACAAAACTCAGTCCATTAGAGATACTTATTGGCAAAGAAGCAAGGCTATTTGGTCTTACACCTGTTGTAAATGAAGAAAATATTGTCGATGTGGGTTCAGTTAGATAAATGGCAAAACGTAACATTGAATAGAATGCCAAAATTGTTAAAGCTTGACTCGATAAAAATAAAGCTTCTATTGTAAGACACAAGGTAGAAGACCATGTTTTGCTTAAAAATAAAGAGCGTCATCGGACCAAACTAGATCCTACGTTTATAGGTCCACTTGTAGTGTCCGAAGTATTACCAGGAGATCGATATAAACTCAAAGCATTAAATAATAACCGAACTTATAAATAATCTCATGAATCTTAACGATGTATGCCTGAGAAGAGGATTACCACAGTGTTTGAAGATGAAAGCGCAGAAGACGCCAGTGAGGGCTGTGATCTTGAGAATGACTAAGAACTCGTAAACCCCCGGACCTATTCCAAATGCGACATTCTCTACCTCATGGGTGCCCGAGTTGTGTGGTTCGCCATTTTGTTGCAGTTAAGTTTAAATTTCGTAACGGTTGAAGATGTGAGTTAGCTGGCCGTCTTATAGACCGCGTCATCTGGTAACTGCTAACAAAAGATGGACTGGCCGGTTTGAAAACTATACGCCAGCAGAAAAATTAATTGAAAATCAAGAACTTTAACGATTTCTGTGTGAAGAGGATTATTATTATTATTATTATTATTATTATTATGATTATTATGATTGATGGATTGATTGGTAATCCGGATCTCATGGCTTAAATGTAATAAATGAAATGTTTTAAATATTTGTATTGCATTGAAGAATAACTTTATATTTCGAAAAAAAGAGAATAAGCCTTTGAAAGATTCTGTTTAATTTTTTTTCAAAAAGGAAGAAAAAGGGGGTTATAATAAATTAACAACGATGATCGATAGTAACGGATTGCTAGCACACGAGGACGTTTAATAGTTTAGGAAAGCCGTCTCCCAGATCATTTAAATTTAACGACATTTCTAGCAATTGTGTGTTTCTGCTTGGCACGCACCATGCAGTCGCCTTTTCTATTCTTTTGGTACGCGGCAGAGAACCGTTAGAGTTTCTGCCGAACGTTGCCTGAATGCAGGGGAGCGGCCTACCAACAGCGAAGACAGCCGCGATGCAGGAAGAATCAAGGGCGGTCAGGTCAAACTGTGATTTATGGACCTTGGACCCCGGCAAAGCGGAGAGACCTTGAACTAACGTACCGCGCCCAAGGGCACGGAGGTCGAACGATAACGGTGTGCACTTTGGACACGGCGAGGACCGTAATAATCCAGAACGAGAACTAATCTTAAATTTGGTGGGTTGAAGTAACCAAACTCTATAAGATAGCCGTTGCAGCTCGTAGCAAGCAGACGTAGGAAAACAGTTCGTTACATCTGGCGCCTAACCGTGATTGTAGGCCAGGAGAAGAGAGATTAAGTGTTTATATAGCTTGAAAAAGGCTGACAAATGTGGAGAAACAGGTGAGGGAGTTGAGGGCGAGAAGCCGTTCGAATTTCTGGAACAGCTGGAAAGTTCAGCAATGAAACTAGTAGACCAGGCGCACGTCGTGCAGAAAATGGAGATGGGCGCCTATGGCACCAGCAGTCGGTGACTTGGACCTGGCACGCGCGGTTGGATCCGGTGCGGTCATTTGGGCGATGATCCGGAAAACCCGAGATCTTCGTTTACGCATCCGGCCGGAGAAGGAGAACCCGGAAAAGAGCCAGTGCCGCCTCCGCAGCCATACTGACCACCTAGTGTACTTCGTTCGAGGGCTTTATGCCATTGTTCCTTACTCAATTGTTCTATTTGGTACCGCTAACTCAGTTTTCTCCCAAATAGACACAATTTTGGTACGGAGTTACCACACTGGTACGAGGTTACTACACTGTGTTCTCTTAATCCGCATGAATTCTTGTTTTCATAAACCTTGAGAAATAAAAATTCGTTACCAAGAAAAAATAAAAAGTATTTAGGCTTAACGGGGCTGGGCTCACTGAAGCACTGTGATAAGAAGTTATAAGAATACTTTTTATAAGCGCGAAGCCCACAGCCTACCGGCCACATTATCGGTGACGGTGATACCCGGACGGACTCTGAAAGGGTAGCCGCGATCATCGATTTTCCGTTACCGAAGAGCTTAAAAAGTTTGCGGAGTTTTATGGGATTGTGTGGATGGTACCGGAAATTCGTCGCAAACTTCGCAACGCTTCCTGCACCATTGACCGACAAATGTAGTCCGGATTTCGTGAAGCCGTTTGGAATACATTGCGACGCCAGTAAGTCAGGCGTAAGGGCGGTGTTGGTGCAATCGCATTTGTCTCAAAACATCTAAACAAAGCTCAACGCAATTACACAGTCACGGTGCTAGTATGTTTTGCCAGCTATAAAAGCTCTTAAGATCTTCAGAGCTTACGTGGAAGGACTCCAACTCAAAATAATAACTGATCATGCGTCGCTTAATCATGACTTAAATTCACGACTAGCGTAATGGGCATTAGCTTTGAAAAGATTCAATTTCGAGATTGAACACCGCAAGGATTCTTTAAATGTTGTCCCGGATACATTGTCTCGTGTGAATGAAGAGCCTTTGGCCGCTGTGGATTTGCAGGAAGGGTTGATTATTGAATTAGATTCCGAATTCTTCTAGTCTGATGAGTAAACAAAACTAGTAGAGAAAGTGAAGGAAAATACTGCAACAAACTGGTTTTTATACAGAAAAGCTGAGCACCTGACTGGAGAACAAATGCACGATGAATATGCGTGGAAACTTTGGGTCCCCAATGAATTTGTTTCGGGCATTCTTTCTCTCGCGCACGACAGTCCTTTGGCCTCGCATAGTGGTATTCACAAAACTATAGAAAGAATAAGACGTTATTATTCTGGGCTTGACTCATCTGAACTTCAACCCCGACGGACATGTTCTTAACAGAGGTCCAGTTAATATCGAAGATTAAGTGCAAAATTCAAGCCCAAGTGCAACCATCATATAAAATCGAAAAGACGCTAACACATATTTATATGTGTTAAAAACCTTATATATATCTGTGAACAAGATAAACAAAAAAAGTGAAAACAATAAACAAAAGAAAAATATGAGCGCATCCGACGCTCAAAATCAGAAGCGAGAGCTTCAAGCTAAACAAAACAAAAACAACTCCTACCTCTCATTCACCCACATATCAAACTACAGAAACAATTATCAAAGCTTACACCCTCAAAGTGATGGAAGAGCGCGATCTTGCTCTCCAGCATTGGAGAGACCCAACAATTACTCTCAGCACAGGAGCGCAGAATGCGCGCCAAGCTCATCTGCACGTACACCAACAACAACTTCCGCTATACCAATAAACACACACTCAACTCTCCCGCTCAACTCTTCCGTTCTCAGCAACTTCAGAAACCAACACCACAACTGCAACCGTTTTGAACTAATAGCACAAGATGATGAAGACGAAACCCAAACTGACAATGGGACAAATGCAACTATAAATACGCAAATGCAAATTGAACACAAAAAAGAAAAACCGCCCCTATATATGTTCAAAATGATGAAAACATACACCAACTAACTACTGCTTTAAATTCATTGGAAGATATGATATGAACTAAAAGCACAAATGAAATAAAAAAACAGTCACTAGAAACTACTCACTATCACAACATATTAAGACTATTGAAAAATAAAACGACCAAATACTACACCTTCAGACCAAAAGACTAGATAGGGTTTAAGCTAATTCTTCGTAACGTCCATCATGCTACAGACAAAGACGGTATTATCAATGAACTAGCTCAGTAAGGGCATGATGTTATAAATTTACACAACATCCAGCGCTACAACTCCAAACAACCATTGCCTCTATTCTCTATTGAACTCAAAATGAAAGACAATAATAAAGACATTTATAAAATTGAGCACCTACTTCATCGCAAAGTAATCTTTGAGCCACCGCGACCAAAACGAACACTTCCTCAATGTACAAAGTGCCAAAAATATGGACATACAAGAAATTACTGCACCAAAGACCCTACTTGCGGAAAGTGCGCTGGAAGGCTGTACTATTAACACACGATCGGACAGAACAAGCACTAAATGTGAACTATGCAGTGAAAACCACACTGCAAACTATAAAGGTTGTATGGTGTACAAAGCACTACAAATTCAAAAATACCCAACTCTTCGGAAAAAGGAAATACCTGTAACAGAAACAACACATCAAACGACACAACACAGTACAACAAATAACGTAGTAAAAGCGTGAAAATGTTCATCATATTTGTCATTTGGGCTTTTAATTGTTTCATCATTTGCTTAAGTTCGTCAAAATCATTTTGTGCAGTTTGGCTTAATTGAGTTGAAGCAGGTTGTATGTCAGGTACAATAGTAGGTTGAGTTGTTCAGTTGGTTTGATGGCTAGTTACTTGGTTTTTATTTAAGACTCCGGCATAGGATAAAGCTGGCGTATTTATGGCTAGTTAAAAAAGCTTAACGCGAGAACCTAACAATAAAATCATACCTAGACCTCTCTTCCGACCATTCCCCAATATTAATTACATTACATGGTGGACTAGAAGAAAACAACAACGAATCCCCTTTATTTAACCACAAAACAAATTGGAACATGTTTCGCGTTATTTTGGAACAGAACATGGAAATAAATATCTCTCTAAAGACAAACAACGAACTGGACTATGCAGTAGCATATTTAAATGACAACATCATATATGCAGCAAGGACACCATCTATATAAATGATCACATTAAAGAAAACTCCCGCTTTTATTAGAGACAAAATCAGACAAAAGCTTAAACTTAGGAGGATATGGCAAAGGACTAGGCATCCAGAAGATAAAAACAAACTTAATAGAGCAACAGACGAGCTCAAGAGAACTCTCAGGGAAGACAAAGATAACCGGCTTCAATACTACCTTAGCAAACTTGGAACTTCCTTATCTACAAACTATTCCCGACGAATTGACGAACCCAACTATACACAAGCCACCTATAAAAAGAAACAACAACACATGGGCGAGATCAAACAAAGAAAAAGTAGACACTCTTGCTGAACACTTCAAAACATAATTTACTAATGACATGGACAACGACAATGCTGAGCTTCCAAGACAAATCACCAACTTAAATTGTGCAATTAAAACTATAGCAAAGGCGGAAATTAAATTTCACATAAAACAAATTAAAAACAAGAAAGCACCCGGATATGATTTAATCAGAGGAAAATTTTTTTAAGAACTACGGGACGCTATAATCATCACCTATATTAGAAACTTGTTTAACGGAATCCTTCGGTTGCAGTACTTTCCCATAACTTGGAAGGTAGGCCAAATTAAAGCCATTCGAAAACCAAGTATTTGAAAAACTCCTATTTAATAGAATCGAGCCAATCCTAAAGCAAAAAAATATAATACCTCCTCACCAATTCGGCTTTCGGAAGCAGCACTCGACTGTCCAACAGGTCCATCGAGTAATTAACAATATAACAGACGATATTGACAAAAATAAATTTTGATATGCTGTGTACTTGAACATTGCTAAAGCATTTGACAGAGTGTGGCACAAAGGACCGCTACATAAGCTAAGAAATATACTACCATATAACCTATATACCATTCCTCAAAGCTATATAAAGGACCGATTTTTCTATATTAAATACGACAATGAATGCTCAGATATTATGCCAATGTCAGCGGGTGTTCCCCAAGGTAGTGTGCTTGGGCCCATATTATACCCGATTTATACCTCCGATATTCCAGCGCCAACAACCCCTGGATCAAGGGTATCAGGTATCCTGGTTTGAGAGATGGGGTATCGAAATAACTTAAGATAAAACTCAACAAGTAATACAACTTAATTGGCTAATAGGAAAACACTCAAAACTAGAATTACATAATAAAATAGCAATATACAAAGCGATAATAAAACCAATATGGACGTATGGAATAGAACTCTGGGGAACTGCCAGCGAACGCAATCAAAAACGCTCAGAATAATCACAAAAGTCGAATATTACATTAGAAACGAAGACATACATAATGACATAAACATAGAAACAGTCAACGAAACTATTTAAAAAAAACAGCAAAAAACACACAAATAACTACTTAGCCACCAAAACACAAACTTGAGGCAAATACCGATGACAGAGTTGAAACCAAGAAGATTAAAACGCAGAACTCCAACAGAATTAAACAATAAAATTATTAATGTATTAGCGTATCCTTGCACTGGGAAGGGCGCTACTTTTCTTTTTCACATCTAGTTAACCAATTACTTATTGTTATTTTTTAAAAAAAGGTTGTAGTTTAAAGAAAAAAATTTAAAAACAAAAAAAATTCTAGGCCTGGTATCGTTTCTGACATACCGCATGTTAGGTTTGTGAGACTACTAAAGCACCGCCGCTAGGAAAAGCGCCTGAGTCTCAGCGATTCATCTAACGTTTATTTATCGATTTTTCCGGCCGCATCCTAGGTCAAGGAGCGGCTACATAGGTATCTTTATTGTCGTGGATCATTTTTTGAAGAACGTATTCTTAAAGCCAGTAAAAAAAATCGATTCCCACGTCGTCATAAAGTATCTGGAAAACGAATTGTTAATGACGTTCAGAGTCCCCGAAGTGATACTGTCAGACAACGGTTCTGAATTTCGAGCTAGAACGGTACGGCGTTAAGCACATGTTGGCCACTGTTCACTCGCCTCAGACAAACGCTTCGTAGCGTTTAAACCGGTCGGTAATTGCTGCAATCCACGCATATCTACGCCTCGACCAAATGGATTGGGATGAATTTCTCAGTCGAATATGTTATGGATTAAGGTCTGCAGTACATTCTAATATTGGTACAAGTCCTTATTAAATGGTATTTGGGCAGCACATGATCGGCGCAATTTCAAGCAAAGCTGCTTTCAAACAGGTTATAACGCCAAGCTCAGACCTACGTTCGTGAAATCTCGAGGTCGTAAGAAGATCGGCAACTCGTACTACGAGCTGGAACACCTCCAAGGACGAGTTATGGGTACATATGCCAAAGATATTCGGCAATAAGGTACCTTCAGTCGGTCTCAGCCTAGGGTGTCTTCATGAGTACCCTAGTCTGAGTGTAGCGGGGGTTTTGTAGTGGCGACTGAAGCTGTTATGTTAGATTACTTTGAAAGCTCCAGATAGACAAACTTTAGGAAGCTTGCGCTTAACCGTGGGATTCTTATTTAGGGTCATATTAAATGCAGTATTATGCATGGGGAATATACTAGACGAGATGCAACTCTTTATCAGCTGAACCCGGAAAGTTTTGGTATAATTTGGTTGTCGCAAATAGAGTGACTTTCAACTGATCGTGATTTTCGCTCATGGCCTAGTAAAGTCGTGAAAGGTTCGTGTTGTTGTAAAATTATAACCTGCGGGCGTGTAAATTTTGTTTAGTGCGGAAATATATTATTAGAGTGAGTTTTCCTTGCCACAAAATGGTGTGCGGTCTAAGTTTTTGTGTGTGTTTTCCAGGCGGAATTTAAATCTGGAAAAATCTTCGCATGACTGAGCCATCGCCCAGCAGCGCTACCGCCCTGACCCCCAAGGTTCGACTGGGGCAGTCAAAGGGTTTTGAATATCGGGGGAATAGACGCGAAGGCTTTAACTTTTTAAGCGGACAGAAAGAGAGAAAAGAACCAAGTCAGGCCGTGTAGTGGAGCATCCGTAGAGCACCCCTTCCCTTCACAGCCGCAAATAAATTGAGACCCCGCGATTTGTGTTTATCTTAATTAATATTGTATTAGAAATAAAAGGGTCCAAAGTAAGGCTAAGCGCGCGGACAAAAATAGCCGCGTTAGGAGACAAGAATACACTTGGAGAAGCTCCCGATGAAGTAAACATATGAAAAATCAAAGATATATATAAAATAATAATATAATATAATATAAAATTGTGGATAAGGAACTGGAGTCCCCCGACCCGTTAGATCACTTGAGAACATTGAGATCACCTGAGAGCGACAATATAGCGATCTCCACGGCGTTCTGCGCGAAAACACAGATCTGCCCTTGGACTATTGGATTTGGGGACACTTGGTTTCAAAGAGACGGTGCAACAGCACACAATTCAAGAGCATCGATGGCTGTTTTGAGGGAACACTTTCCGGAGCGCCTTATCCCAATTAGAGGCGATTTGGAATGGCCGGTACGCCCTCCCGATCTGTCCTCTTGTGATTTTTTTCTATGGGGTTTTTTGAAATCCGGTGCTTATGTGAACCGTACAAGATTTGAAAAGCAACATCCAAGAAGAAATTGGAAACATAACACCTGCTATGCTAACAAGAGTAAATATTTTCCGATGCCTACAATAGTTTTCATTGACTTCTGAAAAATGGAAATTATGCTATCGCACCCTGTATATTATAATGTTTTACAATAATCCACCAAAAAAATGTGTACCCGAAGAGGAGACTTAGTTTACATCACTTTTGTATATTTAATTTTATTTCAATTAAATTTTATGGTATTTAATATTTTTTTATATTATTTAATCTAATCAACTTAATTATTTCCCCTAAGATGAATACATTTTCACAGAGTGCGCATTTAAATTTGGTCCAGAGAACGTTTATTTAATGTCGATTTGATTCGAAATTCGAGTGAAAGTATCTGTGTGTTGGTACATCCTCAAAGTATTCGTGGAAAATGCCACGCTTTAATTTCAGCACATCTTCGGAAGATCGATCTTTCGCCGAGGATTAAAAATGAGTGAGTTTTATTTACATACAAAAATTTAAATTGGAAATGACACACAAAAATCACTGACAGAAATAACAAAGAGAAATCAACTTAGTAACAAACAGAATTTTTTTCAAATTACATACCTGGAAAAAATAATAGACAAATAGAAAAAAGGAATTAAATACAAATTTTTTTATATTTATTTTTCATATGATTAGGAAAAAAATGCGGTTATAGCTAAACCTTTGTCAGACCTTTTAAGAAAGGAAGTGAAATATGCATAGAGCAGACAGTCATTTACATGCCATCATGTACATGAGTCAAAAGACGTTGCAGTGTGCTGTAAAATATCACTCATACGAACTGAAAGTTCTGGCAGTCATTGCAGCACTGACAAAAGGATACAAAGTTTAAAATAGTCACGGATTGTAATGCGTTTGCAAGGACGATGAAGAAGAAAGATGTTCTGTTGCGAGTAGCTAGGTGGGCAATGTTTTTACAATACTATGACTACGAAATCGAACCTAGATCAGGAACAAAGGTGAGGCATGTAGACGGTCTCAGTCGAGTGGAATGTTTTACATGAGGCTGACTACATAATAAATGAGATATTGTTCAAGGATCCATGCAGAGAACTAATCGTGATTCCATATCAAATGAAAACTGAAATCACAGGGTCTGGTGGAGAAATCTTATTTCATTCCAAAGCTGAAAAATAAGGTGCAGGAAGTTGTGTTGAGTGCATTTTAGTAAACTCAAAACCAGGTAGACAGGAGGGATATCGCAGTCCAATTGATAGGGGAGACAAACCATTCGTCACTTATCATATAGATCACGTAGGACCGATGGAGATCACCAAAAAGATGTATAATCACAAACTAGTCATCGTTGATGCATTTTCGAAGTACGTTTGGTTGTATCCGACGCGAAGTACTGGGGTAGAGGAGGTACATAATTGCTTAGGGAGACAGGCGGTAAATTTTAGTAACCCATTCAGGATTGTGTCGGACCGTGGTGCAGCTTTCACATCAAATTTGTTCAGGGAATATTGCGAAAAACACCAGATTCGGAATTTATTTATCGCTACAGGTGTACCTCGGGGTAACAGTGAAGTCGAAAAAATGCACAAAATCGTGGTGCCTATGTTGTCGAAGATAAGCCTGGAGAACCCTGGAAATTAGTACTAGCATGTGGGTAAAGTTCAACAATTGATAAACAATATCGAGCCCAGAAGCACATGTAAGTTGTTGACAGTTCAGAACTTAAAGAACAGGTGCAGCATAATTTGATACATGAGTTGGAAAGAGTGTAAATTATGAGTCAGGACGATAGGAATTATATAGAAGCGTTGCAGTTAGAGAACAGGCGAACTTTCAATCGGAAGAGAAATGACGAAAAGCAGTACAAGGTCAACGATCTACTACAATCATACGTATTATATCAGTATGGTATGGTTATGGAGTTGGTCTGAAGTTAAAATGAAAGTTTCTTGGCCCTTACAACATTGTAAATGTTGATAACCAGAAAGTGGGAGACCAAGGTCCTTTAAAAACATCCACTGTAGCTGAGTTCATGAAGGAGTTCGGGACGAACACCCAGTCAGGAGGGCCGAATGTAGAAATCGGAACCAAGCGTTGGTTTTAATAACGCCACAGGATAGCGTGAGAGAAAAGAGAGAGAGAGATGAATAAAATTGAGAAGCAGTCGGTGCCGAGATCTCATGGGTAACACATGAACCACACATTTTTGTAAGCTCATTAAAGTTTTGCCGAATATTAATCAAAATACAACGTCGTCGCAGGAGTTTGTTGTCATTCAACGGAACCCTGGGGCCATGTATATAATCTTGATTCTTCTTGAACAGCCGAGTAGATCTGGCCATGTCTGTCTGTTCGTTGAATGTCGAGATCTCAGGAACTATGAAAGCTTGAAAGTTGAGATTAAGAATACAGATTCTAAAGACAAAGACGCAGCGCATGAGACATGGACGCAGTTGCCCCAAGTTGACACTCCCACTCCGACGCCCACAAAACGCACAAAACTGCCACGCCCACAGTTTTGAAAAATGTGTTAATTTTTTTCATAATATTATCAGTCTTTTCTTGTAAAGTTCTATCGATTCTGCAAAAAAAAACTCTTTGACTCTTTGACCTAAAATCACACACAATTGCCACGACCACACTTTTGAAAAATGTTTAGATTTCTCTTTGTATTGGCAATTTTTATCGGTGTACCAAAAACCACGTCCCTCCTTTCACCAACAAAACGACCAAAACGGTCAAGCCTACACTTTTTTACACAGTTTTTAAATTTGTTCTCATTTTATTTCCCAATATCTATCGATATCCCAGAAGAATTATGAAATTTCGCGTTCGGATTTCTTCTAGCTAGGTAACGGGTATCTGATAGTCGGGGAACTCGACTATAGCATTCTTTCTTCTTGTTTTTAATTTAATTTATTTTCCACACAAGGATCTTTTTTTTGATACTTCTTTGTATCCCACCGACTGCGCCAGTAAAATATTTCTACTTTAGTGAGTCGAACTAATGTAATGACTTAGAACAACACTAGGGATAAAAATGATCGGAGAAATAGTTTTCACGTCTTTGTATTTTTGATCTCAGCTTAAGACTTAATTTAAGTGACAAAAATCTTTCTTATACTGCCCGTAAACAACGGAAGCGAGATCGGCCGCTGGGAATATTGTTGAATATATATATACAACTAGCGGATGTGAATTGTGTACATTGCGTAGGATTCGCCACTCTGCAAATTCTTATTTCTTCGGAAAGTACTGATTATGTGAAAATATCACTTATTGCTAATTTGTTTATATTATTTCGGAGCGAGATCGCGCGCTTGGGATATTTACAATACAATACAATGAGTGGATGTGGATTGTGTGTATTTTGCCATTCTGCATATTCTTATTTCTTCGGATAGCGCTAGTTATATGAATATTATATATATATAATATAACCGATTCGGTCGTTCTTATTATTTATAACTGAAGGGTGGCACATTTATTATTTTATGTTATTATTATGTAGAGTAAAAGCATACAAAAGATTCGTTGAAAAGTATGTTACCGTTATTACCTTGGTTATCAAAGAGTTGACACAACTTAAAAATGAAAGGTCCAGACTTTATACAAAATTTTGAAATCTCGGTTATCAGTCTATCTTATCTAAATATTAAGTGCTCGGACAAAGGCAAAGAAAAGCTTACTGCTCTATGATCTTCAGGGTGTTAGCCTGTCTATTCGAAAGGCTTCGACCTTGTGCAAGCCTCGACTGAAACTGTTTACTTTATCTTGAATAGCAAGATGCAACTGCTTGTCTTTATATAAAGGTGGTGAAATAAATTTGATCAACCTTACATGACTAAAATTATATGCATTTCGTCCGTCCGATTCTTTAGTATGAATCTACAATTAGGAATTCAATCTTACCGCATTGAATTTTCTTAAAAACATTCTTGTCGTTGGCCTTATGACACCAAAATTGGGATGCAAACCTTATATTACCTTACCTTATATTACCTTATATGACCTTCCCAAGCTAACAGTAGAACGATGGTTGAAACAGTCTTTATTATACGCGTTACTCGTAGAGTATAAGGGTATACTTAATTAGTTGAAATATATGCAACTGGCAGAAGGGAGCGTTTTCGACCATATAAATCTTATCTTATATATAAATATATTCTTGATCAGGATAAATAGCCTAGTCAATCTAGCCATGTCTGTCTGTCCGTCTGTATGTAAGAACGTCGAGATCTCAGGAGCTATAAAAGATAGAAGGTTGAGATTCAGCATACACACTAGCTGAGTGACGGGGAACTCGACTATAGCATTCGCTCTCGTTTTTAATCTTATTCGTGGTGAAGTTGTTAGTCCCGTATTGGTTAGTCGGCTAAAGTTCGCTGTTCCAAGCAGATTCACTTGGAACTACATACTCCCTATCCTCAATCAATCTAACTAAAAGTTACATGTCACCTGTGTCAACCGGCATTGCCAACAACCAAGCATCGGAACAGAGTCGACGTGGCGTTGACGCCTAGCGGAATCTGACAACTGGTGAGGTTGAGTAATTATTGTAAGAAATATTGGTAGTAAACTGACTTCAACCGAAAGCCATAAAGTGCGTTACGTTACTGAATAATCGGGTCATTACAGCATCTATAGAGTATTACCTCTAATACCTCCTCTTACCTCTAATCCTGACTGTCTTCCGGTCTCTCTTTCCCAACTTGTATACCCTTTTCCTCTATGAGTTATGGCCATAAACACATTCGTTGAAAATTCGTTGAAGAAGGGAGCGTTTTGAACCGTATAAAGTCTATGTAATCGTGATCGTTGATCATGAAATTAAGTATGCAGACTCCAGACACATACACGCCTCGCAAGTCAAATCACACTTAGAAAATGTTTCGATATTACTTGTTAGTTTTGCTAATTTTTGATCGACTTGCCAAAAAGAAAACTTGTCCCACACGTCTACAATCTTAAACAATTTTTCTTTTTTTTGAGTATTCTAAATTTCTATCGATTTGCCAAAAATAAATATGTTCACGCTCAAGATTCGCACTTCCCCTATTTGAATACGGGTTTCTGATAGTCGAAAAACTCGATTTTACATCTGTACTCCATGACTGAAAGAGGCTAATATATGTATGAATGAATATATGAATGTATATGTATGTATAAATTAAAAAAAAAAATTATTACCACCTTTTTATTTCTTTCACACTTTTAGAACAAAGACAAGAACCGAATTAGTCAGAGTTTCTGCGGCTGTTATGGGTATCGAGTTCTCATATGCAGCCGAAACAGCATTTGTTTCCCCAACACTTTTAAAAATTGGAGTTGAGCATCAGCATATGACACTCGTTTGGGCATTATCACCATTGGTTGGATTTTTTCTGTGTCCAATTTTGGGATCTTTATCTGATCGTTGCAAACTGAATATTGGACGACGACGACCATTCATTCTTCTTTTATCAATTGGAGTCATTTTTGGTAAGTGAAATCTAACAGTTTTTATAATAACAAGACATTTCAAATAAAGTTCAATATATAAAAATGCATAATAAAAAAAATAGATAACTCAATATATAAGTTTGTAAGATAAAGGTGTCGTTGAAAAGTATTTAACAGGTAGATCGAACTTAATAAATTATATATGTTCTTGATCAGAATCACTGGCCGAGTCAATCTGTCCTTATCCTTCCGTCCATCCGCTTATCCGTCCGTATGAACGTCGAGATCTCAGCAACTTTAAAAGCTAGAAGTTGTTATTCGACATGCAGATTCCACATATGACCCCAAATTGCCCACTGTGCTACCCGTTACTCGTAGAGTATAAGGGTATACTGGACTCGTTGAAAAGTATGTAACAGGCAAAAGGAAGCGTTTCCGACCATATATAGATTATATATTCTTTCTCAGGATCAATAGCCGAGTCGACCTGGCGGTGTCCGACTGTCCGTATCTCAGGAACTGTAAAAGCTACAAAGTTGAGGTTACAGATACAGATTCTAG
This sequence comes from Drosophila melanogaster, assembly GCF_000001215.4. NCBI lineage: Eukaryota > Metazoa > Arthropoda > Insecta > Diptera > Drosophilidae > Drosophila > Drosophila melanogaster. The sequence goes on along the minus strand of NT_037436.4, from coordinate 25,480,261 downwards.
AGACATAGACGCAAGTCTGTTAACCCACTCTAACGTCCTAAAACCACCCAAAACTGCCACGCCCACAGTTTGAAAAAACTTTATTTATTTTTATTTTAGCAAAATTTTTTAAAAGTCTTCTGCATTTCTATCTTCCAAAAAACTTTTACTCACGCCCACTCTAACGATCTAAAGTCGCCCAAAACTGACAGGCCCACATTTATAAACATTTCTTTCATTCCCTAATAGCTTTCGATATCCCAGAAAAATTATGAAATTTTGCGTTTGCATTCGCACTAGCTGAGTAACGGATATCTGATAGTCGGGGAACTCGTCTATACCAATCTCTCTTGTTTTTTATTCCTCATCAATATTATAAAATGGTCATATGTTATTGGTTGTAAGGAAATGTTTTGGAAAATTATTAATTCTACCAAATACTAATTCGTATGGACAATGTATACAAAGTATTAAAGCCAAATGTCCCAATCAGTTTTGTCAACGTCTTTATTGGACCTTACTTCAGAATGAAAGATTCAAATACCGCTTTGGCTACGGTATTTGCATTTTTGTTTGGTATTGGTATGCCAAGTAAGTATTTTGTCAGGTCACATATGAGAATATGCAGTCACTCTTTCATTACCATTTTCCAATTTTGGTAGTGGGCAAATTGTATCAACTATAGGGTATTATGCCTGTTCTGGTGTTTCGGTTATCGTATCGTAATTTTTTTTCCATTCCGCACTGCTTTTAATCTATTTTTAATATAGAAAACCACTATTTTTGTTTAACAACTCAGTCATCAATATATATCTCGCTCAGGGGCTTCTCTTGTCTTTTGAAAGTTCCTGGTGTCTCACCAGACTTGTCGCAATAATAATTACGCCCTGATGAAGCTACCAAACGCTCCGACAAAATTTCCTTTGTACTTCTTAGCCGGGCGCAATTATGATTTTAACCTCTTTTCAGGCACCCGAGACTTGTAAGTTCTTATTTTTTTGCAATCAGCAGCAGCCTGACTTTTGTACTATTTTATAAAAGATTTCGTTTTTCATTTATGACTGACCTCCACCTTTGTGTTCACCTTCCGATATTGTTTTTTTTTGTGCGGCGTTGCCACTCGATGATCTTAGTATTTCCGCAGTGTGACCCGTCATGTGGCGATAGTTCCTGTAGCCCAGGCTCCCCCGTCCCTAAGCACTAATGACTATAAACTAGTTTTTTACCGGTGAGTTAATGTTTGTTTAATATTTGTCATTGTTCCTGACTTTATATATTTGTCATTGTACTCTGGTTCGTCCGCGGAGTGGCCTCTGGCCTTGGCCTGACGCTGAAACGGGTGGCGTGTCCCGTCAGCTCTCAGGGTCGTCGATTCTCGCAATCCCGTGGGTGGGGATCATCTTTCTTTCCATAGATGGTTGTGAGTTTTGACTCTGACGGTGGTAAGACGTTCTGGCTGTTTCCCCTTTCTTCATCTCACGGACTCGGGTATTTTTATAGGACGCAGTATCCCGGTTTGCTTGCGCCGTGTCTCCGTTGACGCCTGCTTTGGCCTGACGCTGAAAAGGTAGACTTCCTGTACTGCATACTCCTACTGTCTTCTTCCATCAAATCCGCTTTATCGGTGTATCATCCTTAACGGTTATTGTGAGCTCGGCTATACTAGATATTCCCGTCATAGAACCGACTTGCGTGAGGACATTACACCCCAACATCAACGCATCCACAACTCATTGTTTATTTTTTTTTTATCGCACGGGTCCCACGGCCACCCCGCCCGACCAACCGACCGAGGGGCGCTGCCGTGTATCGTACGGCTCGCGAGAAGATATAGAAGCGATATAAAAAGAGAACAGGAACGAGGAAATTTATATAATGTAAAATAACTATATTAAATATTAGTGTTAGTAGGATCTAATTATGTATTAAAAAATTTAAAATCGATTGCTTTAAGAGCGGAAGAGAGTCAAGATTACAGATAATAGGATAAAGTCTATTATAGTCAGAACATAAATCTCTGTAAGGGTCATGCAACTCATAGTTAGATCTACAATGAATTAAGATAAGAGGTATATAGTTTTTAGTGAATCTACTTGGAACCGAGAAGTTAAGCCGACTAATCAAGTCGGGACTCTCAACATCGCCACGAATATACTGACAAATAAAGACTGTTCCAAGCATAGTTCTACGGTTAGCTAGGGAAGGTAAATTGATTAAAACTAGTCTACTGGAATAAGTTGGTAATATACGGTTTGCATCCAAATTTAGGCGCCGCAAGGCAAAAAGTAAGAAGTTTTTTTTTTGTACCGCTTCGATGCGGTCCGAGTGGCCTACGTATTGTGGACTGCAAACAGGTGATCCGTACTCAAGAATCCCTGGCCTTATTGACAATAGTCGAAATATGGTCAGAAAATTTAAGTTTAGGGTCCAGAAAAACACCAGATTATTCTGTCCAAAGTGCACCCACTTCGTGCCCATCGTGCGTATTGGGTTGACACGACAAAATGTCATAACTTTACACTTGGAGCCATTTCATTTTAATACGTTATCTAGATCAGTTTGTGCTGGAAGCAAAATTTAACATCGTCTGCGTACATAAGTACACGCGAATGTTTTATTACTAAGTGGAGGTCGTTAATGAATAAGGTAAAAGGCAGCGGACCAAGATGGCTCCCTTGTGGGAGATGGCTGATTGATTTGATTTGATTTAATTTGATTGAGTATGAGTAGTGTATGAGTCTAGTGGGCTGTGAATCTGTAGGTGGCTTGTGGCCTCTGCCGTGTAGAACACGGTTGAGGTTTTGTTGTTGAGCAGGTCGCGGAGGCAGGATTGGTTACTGGAGGTGGTAGGGTTTTCGCATTCCTATTCAATATTCATTTTGCTACATGGGACACTAAAAATTTGAAGTTCTTTGTTATTTTTTAGATTTTAGTCGAATATTTTTAAAATTTCCGTACCATTGAACGGTATTGTTATTATCCAACAGAACATGTAGCTTATTAGCGTCAAATTGGGACCTTAACTTCGAAAAGCTACGTAGACCTGGCATGCCTGTCTTGGATTCCTTGCTTAATTGGTGAATTTGTAATTTAGTTTATCTCGATGTTGTTTACAATGTATTTTGGAATTATTTTGAGCTCTGCAAATAGGAGACTTTCCGCTGTGCTTGTTAGGAGTGCATTCCTTTTTTATCCATTTCGCACTGCCTTTAATTTATTTTGAATATTATTTTGCTCGTTTCGTTTTTCATTTATGACTGACTACTTTGTCATCTATTTTATAAATTTTTTCCCTTTTGCGCTTTAAATCGAAAACCCTTTTATTTTCTATCTGCAACTGTTTTATGTTTTCGGAAGCTCTTACGCGCACTCTCTCTCCTCATCTAAATCCTTCACTAAGGATTCCTTTATCACAAATTAAGCTCTAGATCATTCGGAAGACGCATTTCAGTGCCAGTCAAGATTTTAAAAGGCGACACTAAAGTGCTTCTAGGCGGTGTGCTATTAATTATTTGCTGCACTTTACTGACATGCTTATACCAGTCTCCTGCACTTTCATGACTTAACTTCGACAACATCGACACTACTATCTTATGCATTCTCTCCACCTGACCATTTCCTCGTGGTACACCTGTTGTAATTACTAGATGCTGAATTTTTTGCTCCTCACAATACAACTTAAATGCCTGTGCAGTGAACGCAGTTCCCCTATCAGAGATAATCCGTAAAGGATTTCCAAAATTAGTAGCCTGACGCTCTAGACAACTTACAACTTCCTCTGCTCCTGTGCTACGGGTGGGATACAACCATACAAATTTAGAAAAACCGTCAACTATAACTAAAATGTGGTTGTAGCGCTTGGTCGTCATCTCCATTGGCCCAACATGGTCAATGTGATACGTCATCAACGGTCTATCTCCCTTTTCAATCGGGGTCAAGAAACCTTCTTTCTTCCCAGCTTTCGAATTAAATACAATACACTCCACACAACTGTCCACAACACGAACAACCTTTTTTTTAAGTTTTGGTATGAAGTAAGATTTCTCAACTAAATCTTGCGTTTTCTTCGCAGCAAAATGTTCTTGCTTATGAGCAATCATGATTATTTCATTTTCCATCTGCGACGGTACAACAATAAGTTCGCGATTACGATCTTTAAAAAGTATTTGGTTTTCTATATAAAAATCTTCATACCCCTTATTTTCTACAAGGCTTCTCACTACTTTCGTCCATTCATCGAGTAATTGTGCTTTTTTCAAGCGATGTAACATGAAAACATGATACTTTACTCAACGCATCAACATGTCTCATTTTCGTCCTTGAGCGATGTTCTATTTAATAATCAAAGTCTTGAAGGTATCAAAGTCTTGAAGGTCCTTCTTCTTCATCGTCATAGTGAACGCGTTGCGGTCTGTCACAATCTTAAATTTCAAACCTAACACATACACACTCCACTTCATTAATGCACCGATAACTGCAAGAACCTCAAGCTCATAAGAATGATACTTTTCTTCGCATTGGTTAGTCTTACGACTCATATATTGAACCGGATGAAACAAACAATCTTCTGGGTCTTTTTGTAAAAATACACCACAGAAACCATATTTTGAAGCGTCTGTATGGATTTCCGTTTCTAATTTAGGATTGTACAAGTTCAATGCGGGACTAGAAGTTAATGCTACTTTCAACTGTTCAAACGCTACCTTCTGCAGCACATCAAATTTAAACTTAGTATTTTGCCTTAACAGGTCCGACAAAGGCTTAGCAGTCACTGCAAAGTCTTTGACAAATCTACGAAAATAGACGTCAATCCTAAGAATCTTTGAACCCCTTTTTTATCATTTGGCAACGGAAAATTAACGATAGCACTTGTCTTCTTTCCAGAAGGCTTAATAGTACCACACTCAACTATATACCCCAAAAAGTTAACTTTCTTTTGCAACACCTGACATTTCGACCAATTTATTTTTAATCCATTTTCACTGGCAACACTTAACACCTTCTCCAGCTTTATCAATCCTTCACACACATTTTTACTGGTCACAATCACATCGTCCATGTATACTACTACATCTCCACTGTTGATTAGTTCCCTTAAGACTGCCATTATGAATCGAGTAAAAACTGCAGGTGAGTTTGTAATACCAAAGTGCACATACAGAAATTCGTACTGTCCCTTTTGTGTTACAAACGAGGTATATTTCTGGGATTCTAACTCAACGGGCACATGAAGGAAACCGTTAGTTAAATCTAAAGTCGTATACACCAAAGCACTCTGAAGCTTTTCGATAACAACGTCAACCTGCGGCATTGGAAAGTGATCACGAATTATCTTTTCATTTAATTTCCGATAGTCACAACACAATCGTTTTTTCCCATTCTTTTTCGAAACAAGCACCACTGGTGATGCGTATTCCGACAAACTCGGCTTAATAATCATGTCACGCCACCATTCCTGAACTTGACCATCCACAATCTTTTGTTCACACTCTGCCAAATGTCTTGGTTGTTGGAATACTGGTAAATCATCGGTTAACAGTATTTTCATCTTCACTGGTGTCGAACAATTTCGAATTGGCTTATAATCTCCAATTAGACTTAAAGCTTTTTCTTTTTGCACACTACTCAAATGCGATACACCCAACATGCAAATTAACTTTTTGCGGTATAAATTATTTAAAAAAATATTTTTTTATTTTTTAATATTTTTATTGGTGTTAAACTTTTCAACTTATCACTTTATTACAAGACACTTATTCTTATCTGTTAATACATTTATAAAACGTTCTTTTAATCCTCCCGAATCAGACTGATCTTCAAATTCTGAATCCTAATCCAATCAACCTCGGCCAGAAGCTTTTCTTTGAAACTTTCTGAACTTTTGATAAAAGCTTTATGCTGAAATTATTGCACTGCATTGTGAAATTCAATTATGCTGATCGATGCAGTTTTTGATTGAAGCGCAATAAGTTGGCTGTGGTTTGGTCTCCAAGCGGAAGCTGTGTTTACGTTAAGTTTGTGTTGTTTATATTAGAGGGTAGCTAAGCGCTGGCAAAGGCAATGACAAAAACAAAGACAAAGGAAATGCTGACGAGATTGAGAATTGAAATTTGTTTATAAACTGTGGAAGGGTGATATGTTTATGGGTTGGATAACTCTCCCCCTTCTAAAATGACGCGTCCCGCTTCATTATTAATTTCGTTTAAACGCTCATTTAATTCTGTTAAAAATTCTACTTCATTATTTGGTTTTTCTAGTTCTGGCCGTTTTTGTTTGGTTACAAATATATAATTTCTGAATTTTAATATTAACATAGTAATGAAGTACAAAATGATTAAAATTAGTAATATGAATGAAATTGAAATTTTCCAATTGTAAATTTCAATAAATGGGTTTAAAATATTAATGTTGTCAAGAGAATGTTCTGAATTGTTGGATTTTATATATTCTGATATTTCCAGGTTTTTAAAATGGTTGGTAGTAATGTACCCAAGTATTTTGTTTTCTGAGTTGGTGTATGAAATATTATTTATTGTAGTTGTGCTGTTAAATGTTATTAAATATGACCCGTTTAAATGAGAATCGTTCACAATATTATTTCCATTTATTAGAATGGCGCCTTCTTGAATGATATCTATATTCTTATTTTTTTCTAGAATTTTAGTGCAAATTGATTTTTCTCAATTTAGTAAGCGGGTAAAACAAGTCTTATCTTTACTTATAATACAATAGTTGTTAAAAAGTTCCTTTTTAAAATTAGATATTTCATAAAAGGTACTTTCGCATTTTGCGACCTGATTCGTTATTAGTATTTTTCCATCATTATGTGATATGGATCTGGCATAGTAAATTTCGCATCTGTTTGTTATAACGGGGTATTTTATATAAATAATTAAGAGTTCTTTATGCAATACAATTTTGAATGTGGAGATGTCCATTAAGTCTGCAATAATTACAGGCTGTTGTTCGTGATCTAATATTTCTTTAATGTCTTCATTATTTAAAATTTGTGTGTTGAATAAATCAATTTTGGCTAAATGTTAATAAACGTAAACGATGTTTTCGTAACGGCAATTCTTGATCAATAAAAATGTTTTTAAAGTGATCGGAAAGTGATTTTATCTCTTTAAACAATTTGGAATTAATAATAAATTGTTGGTTATTGTTTTCAATTAAATCATTTATTTTATTCTGTATTTTAATGAAATCATCGTGATCCGGAGTTCCAGCTAACCATTTCCAAACAGTGCCTAACTCATTTATTCCCCCTTTTGATCTAGTTGGTATCAGTTGTGACAGAATTAATTCCAGTATCTGTATTTCGTAAGTAATTTCCCATTTTGTCCGAATATTTGTATCTTTTCTAACATATCCTGATTCTTGATTGATTATTTCTTTAAGTCGGCACATGACTCATAGGTAAGGACATCCTTTTTGTCCTTGAACAGGAAGAATTCGTGATTGGAGTAATCAATTATTTCTGAAGTGGTTATCATTACGAATGGTATTAGAAGTAATAAGAAATGCATTTTCTGTAATTTAATAAAATAAAAAAAATATGGTGTTTGTTAAAACTTAATGTTGTCTTGTGAATAGTTCTGTTTCTATTATTGATTATAACTTTGTTAGGTAAGTTTTCCGTAACAACCTTTTTATTGTATCTAGTTTTTAACTTATTTCTTTCTCCGTGTTTCTTTTCATAAACAACTTGACCTACATGATATTCTTTTTCTTGGCGACCTTCATTGTGTGTTACTAACATTTTTTCTTGTGTGTTCTTTAGAATTCTTGAAATGTTTTCGTTATTAAAGGTTTTTGGTTTGTTGTAGAATATATGCTCTGATTGAATTCTTTAGCGGCTCTAATAATTATAGTCAGAATCGTCAGAATTCAGTGAGATTTAATTCTTCCTGTATACAACGAGCTAATTCTGTTAATGTTGAATGTGCCCTTTCTACATTTCCGTTTGAGGTACTGTGTCTGTGTCTGCGAAATGTAGTTAAACCACATCTTTGTGCAAAGGATTTAAATTGGACGGCAGAGGTAAAGCTTGGTTCATTATCAGTCATAATTCCTTTAGCGTGGGGAAATTGTTGGAGTAGTTCCATTACTTTATTCTCGATGTTTAGTTTGTTTTGTATTTCTTTTACAACCAGGAATTTTGAATACGCGTCAATACAAGTTAAGAAAATAAGACTTTGCGCGTAATATATGTCGATGTGTAAATTTTATCCTTCTTTAGTTGGAATAGGAATATTCCAATAGGAATTTTAATAGAATGCCTGTTGTATTTATTTTCGTTGCAAATTGTACAATTTTTTATGTATTCCTTTAATTTGATAAATAAATTTGGCAAATAATATAATCTATTGATTTGCTTGTAATTTTCATCTAAACCTCTATGAGCTCGACTATGTGTCTCTTCTATTATAATAGCTTTATCTTCATTATTTTCCACGTCTTGTAGAAATATTTTAGTATAAAGAAATTTTTTGGTAAAGTTATTTGTTAATGGTAATTGAATATGATAAAGATCTTCTAAAGTGCAATGAATTCCTACCGTTATGTTTGGTTTTAGATACTCCCTTAGTATTTCTATTAAGTTTTCTGGCCTGTCATTATCAATTATATGTCGTGTCTTATCAAAAACGTTCAATGACTCATGTATTGTATACCTCCCCTTTGTTAATAACAGTTGTTGTTGAAACTGATTTAACGGTTTTCGGGTCTCTTGTATTACATTTTCAAAACTACTTTCGGCAGAATGCTGTGTATTTTGATCTGAGCTTGATTGTTCTATATCACTGTTGGTGATATTATTTATTTTTATTCGAGGTAATGCGTCCGGGGTGAAACTTTCCATGAAAGAGTACCATCTTTTCATTTCCACGTTCGGGTTTTTATCTGAGATTGTAAATATAAAGATTAGTGGTTTGTATGTCTATACCAACAACACCATTTAAGTAATTCCTGAGATTTTTAAGAGCCCAAACTATTTGCCAACAATTCTTTTTTATTTGTGGCATAAAGTTGTTCGGTTTTATTTAATGTTTTGGATATGAATGTAATTGGTTTATTATCCTGTGATAAAACTGCTCCGATAGCTATATCTGATGCGTCTATCGTTAAAGTGAATTTTTTGTTATAATCAGGTTGAACTAATTCCACTTGTGCTATTAAATTATCTTTAAGTTCGTTAAAAGCTTTAACAGCTGGGTCATCTAACTGTATTGCAATTTTTGTAGACATTCTCTTAGAAATTTTTCCATTATTTCCTCCTAAGTATTTGGTTAGAGGTTTGGCAATTTTTTCATAATTTCGGACAAATTTACGGTAGTAGCCGGTGAGGCCTAGAAAACTTCGAAGCTCTCTAATGTTTTGTGGAATCGGATACTTCATAATTGTGGAAATTTTCTCAGGATCTGTTTTAATTACATTGTGAGAAACAATATAACCAAGAAATGCTGTTTCTAATTTAAAGAATTTCGATTTTTCTAGAGAAATTTTCATACGGCTTTTTGTAAAATATTAATTATTTGAATTACATCAGTGTAATGTATTAGAAAAGATTATTATATCATCCATATAAACATGACAAGTTTTTCCGACTTGTTCTCTCAATATGTCATCCATTGCTCTGTCAGGTATTGTGCTTTCGTTTAATTTTTTATAGTCGATGTTTTGGGGACCCATCTTCGTTTTGACCTTTTTTGGGCACTACTAAGACTGGTGAATTGTAAGGCCTTCTACTTGGTCTTATAATTTGTTCTTTTAGCATTCTATCGATTTCATTATTAACGAAATCTGAGACCGACATAGCATATGGATATTGTTTGCTATAAATTGCCCTGTCAATGTCAGTATTTATTTCTCCTCGAATATCGGTACGAAAAGGAATTTGCATATTTATTTTAGAATGCTCCTTTTCAATGTTATTCATAACTTTATTTTCAAGATCTTTTATTTGATTCAAAGTTATATTTGGGTTATGAATTTTTTCATTGTCGGACAACTCAACGACGGCGTGCTCAGGATTTGTGGATCCTAAACTATTCGATTTAAAAAGGACGGAATTAACATCGTCGGCTTGTTCAGGATTTTTCGATCCCAAACTGATATATTGTTTATTAGCGGATAAATCTACGCTGGCGTGCTCAGGATTATCAGATCCCAACCTATTAGTTTTATTAATGACGGATAATTCAATAATAATAATTCTCAATAATAATAATCGTAATAACCGTTTCGGTTTTAAATACCTTTTGCTCACCAAAGTATTTTTTGATAATATATTCTTTCAATGGAAGAATATTTTTTTCCTCAATTAAAAATAAATGGTTTTTTCCTCGTCAAAATATTCGAGTTTCTGTTTATTTCCCTTATACTCCATGATTCCTTTCTCGATATTTAATTTAGCTCCAATCTCTTTTAACAGATTGAATCCAATAATAAGATCAGATTCTAAGCCCTCAATTTCATAAAATAAATGTTGTTCCCCAAATATATTTATCAAATGATAATATTTTATGATGGAATATCCATGAACAGTAGATAATCTTTTGTGTATTGATAATTCCCTTTTATTCTCATAAATACCCTTTTTTATATAGCACGCGGTGCCTCCTGTATCTATTAATATTTTAAGTTGTCTTTTAGTTTTTCTGTCTACCCTTGTTATATGAGGCATTCCTCTGTTGGGTGATCTAAAAATTGGCCCTCGTTGATATTATTTACTTTCATTCCCGTTTTATCGGGGGGTGTGTTTCGGACTGATTTACCTGTCGTGCGTTTGTGATGGGTTTTTGCGGTGGGTATTGGTTATAATTATTTACTTGGAAATTATTATTAAAATTGTGTCGGTTGTTATTATAATTCCACTGGCTGTTATTATTCCTAGGACGGTTATAATTTTTATATGGACGATTTTGAACTCTTATGGAGTTGTCTACTTCCATAGGTTCTGGTGGTGGTTGAACTTTGGAATTATGGTTAAAGTTCCAATTGTTATTCGTTCCCAAGTTCTCGTTTTGTGGCCAATTATTATTTATTCTATTTGGCGTAATATTATTCTGTCTAGAGGCAAATCTAAGGTTGTTTCCTTGATTTTTATTTTCATTCCTAAATCCATTATACCTATTTGCAAATTGAGCTCTAAAGTTGTTAGACTCTAGTTCCTGACACTTTCCCAAAGCATTTGGCAAGTCTGGTGGGTTAAGAGAGGAGAGTGTTTCTGTGATTGAACCGTTTAATCCAGAAATAAAAATTCTAAGAGCATTGCTTCTAATTGTTTTATTTGTTTCCTTGGTTATAACGTTGTCCTTTCCATAAGTCATTATAGTTTTATTTATGAGTAAAGTCATTTTCTTGATTACTTCGTTGTAAAATTCTGTAATGGTCATACGTCCCTGTCTAAGGATGCTTAATTCTGATTCGAGTATATGGATTGGTCTTTTATCGCTATAAATAAAATCCAATCTTGAAAGAATTGCTTGAAAGTTTAAAACGGTACCATGGTTGGTTAGAGCATCGTGTGCTGCTCCCATGATTTTATTACGTAGTATTGTTAAGGCGATAAAATATTGTATACTTTCAATTTTATATAGACTCATTGCGGTTTCTGTCGATTCTCTCCAGCCTACATATTGTGTTATTTCACCACTTCTTCCACTTAATTTTTGTTTGCGGTAAACTGCCCTTCTATCCCTTCAATTTTTCTGGTCACTTCACTCACCTGTATATTTTTTAAACGGTTTACTAATTCCATTGTCAGATTGCTGGCGCTGGATATCCCGCCCGCAGAAAGGGTTGGTACTGAACCTCCGGTTGCCATTGTTAAATTCAACTTTTCAAACCTATTTACCAAACCTTCCAGATTGTTTTAAAATTTATATTGTAATGTTTAATTTCAAAGCTTGTAGTACTCTCGGTATCTTGATCTTAATTTTTTAGATTCTATTTAAAGACTTAGTGTTATTTTTATCTGTTCACGATACTTTCCGTGGGAGTTCTTCCTTCAATGTAGTTGTCCTGATTATCTTCTGTTGGGGTCTTCCTTCAATAGGTTTGTCTTAATTATTTTGGAGTCTTCCTTCAATTGGGTCATCTTGAGTTTTATTTATTGGGATCTTCCTTCAATTAAACTCTTAATTGGATTATTGTATTAATTGATTTTCAATTAAGATTTCACGATCACTGTCACAGTACTTAGATGTCGTTGGATTGTTGTGGATGTTTTAATTTTTCCACTAAAAATATGAGTTGTTGACGGCGCGAGTTCCGTTTTGTATTTAACTTATTTTCGTTAATATTTATTTAGAACTTTTAAGTACGCCGCCCCACGTTGGGCGCCAATTAACTTTTTGCGGTATAAATTATTTAAAAAAATAATTTTTTATTTTTTATATTTTTATTGGTGTTAAACTTTTCAACTTGTCACTTTATTACAAGACACTTATTGTTATCTATTTATACATTTATAAACCGTTCTTTTAATCCTCCCGAATCAGACTGATCTTCAAATTCTGAATCCTAATCCAATCAACCTCGACCAGAAGCTTTTCTTTGACACTTTCTGAACTTTTGATAAAAGCTTTATGCTGAAATTATTCCACTGCATTGTGAAATTCAATTATGCTGATCGATGCAGTTTTTGACTGAAGCGCAATAAGTTGGCCGTGGTTTGGCCTCTAAGCGGAAGCTGTGTTTACGTTAAGTTTTGGTTATTTATTTTAGCGGGTAGCTAAGCGCTGGCAAAGGCAATGACAAAAACAAAGACAAAGGAAATGCCGACGAGATTGAGAATTGAAATTTGTTTATAAAGTGTGGAAGGGTGCTATGTTTATGGGTTGGATAATTTGCACATACTTTTGAATTCACCAAACAACTCAGCACATGATCCTTTGCCCAATGGCTGGATTCTCTGACTCTCAACCTTTTTTTTTGGTTTACAACTCGACTTATAAACTCTGTGCCACCTTTGGTTACTTTCATATCCACGCTGTTTAAGATTGTTCTTCCTAAAATCGAATCAAAACCCATATCCTCATCAGAAAATACGTGAAATTCAACTTGCATGTCTATACCATCTACCTCAACCGAAATTACAAAGCTACCGAATGTAAGCACCTGGCTATAACCTTTGCCAGTCAAACACATCGCTAAGCCTGTCAACTTATTTCTGCCCAACTCAGTATAAACACTTCTGCGTATAAGACAAGGGTTAGCACCTGTATCAACTAATCCTTGAAACATCATTGACTTATACTGCATAGTTTTCAACTCTAACCCTGAAGGAGTGAAAATGCTTAATGGCTTTAACTCTTCCTTCCTATCGTGTACGACATTTGTATTTTGATCCTGCTTAATTTTTCCATCTATTTTACACTCTGATGCGCGATGTCCTGGTTGGTTACACTTAAAACAAACGAAATCTTTCTTCCTACAATCTTTTAGCAAATGGGTATCATCACCGCACTTGAAACATTTACGTGTCTTGTTGTCACTGCTAATCTTCTTGGACTTAGAACTCTCTTTATCAACGAATGATCCAGGCCTGTTTGATGACTTGCTTGAACTACAAACTTTTTTGTAAACATCCAAACTAAGTTTTAGCTCTTTTAATGTTTTTGCTTGATACAGCACTACTTTGTTTGCAGGGGAATCCTGAATGCCACTAATGAAATAATCTGTAATACTCTCATCTTCAAGCTTTGCTGGCTAAGCTATTTCCATCAGTGCGTACAAGAATTCATGTAAACTCTCACCTTTTTTCTTTTGCCGTCTATTTAGTCTTCGATGCATTTCTGCTGATGACACTTTAACTTCGAACTCATCTAGCAATACAGTTTTCAATATTTCCCAACTTCGAATGTTTTGTTGACTTTTGACAAACGATCTAGCAGCACCTCGTAAAAGCTGATTCGCATAGACAAACATTTGTAATTGGTTCCACTGAACTGTACTCCCACATTCTTCTACCTCATTTATCCACTGATCAACATCAACACTACCTATAGTACCTGAGAATTCAGAAATACTACCTTCGACGTCTTTTAGAATAAACCATGACCTATTATTTTCATTTGTCATCATTGGTGCAGTTGCTACTGACTCATCGTCCGAAATGTTTTGTTTTTCATTGTTTAATCTGTAGTGAGCAAGGAGCCGCTGTTGCAGCATGCTTTTATTACCACTTGTCTGCAAATTTAACTCAGACAGCTTATTTCGTAGGTCATCAACGCGCAGCTCAAGAATTTCAATCCGATCCATTCTAAATAATATAAAATTTATCAGTACAAAATTCTCAATACGAAATATTTGTATATTCTTTGCGTCAAGCTGCAAAACTAATTAACATACCCTCTCTTTAAAGTTTTAAATACTATTTAGCCAACTCTGTTAAATCTATATTAACAGCAAACGATACACAACTTGCAGCGTCGTTTTCGCCTCTTCCTTTTAATTCCTACTGCCTCGCCTCTTTCTCTGTTGCTTCGCCTCTCTCGTCTCTGTTGCCGCTCGATCGCCTTCCTATATGTGGCGGCGTATTTCGTTGCGCAGTTATTCTTCTTCTGCTTCTTCTGCTTCTTCTGCCACTGAAGCGACTGTCGTTTTCTGATTGCTTCACCGTTCTTCTTCTTCTGCTATACCGTAACCGTCGTTTTGCCGTTCTTCTTCTTCTTCTTGTCTGCTTGCAATTTCTACGGCGTGGCCTTCAACTTTTGGTCACCGCCGTTGTACTTTTGAATAAGCACAGCGTCTCCAACACCTTTTGGCTGCTGCCGTTTTTCTTCGAGCACTAGATACGGAATCTCCAACACCTTTCGGACTCCGTCTTCTGAAGTCTTCTAATGAACACTGCGTCACAAACACCTTTTGCTCGCCGTCGTCGATTGACTTCTAATTGCTTCAGCTTCACCGTGACTTCCTTCTTCCTTTTTTTTTCTTGCGTCGTTGTCGTTTTTCCTTTAATTGATGCGGCGTCACGTTCCGTCTCGCTCGCACTTATTAAATTCGCACTTATGCATACACAACTTGGGCCTTCTCGGACGAGCCCCCAAAATTGTAGTAAGTTTATTTTTATAGGGTTACTTTATTGTTCAATGACAATAGTTCTTGCTTATTATTATTTTATTGTTTGATGACAATTGTTTAGCTCTAGTTGTATAAGTATATAGCGCGATTGAAAAACTTGCGACTGCTCTCGTTCACTATTCTACTCGAAGTCCCTACTTTTTGGTTTTTTCGTTAATAAGCGTTGCCACTGCGCGTTACTCTCTTGCTCTGTCTTTCATCGTTCATTATAGTTCCCTGATCTGGTTCATTTCCCACATATATATATTTGTCATTGTACTCTGGTTCGTCCGCGGACTGGCCTCTGGCCTTGGCCTGACGCTGAAACGGGTGGCGTGTCCCGTCAGCTCTCAGGGTCGTCGATTCTCGCAATCCCGTGGGTGGGGATCATCTTTCTTTCCATAGATGGTTGTGAGTTTTGACTCTGACGGTGGTAAGACGTTCTGGCTGTTTCCCCTTTCTTCATCTCACGGACTCGGGTATTTTTATAGGACGCAGTATCCCGGTTTGCTTGCGCCGTGTCTCCGTTGACGCCTGCTTTGGCCTGACGCTGAAAGGGTAGACTTTCTGTACTGCATACTCCTACTGTCTTCTTCCATCGAATCCGCGTTCGAGTTCTCGCTGTTAACGTCCACCTGATCCTGCTGCTCAAGGTCGCTAAAAGATACCGTGCGTTCCATATCATAGGCGTCACGAAATCCAGAACCGTGAACGCTGTCATCGTTGTCGTTCTACTTCCACAGGTATATGCCAATACCCATTCTTAGGTTCTACGCTGCTTATAAAGCGTACTTCTCTTAGTTGGTCGAGGATGTAAAAATTCGTCCACCCTTCAATTAAGGGGATTAAGGGGAGACCCTTGAATTTTTACATTCTTGCGGTAATATCTCTGCTTTATTGGTTTGTCATCCTTAATGGTCATCCATATTACTCCTGGAAATATCAGGAAACTCATGCAAAGTCGTCTGTTGCCGACTTCCGCTTCAACTTCGAGCTGAGCACTGATATCGCTCCATCTTCCATCTGCCAGCCTAACTTGCCGTCTTATCCTTGTAATTCGTCCTCGGGCAGCCAACTTGTCCGCCAGTTTGTCGCTTACGAAACTTGGTGTACCCCAGTTTCAATCGTGGCCTTGTATGCGTCCCAATCGTCACCGCTGCTCCTCTTCGATCAATTTGCCTGTTAGTTTGGAGAGGCGGCACCTTGCGACCCCTGCTCGGCTCTCTGCGGCTGATATTGCTGGCCGTTTCCCGCTCTCTGACTCCTTTTCTTCTGCGCATCCGAACAGCCTTTGGTTTCGGCAGCCTCTTAGCTAATGGACTTATTTTGGATTGGCAACGTATGTTCGGTTTTGATCCGAGTTGCCCCCGGGTGTCGTACCATAGGGTTGTGCTTTGCCGCCTGGACTGTATCGTGTTAGATTGTGCTCCCTGGTCTTGGGCCTATATGCCTTGCTCATCCGCTTCCTTTCACCTTCTACACGGGAACAGTGCTGCGGCCGGGTTTTTATTGCGGTTGTGTTGTGTTGTGTTCCTTCGCAAAAGCTCCCCAATCCCCAATTTTAGAGCTGTTCCCTGCATCATTTCCGATATTACTCGGGGAATAATATTTAGATCCAAGCCATACGTTCCTGCGGACCATTCCACTTGTTCCAGGAATTCGAGGCGTTTTTCTTCTCCGTCAATGCGAAAAAACTATGCCCTTTCCCTCTTTTTCGATTTTCACGCCATCCGATTGGCTGGGCCTTGATCTCTCTGGACTTAGCTTTCATTCCCTTCTCGAATCCTTTCGTTGATCCTCCTGTTGCACATCTTCCATGTTCACTCTTGCGATAAGGTCCTCGCCCTCGTTAACTTTATGCTCGGGCCAGCGTGCAGCGTGCAACGTCTGTGCGAAATCTTTATTCTTATCATGGTAGATACAATTTACCCTTTTTACTGCTTGTTAAAAAGGTATACTAGATTCGTTAAAATGTAACAGGCTGAAGGAAGCGTTTCCAAATATATAAAGTATATATATTCTTGATCAGGATCAATAGATGAGTCGATCTAACCATGTTTGTCGGTCCGTCTGTCCGTATGAACGCCGAGATCTCAGGAACTATAAAATCTAGAAAGTTGACATTAAGCATACAGATTCTAAAGATTTTTCCACCCTAGGTGCGACACTGTCGCAAAGATTGATTAAATTGCAATTTTGGTTCTATTGTGTGCATTTCGTTTCACTTTTGTGCATCATCGGGACACTGTCGTTTCATTGAAACTTGAATTCGCTACATTAGCAACACAGCCCTCTCGAGCTTGTTGTTGTTGCCCCACTCCACTTTGCTACCCGATACCGGCGCATGCATTGCCGTGGCAATGTGCCTTTTATATATCTCTTTGTCTTTGCTGTGGCAGTTTTTGTCTTTGTATATTTGTTTGCATTAGTGGAAGGGCCCCGCAGGCCCTTCGCCTTATTGTTACTTAGCTGGGCAGCGGCTCTGCTCACCGAGTCTTTATCCAGTCCCTTCAAAGCGGCTATTCAGCCCCCGCGAACCCCTCGCCGTACTGTTTGGTCCCATGGTCACAACGGCTTGAGCATGAGCGAGTCTTTTTGGCAATATAGGAATTCTGAAAAGTACACCAGCGACTTAGAGTCCAAAAGCGACGCCCCTAGCGACTCAGAGTCCAAAAGCGACGACTCGACAGAAAACTCTGTACGCAAAAGCATCCCAGCTAACGCATTTAGTTCATATAAAATGTCACTCGACAGATTATAGCTCTCATAAGAACAAGCCTTAGAAAGTCAACGCAGGGAGGCTGACTTGCGTAAAACAATTCAGGATCTTGCCATCCAGGTCGCGGCTATACAGATTGCCCCTGTGCAAACAGAAACTCTCCCAATTAAAGTTTACAAGCCAGTAGATGTTACCGGATCGGTCCGTTGTGATGAAACATTGGGTGCTGTTAAATGTCTTGCAGATTTTATGGGGACACAAGAGACATACGTCTCCTGGCGGCAAGCAGCAAATGCCTCTTACCATATGTTCAGAAAATATGAGAATAGTTTGTGACACTATCAGGCCATAGTTATCATCAGGAGCAAAGTTAAAGGCCCTGCTGATGCAGTTCTGTCGTCCTTTGGGACTATACTGAATTTCGATTCGATCATAAGTCGTCTCGATTTTACATACAGCGACAAGCGCCCGATACACGTTATCAAGCAAGAGCTAGGCACCCTCAGACAGGGAAGCTTGACGCTTCTTCAGTGTTAAGACGAGGTTGAGAAAAAACTCACCTTGCTGACAACAAAGCAACCATGTCCTACGAAGCGTCGGCAGCAGCGGTTCTATGTGAGAAATTCCGGGATGCCGCTTTGAGAGTTTTCGTCTCGGCGCAACCTCACGGAAGTGCTATTTGCAGAAAAGCCAAAAGACATGCCTTCAGCACTCGCCCTGGCGCAAGAAGAGGAGTCCAACTACGAGCGGTACACTTTCGCAACCTCGTTTGCACGAAGCCAAGAGGATAGGGACCGTAGGCAATATCCCAAAGTGCAAGAGCGACAGCAGGCCCCCCCACAAACCAGCTCGCAGGGAAATGCCGGGAAAATCCCGCACTTCACTAAACAGCATAGAGCACAGGTGTACTCCGCTCCACGTAGCGAACGAATGGCTCGAGGGAACGCGCCGGAACCCATGGACGTTGACCCGTTATCGTCCAGGATGCAGGCATCTCACGCCCCTACTTACCCGAAACGGCTGGCCGCGTCTGGCCGCTCTGTCCCGCCTAAAAGGCAAAGGGTTAACCATGTGGCCAGAGGCCTTACTCCGACAAAGCTTATGCCACCGCAGCCTCCAGTGCAGCGGTTAAAGTCGATAATGATGCCATCCTAGAGTATGACTCGGATGCCATTAATTTTTTAGGGGAAAGTCCCTGCTACCCGTCATCAAACGAAGAGTAGCGGGGATCAACATGAAACTGCTGGTTGACACGGGCACGTCAAAAAATTTTATCCAACCATTTAAGGGGTTGAAAGTAGTCCGCCCGTGGAGTCCCCATTTGCAATCCATTCGATTCATGGTGTGACTACAATCACAAAAAAATGTTTTGTGTTTACTTTTAACCTTAAAGCTACCTTTTTTTTACTACCAGATTTTACCTCCTTCGACGCGATCGTCGGTCTAGACATATTAAAACAGTCCGGCGCGTCGCCTTTCCTAGCTTCCGGCCAGCTCAAATGGGGCTCCGAAGCAGACTTCAAATTGACTTTTACACTTGCCCCGATGTCAACTTTACCAACGTAGATGGTTCGGACGCACCGCCCTTAATTAAGGGTGAATGTTTGAAAATGCTCAGGAATAGGAAAAGACCCCAAGAGGGTCGTCCTTTTACAATGATCTCTAGGACATTGTACGAGAGAGAGGTCAACTACGCTACGCATGAAAAGGAGCTGTTAGCCATATTCTGGGCGCTAGCCAAATTGCGGAACTATCTTTATGCGGCCAAAGAAATAAAAATTCTTCACCAACCACCAACCCTTGACGTTTGCGGTATCGGAATCCAATCCGAACGCCAAGATCAAGAGGTGGAAAGCACGCATCGATGAGTCCGGCGCACGAATGTTTTACAAGCCCGGAAAAAATAACCTCGTTGCGGATGCACTCTCCAGGCAACAAGTCAACGTTGTTAATGGCCAAGAACCACAGTCGTGCGCGGCCACAGTCCACAGCGAACTTTCGCTCACACACACTTGTCAACGGACAAATCCGTTAATTGCTTTTAGAACCAGATAATATTAACAGAGGCGCACTCCCCTTGGAAACGCACTTTTA
This sequence comes from Drosophila melanogaster, assembly GCF_000001215.4. NCBI lineage: Eukaryota > Metazoa > Arthropoda > Insecta > Diptera > Drosophilidae > Drosophila > Drosophila melanogaster. The sequence continues at coordinate 25,460,397 of NT_037436.4, read as the reverse complement.
TATTATTTGGGAATAAGAGGCGTCACTCGATCAATTTCTCGTGTAAACAAACTTTGCTAGAGGAACTGGCTAACATAATTTTCTCTAACAGTGTAAACGCCTTCCACTGTGATCTTCACACGCTGCCGCTAATCCACGACGATGTGGTGCGACAATTTCCAGCCACGAGATTCTGGCATTGCAAAAATAGGGTCACCGACATTTTTGCGGTCCAGGAGAGAAAAGAAATCCTCACCGTCGAGCACAACAGATCTCACAGGTCGGCCCAAGAAAACGTGAAGCAGTTACTCTCCGAGTACTACTTCCCTAAAAAGACCAAATTGGCGAGCGAAATAGCAGCTAATTGCAAAACTTGAGCCAAAGCGAAGTACGACAGGCATCTAAAGAAACAAGAGCTCGGGGAAACTCCAATCCCGAGCCATGTAGGAGAAATTTTATACATCGATATTTTCTCCACGGATAAGAAATACTTCCTCACCTACGTGGACAAGTTTTCGAAATTCGCCATGGTTCAGCCGCTTCCATCTAGAACCATAGAGGATCTAAAACCACCCCTGTTACCGTTAATGAATGTTTTCCCCAAAGTCAAAGCCATCTACTTCGACAATGAACCATCATTGAAATCGCAAACAATAGTGGCTATGCTGGAAAACCATTTCGGCGTCAGCATCTCGTATGCACCGCCCCTACATAGCGTCCACAGCAAGCTAATTGAGCTCGCTAGATGCATAAAAAAAGGCATAAGTGACAGGGTGGAATTGATCTTGCTGGCCACAGCCAGATATAACAAGTCCATCCACTCTGTCATCAACAAGAAACCGGCCGAGGTCATGCGGGCAGATCCGGACGATCCACAAAGTGACGTCCACAAAAAAGTCAAAAGCCCAAAATTTGACAAGAAGACGAGAAAACGCTTCTCGGCGGAACAGAGTGTTCCAGGTCGGTGACAAAGTCCTAGTAAAGTCAAAAAGACGACTAGGCAACAAACTCACTCCTCTATGCGAGGAGAAGACCATCAGGGAGACTTGGGGATCACAGTCCTAATTAAGGGGAGGGTGGTCCATAAGGACAACCTCAGGTAACCCGAGCAGAGCCTAGTTGCGGTTCCTTCGGAGGTTTGTTTTCATTCTTTCCATTTGTAGCCACTTGGCATAAGTTTTCAGTTGCATTTGTATTTTTTTTTAGCCACTGGCATAAGTTTTTATTATTTGTTATTACCCTTAGCCGCTTGGCATAGTTTTGATTACTTATAGCCGCTCGGCTATAATTCGAACACGTATTAATCAACCACAAATTTTACAGGTCGCTTCCAATGCCTTTACTCTGTAAAAGCCGTGACATCGTCCCATATCACTAATTATTCCCAAGCAGATTATATTCCCGTCATCGACGGTCAAGTCTTGGTCTGGGAAGAATATGCCTACGTTAGACACTCAGCTAATCTCTCTGAGTATAGGCGAGTAGTTGATGACACCAAAAGTATGCTCAATATGTTCCCTCAGTCCCACATGAGAAACCTTATGAGTATTGATATCGCTCATCTCCGTGATATGCTTAACTCGTTGAGCGCCCATCACAGAGTTGCCAGAACCTTTGACTTGTTGGAAACTGCGTAAAATGTTGTCGCTGGGACACCTGACGCCAAAGATTTGGAAAAAATAAAGTTCACAGAAGCACGACTAATTTATGCGCACAATAGTCAGATTGAAATTAATACTAGGACACAAGTTCGCATTAACGAACTCACAACCACCGTCAATCAAATCTTGAAATTTTCTAAAAACGCGCAAATTTATTCAGGCCACCTATTCGAGATGTTATTAACTCGTAATAGGATTATTGTTATGGAACTACAGAATTTGATGCTAACTATCGCATTCGCCAAAATTAACGTATTCTGTGCAAACATATTGGATCATGCAGATCTGGAGGGGAAATTATATCCGTTTTACAATCCCCTAACATTTTGCATTTCGTTCCCCAAGATTAAAATGGCCTGCAACCATTCTTCCGGTGGAACACCACGATACGGTGTTAAGGTTAGAGGATAATGTGGTGGCGGAATGTAACGGAGAAATCCGCACAGTCAAGAATTGCTCCATGTCACCCGGGGCAACATTCTGTCAGTTATCTTCGGTGAGCTGGTGCGCTCAAGACCTCCATACTGGAGTAGTGGCCCATTGCGATACACAGCAGAGCAATCTTCATCCAATCACCTATGTCGACGAAGGAATAATCGTAATCAACGATAGACCAGCAATTGTGCGCGTGGATCCAAATTAGAGGCACGCATCTGATAACATTTACTGAGAGTGCTATGGTCAATGAGAACGTATTCGTAAATCACGACATGGTCCAGAAAAGGGCACGAGGAGTAGCTAATTCTCCTGTCCTTAACATCTCAATGAAGCACGAGATCCTGAGTCTCCCATATCTTCACCGCTTGAGTGAACGAAACTTGTCGCAAATCAGGAAATTCGAGGAAGACGTCGACGGATACCGACTGAGTCAGATAGCGCGTAATTGCGGGAGCAATTTTCTGCTCTCTTAGCACCGGTCAAATTGCTGACCAAGCATTTGACCGGAAGCTCATACGTAGCCGGCAGAAGCTCTGCACATTTGCAGAGGCCGCTATGATGCTTCTTATATGTTAGCTTTTAAGACAGTTTATTTTTGATATCCAGTAAATAAAGAGCACTGCAGGCTCATGAAAATATAACTCCGGAAAACGCCGTTCATTTACTTAATTAAGCTATCTGAGTCTCTAGGCCAGAAGCCATCGTAATTCATCATTCTGGAGCTTTCACCCCGACCCCAGGAAAAATATACATCGGCCAACCGGCCAGGTACCAGTGACTGCTGGGAGGGACCCCCCTGTGGCGCATAACTATTAAAATTTATACATGTTGCCAACGAACCATAGAAATCTTTTTAACATTTAGCTTAGCTTAAGTCTGAGAAATAAAAGAACAGTCAGTTCCACTTTAAACTACAAAGCAGAGATTGATTTGTTATAAAGAAGGCATCTGGGTAATTTTCAGGGACTACCAACTACTCTTGGCAACCACTTCAGGACCCGGTGTACCTCTACACCGGTATTTCGCGCGAGAAGCGAAGCGAAGCGAGAAGCTATGAGCAAAGCGAGATTCCTTACAGACTTGAAAAGATGCGGAATGTCATAAAACATATAATATTTTTTATTATTTAAGGTAAAGTAAGGTTTCTCATTGGTGACTTCAAGTAGTGAGGTACATTTTCTATTGTTACCTCCTTGATCGTACACAACACACCTTACTTTGAACCCAATTGTTTCAGATATAATAATGTTTTTATCAATAAGACGTTTTAAGCAATTTTTTTTTTAAATACCCCGAACAACAAATACGCAAATATGGCTTCCGATTTTATTAAAGCGATCAAGTAAATGCTCTATTCCATCTATAATATCAACTGACACATTGTAAGTTAGGTTTTTTTTATTGCTACTTCATCACAAGCCAATATGGACTCTTTATCAGATGCATTCATTTCTTTAATAGATTCTTTAAGGGCTGAGTACAACTTTTTGATGCTATTCCACTTTTGCAAAGATAATGGACTTGGAAAATTTAATTTCAGCGAGTCTCTTAACAACGTATATGTCGAAGTGGACCTATAATATATACTCTGAGCAAACAATTTTTAGCAATCATTCCATCTTGTATTTGTGCCCTGTTTTTCCTTAAGAAGCATTTTCGCCAATATTTTTTTATTTCCCGTTAAATTAATTTTATCTACAATATTTCAGAATATATGTTTTTTTCGGTCTTAGATTCAAACCTAACTAACTGTGAGCGGTGTCTTTTTCGTGGAGGCGATCCTGCAGCATTTTTCATTAATATCGACATTATTGCAACTCTTATATTTTATAAGATTGCGATCTGGAATTGTCCCTTTCTTCAAATATTTAACCCCAATACCATCTGGGGAGAAAAGATCTTGGCATAAAAACAGTGATGAAGTGCTCGCCACATAATCTTCTGTATATTGGCATTTTTCCGCCCATCTCATTAGCATTGTTGGATCCCTTTCATGAAATCTGCTCATCGGAAATTCCAGCACTGTCTCCTCCGTTAATGTTGTAGGTGGCCAATCAGCTATGGAGTCCGTGTAATCCCAACCGTGTCTCTTGCATTAGCGGTAACCCTGGCAGAAACTTGACTTAACCGACGAACACCAGTTCGTAGAAGAATCAATGCGTTCCGAACAATAAAACCCTGGGTCCGAAAACCTAAGGTTTTGGGGTATGCTCCATCTGCAAATGTCAATGTTTTCAGATGGCTGACTTCCAATTACATGGGACCCAATAACAGCAGTGATGTTGGTCGAGTAGTTAAACGTTCTTGATAGCATTAAATTGACCAACCATCTTTCTCAAAACTATTCCAGTGACACAAGCTTATCAAGTGGAGAGGGGAGTGCCGTAAATTTAAACTGTGTCCAACTGTGTCTAACTGTATTGCCATATTATTATAATGTGAATATATCTTTTCCTGCTTCCAATTAATAAAGAATAAATAAAACTCAATCAAAGTGTTATTAATTTCGATACAACAATATCAGCAAATAGCAAATTTAGGCTTGGCTGGCGGCTGCGTGACCCGACAAAGGTAAATCTTTATAGATTTCTAACAGCACAAAAATTTGGCAAATCGATAGAAATTTACAAGACTAATAAAATTACGAAAATGTATCGAAAAATGTGCTCGGGGCAGTTTTGGGTGGTTTTAGGGCGTTGAAGTGGGTGTGGCAGCATTGGTTAACAAACTTGCGCTGCGTTTTTGTCTCTAGAATCTGTATGCTCAACCTTCTAGCTTTTATAGTTCCTCAGCTCGCGACGTTCATACGGACAGACGGGCATGGCTAGATCGACTCTGCTATTGATTCTCATCAAGAATATATCTACTTTATATAGTTGGTTCTTTTTGTCTGTTACATACATATCAACGAATCTAGTGTACCCTTTTATAATTGAGTACCCTTTTATATAATTGAAATTAAAAAGAACCATTATCGAAATTAGTCGCGTACTAAAGATCAAGGCTAAGATATTAAATACACAACAGCGCGGCAAAACCGCAGCCCAATATACAAACGATCGTCTACATAGACGATATTATTACGATAATATTAATATTAATTAATTAATTAATATTCTATTTATTAATCATTACTAAAATCTGTATGTCCAATATATACAAAATACAATACAAAATATATCCCGCGATCACCACCAGGCCCACATACGTCCCTCGCTCGCTCTCGAATTCAACTCCCCCTACTGCTCTTCTTCTTGACGCCCGGCCCCTCCTGACTTTCTGCCGTCGTCATCGTTATACTCGTATATCGGCTCTTCGATATCCAAGTTTGGAGTTAAGGAACACATTGGCCTCATATAGTTGCTTGATATTACGATGCAATAGCGTCGTTTAGTGTCGGTGAGGTCTGGCAGAACTTCCACAATATAGCGATAGGTTTTCAGGACCTCTGTTACTACATAAGGTCCTTTATACGCAGCATCCTATAGATGTTGCTACGAAGCTACTAAATCGTATACTTCATAATTCGTTGTTTGGGCGTGCTTCTCCTCGAACCTAATTTTCCATTTCTTCTGCTCGTGTGTCATATTTGCTACTGCTTAGTGTTTTTTCATTTCAATATCCGATTCGAAAATGGAATCACCTAATAGTGCCTGTTTTAACGATCAATTGTTCGTCAAGTTTCTTAAGTTCAATTTGAAGACTAAATCGTTTGGAGAAAGTGGTGGCATTCGTGTGTGAATTAATGCCCCACTGTATCTTGAATAACTGCTGGTCCCATTTTTTAGTCCTTTCTGTGCTGGCCTATAAAGCAGTAAACAACGTTTTATTCGTTCTTTCAGTTTGCCCGTTAGCTCTGCTCCTATATAAAATTCTCAAATTCCCTTGAATTAAATGCTATTCCACGATCTGAGATTATGGTCTCGGCTGACCAAATACTGCGAACAGCTGCTGAAAAGCTTTAATAACTGGCGTTGTCTTCGTTGTTCGTGTTGCTGCCAAAAACGTGTATTTGGTGAATGCGCATACAAAAACCAAATGTTCTGTTGAATACGATGGGTTGCCTTATACGTGACGTAATCTCATATGTCCTCGTGGTTTTCTTTTGTTATCCTCCAGCGGATTGCTTGGGGTACAACTAATTTGTTGCCCTCGGCCGTTTTGCGTAGAAATTAGCTCGCTTCAATAACGTAATCTGCTTTCCATGAATACTTCAAATAGCTGAGCCAGTATTGGGTCTTGCCGTTGCATTGCATACACCCAATCTTCATCAGTGGCACAATCGCTAATACATTGTCTGCTACTGGGTGAGATATTTCTTCGTGTGGCAGCGTTCGTTGTCTTCTCATGCTCTTTTAGCTTGAGCCACCTTTTTTTTTGCTATTGGTGGCCCTAGCTCTGTTGATTCAGAGTCACCACCAGAACAGGAGATCTCAGTAAATAAATACACAATCTATCCAGTGCTCTATGGTCCAGAATTCGTTATTTTTTTTGGCATAAAGTCAAAATTGAATAGAATTTGGCTTTCAAAGCGAACGGTCGTGTTTTTTTTGCGCCCCGATTCTTATTTTGTGTTTGCCAAACCAGCAGAGGTTTTTAATAATCTTCTTTAATTATCATATATTTTAAACATAATTATTAAAGATCCGTTCGCTTCGCGAGTGATTCTTTTGTGATTTGTGCAGTAGTTTAAACAAATTTACAAAGTATTTTGCATTTTTCGTCTTTGTGTTTTGTTTACTCTCCCTTTTGTGCGTTGTTCGCAGTGCTGTTTGGTGTTGTTTTTTGCATGCACATAAACTTTTCGCTCTCACCCTCTCTGTCTTTCGCTCTCAACACAAAATCTAAATTTCTCAGCGTGCAGACTGCTCTTGTGCGGTTCTTTTGACAGCTCGCTTGAATGTTTTGATTTTGTGTTTCCGTGCACAGTGGTCTGATTTCAGATAAACATGCAAACCTTAAATGTTGTCTGCTTTTATAAAAATTGTTGCCAGTTTATAAAACCTGAGCAGCCAAAAATGACTTGTTGGCTATGTGATAGAATGGTGCATACTAAGTGCGCTGACTTTAATGGCCGTACAAGTGATGACCTAGCAGAGGTAAAAATCTAAATTACTGTTGTGATGTTTGCCTTGTGGTTGCGAATGAGATGAAATCGTTTATGCGCCAAACTAAAGGTGGCTTGAAAGAACTAAGCAACAGTTTTGGCGTAGCTAAAGATAGTTTTTGTCGAGCCGATGATCTTCTTTCCGCGCTTAATTCACAGTTTAATGGCCTTAAGTTATTAGATGAATCTCCAAGCGCAAAAAAGCCGCTGGTGGTAGGCTGCCTAAGGCCCCGCAACCACGGGCTAATGATCAACAGGACTCCACAACTGATCAGCTATCAATCGCAGCAAATCCGCATATGCTAAGATCGGCAGCTAAAAAGATTCGGAGCAATCCGATCAATCCGCTGTGGAGGGAGCCCACCCTGTGATTGCTAAAAATTTCGAATTGTCTGCATTGGTTTCTCAACCAGTGATTCCACCTGTCTCGATTAGTTTACCACCACAAGGAAACATTGAGTCCGGACTACCGGCACAAGTTGGCACTTCAGAAATACAATCTGCAGGGCCAAAACCCCTCGCGGTGGCTCCACTAAAGAAACAAATTTTCGTTTCTCGGCTTTCCCCTGATCAAAAATCGTCTGATGTATTGTCTTATATATAAGACAAAACAAAAGCCGATAATATAAAAGTGGAAAAATTTAACTTCTCTTACGCTAGAGACATATCATCTTTCAAGATAACTGTCCCAATGTCGAACTGTCGACCACATGTTCGGGTGATTTTTGGCCGGATAGTATGGTGGTAAAAGAGTTCGAAGCTAAGATCAAAAATAGGAAAAAGGGGCCGTGGGAATTAAACTTCCCTCATCATCCGCCTCTTCATCTTCTTCCTCTTCAAAAAACTAACAACGAATCTTACTATCTCCTATCAAAATGTTAGAGGCTTGCGTAGTAAATTAACCAAATTGTATTGTGATAGTCTTTCCTTTGCATCCCATATAATAGTGTTCACAGAGACTTGGTTAAAGCCGGAGATACTTAACTCCGAAGTCTTCCCAAGTATGTACACTATATATAGGTTTGACCGTCCCTCCAGACGGGGAGGTGGAGTCTTAATTGCGGTTAGATCTACCCTCGCGTCGGAGGAGTTACATTTTTTCCGACAGATCAGTTTATATTACGTGCTCGTATATTCCGCCATCTTCTGAATTCCCAGAATATCAGAATCATCTGTCCGCTGTCCATTCGTTAGTCCGTCCGATTCTCGAGTACGGATCACCTGTTTGGAGTCCACAATACGCAGCCCACTCGGAGCGCATTGAATCGGTCCAAAAAAAATTCTTACTCTTTGCCTTGCGGCGCCTATATTTTTTTTTTTTTTTTTTTTTTTTTTAATTTTTATTATTTATTGAATCTTCCCTTTGTGTTAAGAGACTAACAATAAGTGTTCAAATCTTAATCTAACTTAATTAACTTTCACTTAGTGATAGTTTTTTTTTTTTCATTAATGCCCTAATAAGTTTATTGCTGGGCTGGGAGGTCGTTGCGGTGCAGCCGGCTTTGACTGCATACTCGGATTAGTTTTCTTGCGAGGGGATTTGTATGGGTGGTCAGCTTTTCGTTATACTTCGTTTTTTTCTCAGCTATTACTTCGATTACTAATTTGATTTTTAGGTCTCTGTGTATGTTTTCGTTCCGAAGGTACCACGGCGCTCCAGTGATAATTCTCAGAATTCTTGACTGTGCTCGCTGAATAATGTCTATGTTACTTCTGGATGCGTTGCCCCACAGCTCGGAGCCATAAGTCCAGATAGGTTTTAAGACGGAGTTGTATAGAAGAGCTTTGAACTCCAGACTAAGTGGAGAGCGAGCATTTATGAGCCAGTGGAGGTTCCTTGCTTTAAGTTTAAGATGTTTCGATTTGGCTTCTATATGTTTGCGCCAAGTGAGCCGCCTGTCCAGATGAACTCCCAGATATGTTACCTCGTCGGCTTGTGGAATGCATATGTTATTCAAGACCAGTGGTGGGCATGTTTGTTTGTTTAAGGTAAAGGTAACCTGCTTGCATTTTTGAACATTTATTGAAATTCTCCAGTCGGCAAGCCATCGTTCTACAGATGTTAAGTGTCGGGATAGGAGTGCCGTGGCTTTTATTGGGCATTTCGAGCGACTGAGTATCGCGGTATCATCAGCGAACGTGGAGGTTGTTAGATTGTAGTCTATGGGGAAATCCGCCGTATACAGGGTGTATAAGATTGGACCCAGTACACTGCCTTGCGGCACTCCAGCTTCGATTGCGCAATCGCGTGAAGTGCTTGTATCGCATCTTATTGCAAACACTCTGTTATATAGGTATGACTTCAGTAGCTTATGTGTGTTTTGGGGCAACAGCTTGATTATTTTAAACAAAAGTCCATCGAGCCACACTCTGTCAAATGCCTGCGCGACGTCTAGAAAAATGGCTGTGCAGTATTCTCGATGTTCAAAAGCAGTACGAATTTCTGACGTGATTCGGTTGACCTGTTCGATGGTTCCATGTTTTTCTCTAAAGCCAAATTGATGTGTTGGAAGTGTGTTGTTTATTCTAAGATGAGGGCTAATCCGAAGGAGTAGCATTTTTTCAAACAGCTTTGAAAGACATGTTAGTAAGCTTATCGGTCTATATGATGATGGCTGCGTTTTATCTTTTCCTGGCTTTGGAATCATTACTATGGTCGACTTTTTCCATTTTTGAGGGAAGTATCCAAGCTTGGCGATTGCGTTGAACAACAGGCAGATGTGAAGAATAGCACACTTTGGGAGTTCAATGAGCATTCTTGGAGTTATTAGGTCGTAGCCAGGCGATTTTCTTGGGTTCAGTTGCTCTTTGATAACCTTTGCTAGTTCACATGGTCGGAATTCAAAGGGTTCTTGAGGATCTAGATTGGCTGCTATTAAAGGAGGGAGAATAAATGTGTTGGTAGAGGGATTTGGTCGGAATACATTTTGTAAATGGTCAGCGAAAGCACTGGCTCTTTCTTCATCACTTCGAAACCAGGTGCCAGAGGGACTTCGTAGTGGCATAATTGGCGCTATTGGAGTCTTTAGGTTTCTGTGAGCTCTCCAAAGAGGGTACTTAGTGCTGGTGGGAGAGAGTTGCTCGATATATGAACGTTGGCTGTTTTTTTCCTCTTGTTTGAGAGCATTGGTAAGCCTGCGTGTGGCTATCTTAAGCATGTGCTTAGTAATTGGTGATCTATTAGACTGCCAATCCCTTCGTAGGCGTCGTTTATCTAATACCAGCCGCTCGATTTCGCGATTAGTTTTGATGTAGTTTGGTTTTGCATACGTCACTGGCGGGGTTGAAGCCTTTGCAGCCGAAACTAAAATGTTTTCAAGAGTTTCCGTTGACTTGTCTATATCCTCCTTTGTAGATAATGCCGTCGTTAGTTCTATGTGTGAACAGACATACTTTTGATACCTTGGCCAGTTTGTTCTAAAATTTGTGAGTCTATACGGTGGGTCGACGATGTGGGGGCGAGTTAGCATATTTAGAAAAACAGGTGAGTGATCTGATGATAAGTCTGCTAGTGCTTCGGCGGTGACCATGTTGCGGGGGACATGTTTAGTAATTGCAAAATCGATCAGGTCTGGGATTTTTCTTGGGTCTGCTGGCCAGTATGTAGGCTTACCCGGGGATACATAGTCTAGCTTGTTTTCTGGCTTCGTAAGCGCATTGTACAATTGCTTACCCTTTGGCGACACAAGTCGAGATCCCCAATGGGTGTGCTTGGCGTTATAGTCACCCGCTGCGATGAACCTGTCACCTAGTGTGTTAAAGAATTCCATGAATTGATCCTCAGAGATTGGAAAGCGCGGTGGGCAGTAGACTGCGGCTAGAGTCGTTGAACCATTGTTGAGTTGTAAGGCTATGGACGTAGATTGTAAGTAGTTTTTGTCAAAATTGTTTAAGTGGTGGTGTTTTATGCGATTTCTGATGAGTATTCCAGTGCCTCCATGAGCTTTACCATCTGGATGATTTGTACCATAGAACAAGTATCCTGGTATATGAAAATTGTTTTTGTTTGTGAGGTGCGTTTCTGATAGTAGCATTACGTCGATGTTTTTTTCGTAAATGAACTGTGTGAGCTCTTGTGTATGCCGTGAAACGCCATTTGCGTTCCACAGAGATATCCGTAGGGAAGCCATTATGGGGATTTTGAAGATACAAGAAGTTGAATCAGGATATTTTGGTTTTTCATGAGCTCTTGCAAAGTATTTTGCATGAACGTCATGAAGTCTTTCATGCTTTGCTGTAGGGATAGCATCATAGCTTCGATGCCACTTTGTTGTGTTTGTTGGATGTTTGTCGGTGTATGTTCGGAATGAGCAGTTCTTGTCGGTGGGGCGGGCACTTCTAGTCCGGATTTTAGGGCGCTAGCGAAAGAAATTGTTGGAGTAGTGCTTGGGACAGTTAGGGGTGGTTGAAAAATCGGTTGCGGAGAGTAGAAATTGACTTTGTTGTATGTATGTGCTGTGGCAATACGTTTGTTTAGGCGGCTCTTCAATTCTTTGTACACCACACAGCCTCTGTAGTTTGCAGTATGTTTTTCCCCGCAGTTACTGCATTTCTTCACAGACTTATCGTCCTTGTTTTTGGGGCAGTTTGCGGTAGTATGAGGTTCGCTACAGACAACACATACGGACTTAAGGGTGCAGTATGCCTTGGTGTGGCCGTATTCTTGGCAATTAGTACATTGAACTGGATTGATACGTTTGTGCGGCTCCTCCACGGTGATCCTCCGATGTAGCAAGTACTGTAAATTGTATATTGGGTGCACTTCGTTTTTCTTTAGTGCCTGGAGCTCTGGTTCGAGTTCTATTTTGAATAGTGGCTGCGGAACTTTGTCTTTGTTTAAAATATTAATAGCTGTCTTTGCAGAAAAGTTTTTGGCCTTCAGAGCCTCAATTATCTCAGCTGGTGTCACTGTTGCTTCAATGCCCTTAAGTACTACCTGTAGCCCTTTGCAACTTTTTAATTGGTATGTGTAGTAGTTTTTACCAGCATCATTTAGGTATTTAGTCACTATACGGTGGTCTGCTTCTGTTTGGATCTGTAGTTTTATTTCATGAATATTTCCTTTTTTAAGTGGGATAATGTGGAACTTGCTGTCACCAATCAAAGCAACGAGTTTATTTACAAGTGCATTTGTACTTTGTTCTCGTATGAAAATTGGTGGAGGCCTGGTCTTTTTTGGTTCCCCTACCGTTTTTTCGTTGGGTTGTTCGGTCGCAGAATCAGCCAAGATAGCATATCGGTTTGAATTATTTACTGCAGAGTTTTCATTGCCGTTGTTGGTTCGATTGATTTTGGGTTGATTACCTGCCTTATTGTTTTGAGGGCTGAGCTTTCTCTTGATTTGGATGTAGCGATCCATGCCAGTCTGCACAGTCGAAATCGACTTCTGCTTTTGTTTTGATTCTTCTTTACGTGCATTATTGTTGTTGCAAACGGTCAGTGCTGCTGAATTATTTACAGCTGGCACAGCGATAATTAGTTGGGCCGCTGACGAAGTTGATGTTGTGGTAGCAGTGGCAGTTGCCAGTGAGGTCACTGCACTCGTTATTGCAGTGTTACAGTTACCCGGGACGGTCGTTTGGCGCTGCGAGAGGAGCGGGGTAGGAGAGGCGGTCTCTTCGCTCCACGACTTGTGAGCCGAAGCAGGCAGAGAGGGAGAGCAAGAACGCGGTCTGTCGTTCGCTGAGGGCAAAAGTTTCGAGTTAGTTGAAGGTGAGGTTGCTCGATCACCGATTTGCGGTGAGACGAAAGAAAAGTATGCATTGTTGCGTTGTAAAGAGAGCCGGCGCTCGTCTTGTTCACATTGTCGCTGAGAACGTATGTCGTTTTGATTCATTGTTCTAAGTCCACATATAACAATTACCAGAACAATATGGAATAATTATTTATTTTAGTAAATAATTACTATAGTCAATAATTGTTAGTTGTGCAAACTGCACTTTACACTTTGTGTTTAACTTTCACTATACTGTTGTAGTTTTTAGAACTTGCTATTCGTAGCTTGAAAGAAACACGTCTCCACCCGAAGACTGTGGAATGCCGAATGCGGCGCCTATATTGGGATGCAAACCGTATATTACCTCCTTATTCGAGTAGACTACTTTTAATTAATTTACCGTCCCTAGCTAACCGTAGAACTGTGCGTGGAACAGTCTTTATTTGTAAGCTTATTCGTTTGGATGTTGAGAGTCCTGACTTGATTAGTCGGCTTAACTTCTCGGTTCCAAGTAGATTCACTAGAAACTATATACCCCTTATCTTAAATCATTGTAGATCTAACTATGAGTTGCATGACCCTTACAGAGTTTTATGTTCTGACTATAATAGACTGTATCCTATTATCTGTAATCTTGACTGTAATCTGTAATCTACATAATTAGATCCTACTAACAGTAATATTTAATATAGTTATTTTACATTATATTAATTTCCTCGTTCCTGTTCTCTTTTTTATATCGCCCTCTACCTTTTCTCGCGAATCGAGCCGTACGATACACGGCAGCCCCCCTCGGTCGGTTGGGTGGGAGGTGTGGCCGTGGGATCCGTGGGAAATAAAAAAATTTTATTTCAATATATCCTTTAGCAATTATTATCTAATAGAAAATTGATCATATAAATAAAAACCAAAAACAAAATTGACCGAAAGCTTCACTAAATCGTTTTATGAGCTTTTAAAGGTGAAGTGTTAAACAGCTGATTGAGAGAATGCAATTCCCGCCAAATTATTTGCTTACTTTTGCCCGTGGTACGATCGTTACTACGCAAAGGTTAAAAACGTCAGTTTGTACCTTTAACTATTGTCTTTGACGGTAAAGTAGTATCTTTTGCCCATTTTGCTCTGCAGTGTCGGGTTCATCATCTCCCTTTGGGAAAACGGCACGTGATATCGCCGCCCCACAGATGGCATTCGTAGTGGTTCCTCTATATACATCGTCGTCTTTCCGCACCTGACCATTTTTGACAAATCTTCGGCAAAACATTTTTCATAGCATTTTAACAGATTGGTCGGTTAAACCCGACCTGCTCTACCACCATTTTCTGATCGTGGCAAATGATATCTCTGCCCACTACGATATCATATGGTTCTCGTATGAACTCCGATTTGACTTCGTGAAAGGTGAGTTCACCAGACCAAAGGGCATGACATTAAATTCATACAGTCCATCTGGGGTCATAAAAGCCGTTAATGCTTGCTTTTCTCGTCCATCGGAACCTGGTAGTAAGCAGAGGTCATATCCTGCGTATTCGGATAGCTTTGCCAATTGTTCATCTAAGATTCGCATCGGATAGCGATTCTTTATGGAAACTGCGTTTAGAGCCCGATAGTCCATGCATAGCCTCCATTTTCCGTTTGTCTTTGCCACCACTTTTAAAACAGATTGCTCACCTGTTCCATAAGATCGGTTAAACCCGACCTGCTCTACCACCATTTCATGGTCGTGGCAAATAATATCTCTGCCCACCAGGTTATCATATGGTAGGTCTTTGATACCACCTGAATTTGTGTGAACAGTCTCAGTTTGCCACTGACAAACAATGATAAGAGGCACCTCTTTGATTCGACAACAGATCCTCCAAAGTCTTGCAGACGTTTGACCCTTGGCTGCCGTATTGCTGCATCTGTCACTGCTCCTCCTTTAATGAGTGTGTTTTCGCTGCCTGTGTCGATGAACGCTACAAACTGTTGAACTCCAATCAGAACTGATTTCATTATTGGCGGATACTCTCTAAGTTTTGACTCATCACTTGAGAAACCTTTGACTATTTTTTCACCTTGAAATCCGTCTCATTATGCCCAATCCTAGAACATTCAGAACACTGTTCTTTTTCGCTTTGGCTCTGGACATTTTGCCGAAAAGGGCCCAAAATTATTGCAGTTATAACATTTAATTGTTATCATCTTGCTGTTGATAGTTTTGCTTTCCATAAACGTTCCGTCGTTTGTTGTTGCTGCATACCTTGTGCAGATCTCTGATTTTCCAAAGACTTTAGCAGCACTGAACAAGTTCGTATGTTTATTGCACGTAATTCTTTCGTAAGTTCTAGTGAATTAAGCCTGTTGATAATATATGATTTGATCGATGGCTCAACAATACTTCCACGTCGTGCAATAGATAACAAGCATAAAAGAATTCGAGTACTGACTCGCTAAAAAAATCGAGTGCAAATGCCGGTTTAAACTGATCCCATGATGGATATACCTGCTGTGCATCGCCTGTTAGTCGTACGTGTCCCGTTGGCGAGGCCACAGTCCGTTGCCCTTGATCTTGTTGCAGCATGCATGCCGTTTGGATCATCGTTACTAAGTTTTCTACCGTCCCCTTTAAATCGTTGATTTGAGCTTGAATACTTGTGCTTGCGTTTTGTTCCAATATTTGGTAGTCGTCAGTATCAATTTCATCATTTCCTAGCTTAGTCATCAATTCGTTGACCTTTGACGTGTTCTTTCCTTTGATTTGGAGACCATGATCCCGATGGATCACGTCCAAATCAATAATGTTTAAGTCTTTTAACTTTACACGCATTTTTCTGAGAACTTTAGCTTGTGCACGTCTACACTCCTTGCCGTTTTTTTCTCCATCTTTTTCTTTCCGATCAATCGTTACAATTCTTCGCCGTTTGCAATGCCTCTTCGTTCGTCAATCTGCTTCAGTTTATTTTCTTTTTTTTTCCTCCCCGACGTTCTGCTACTTCGTGCCCTTTTGTCGAACCTCTCCCGTTTTGCTATAACGTGCAGCTTTGCCAAACTTGGTTATTTCTCTTCTTTAATCACAGTTTCCCCTTATGAATTTGCATCACACTTATCTTTTATTTATTATCATTAATATAATCGATATGTCCAAGTACAATACCAAATATAACCCTCGTTCACGTAGCAAGCCCACATACGTCCACCCTCGCTGGCACCTCGAATACAAATCCGCCTACTGCTCTTCATGACATTTTATTGCTAGCTTAAAACCATTTTACAAGCAGGAAATTTCAACACGAACAGCGTGATTGTAAAATATAAACACTGCTGCTCAGATATGGCCGGCAGGTCAAATAGTGTATTATTCTGCAATAGTAGAGGAAACTGTCGAAGAAATTACATTAACTAAATTAAATTAAAAAACTAAATTAAAGATGCCGAGGTCGTTATCGTTGCGGAGGAAATGCAGGACACGGCGGTAACCAAAACAATAATAGATGTTCCTATAGAGGTGCCTGGAGTCCCCCATGAGAAACGAGTCTTTAAATTAAAAAATATGAGTTCATTTTAGCGGTCTCTCACCTAATATATACAGGTAGGAATCGGAACCAAGCCAGAAGAGCAAATAGGCCGAGAGACGCGGAGTGGTCGTCGGTTCTAATAACGACATAAGAGAGCGAGAGAGAATAGAGAGATGAGAGATAAACAAAATTGACGAGTAGTCGGTGCCGAGATCTCAAGCGTATCACATGAACCACACATTTTCGTAAACTCAATTAAGTTTAAAATCGCACACACACGTTTTGCTAAATATTAATAATAAATTAAACAATTATATTAATACAACGTCGTCGCAGGAGTTTTTGTCATTTAACAGGAATATTTAAATATTAGGAAAATCAATCATCAAACTAAGTTGTGCTTAAGAAGTGTGTAAACCTTTGTGCTATGCGGTGGTGTGAGCAGTAATCAAAGATATTATAAAACTCTGGTGGGTAAAACAAAAGGCCAAGGGATTTGCACAGAAAACGATTTGTGTGAGATCGAGAAGGCAAATTTGCGAATTGCATGGTGAAATTGTCTTGCTGCAAAGTGAAGGAGTGACAAAAAAACCGAGTCAAAGAGGGTTGATGTGAGCAACATAGAAGGCGATTGATCAGCGAGTACCAAATCGTAGAGTAGTGTAACAAGCGTATCAAGAGACAGGATTGTGGAAGTGGTCATCTGTACAGAGTGCAAGTCGTTAATCAGTTTTGGTGGAAGGCTGGTAAAAGCAAGTAAAGGAAGCGGACAACGCGACAACAACGCGGTAGTAATCTACAAGAAGGTTGCCAAAGGTGTCACTAGTGTACAGGAGACTTGGCGCTCGGATCTGAAAACTGGCAGCTAAGATCGCGAAGGCCAAGGTAGAGCAGTATTGGTAACGCTCTGTATATCTGGAGAAGTATTGGTGACACGGAGTAGCTGGACAAAAGAAAGATCGATCCCGTCATACTGGGAGAAGTATTGGTGAGACAGCGAGACCGAATTTGTATTGGTGAGTTGGCGAGACACTCAGCCAGTTGCAATTAAAAAAAAAAAAACGGTAGATTTAATGTTTAAATTAATATTTCAGATTATTTCAATATATTTTGCCACACAGTGCTGTAGGCTATAACAAAGGCGGCAGTGCCCGTACCGAACCCATAAAAAGTTAAACTGTATCACAGCAATACAGGTGCGATCAACACTTAATTTGTAACTGAACTTGCTATGCAGAAGGCAAGTGAGCCAGTTTTACAGTATAAAGATTAAAACAGCTGTGCTCACTCTCTATTGATTGAGAGGAACACAGCATAAAGGGAATGCAAAATCTATATTAAGAACAGAAACTCGTGCGACACTTTCGGGTCCAGGGATCAGATTAATTACTCGAGCTAGTGGGCATTTAGGCAGGTTTTATTCTTTTACTAAAACGACATCATCGATTTCAACGTCTGTCTTCTGTGCTCGCCATTGGGAACGTTGCTGAAGGAGCGTTAGATATTTACATCTCCACCGGCTCCAGAATATTTTCTGGTGGTAGGTGATTCGCTGCCAGCGATCCAATCAGTTAAGATTTAATTTTGTTAGATCAGGCTCAGCAAACAAGGCGAGGGGGGCCGTGCCTAAGAAGTGCGCTGGCGTTAGTACTTCAAGGTCGTCAGGGTGCTCGGAAAGAGGAACTAAATGTCTTGAAAAAATTAATGCCGCAATGTGGCAAATGAGAGTGCGCAGGTCATCAGCGGGCAAAACGGCAGGGCCAACAGCTCGGTAAAAATGATGCTTTGCTGTTTTGAGGAGGGATGGATCGCCATTCAATGCTATCAGTCAAGCAGAATTCATGCACTGCAGTTTGGTGTGATGTGTTCAGGAACAAACGCTTCAGATCCTCCATTTCATTCCGAGCGCCGACAAAAAAACCATATGCGTGCAGGCTTTCCAAGAGTCAGTATAAATCGACGCAATGCATTAAGAAATGCAGAAGTGGAGAGATCCTGAACCAGCTCAAGGTGAACAGCCTTTGTAGAAAAGCAGATAAAGATGCAGATATAGCACTCGATGGGTGATTTATTCCGAACAGCATTTTTGTAATAAAATGGGCCGCAAAAGTCCAGTGACCTTGAAGGAATGTGAAGCTGCTACGCGGTCTGCAGGAAGATTTGCTTGGCTTGGCTCGAAAACATATGATGCATTTGCTGACTGCACTTGCAGTTGTCTTGCGACCGCCAATGGGCCAGAACTGCAGTCGAATGGAAGCGATTAGTGCGCGAGGTCCAGAATGCAGATTGCGACGATGATATTCGAGTATAATGGCACGAGTGACTAGGTGCTGACGTGGCAATATTAATGGATTATGTGCGTCATAGTCCAACGATGAGTGCTTCAGTCTGCCACCAACTCTTATGAGTCCAGAGTTGTCAATGATGGGTGCGAGGGATGCAATTGAGCTCGATGATTTTCCTTGAGACTGTTGAGCAGGGCATTATAGTCCTCGGTAAGGTGTGCCATCTGAATGGAACGAATGATAAGTTGTATGCCTCCGGTAAGATGATTAACAGACAGGCCGGGGTGCCTCATACGATAATGAAACTTGAAGATGTATCCAAAAACACTCTTCAATTTTTTTCAGGAGTTGAGAAATTTACAACTGGTTGGGATGTCGATATCTGCAGGGGTCTTGAGAGTGATGAGGGCCTTCTTTCTTAGCTCAGGGAGAACCTTTGGACCGAGACAAGATTCGGGCCTGTGCGATTTGTCTTCTTGAAGATAGTCAGGACTTTGCGACCAAGACTGGTTTCGATCAGCTCACTATGAAGTGCCGCTCTGGCAAGTATGTCCGCTGGATTGCAGGCTGTAGCAACACAATGCCATTCTATGGCATTTGACAGCTCCTGGACTAAAGAGATGCGATTAGAAATAAAAGTTAGAAAGGGTGAAGACTCATCTCGAATCCAGGACAGCACCACTACAGAGTCTGACAAGCAATCAACAGGGCATGAAAATAAGCCAAGTTGCAGGACTTCCCGCATCAGTTGAGCCAGTAATACTGGCGCGCATAATTCCAATTTGGGAACCGGGAGGCTCTTCAATGGGGCCACACGAGATTAAGCGCGGAAAAAGTGGGCTACTCGTTGACTTTGACACATGGAGACTATGTAGATGCATCCTCCATATGCGTCAATGCTGGCATCACAGAATCCATGGATTTTGACCACGCTATTGGGTACCAGTGCGAGACGAGGAAACTGCAACTTCTGGGTGAGACAGGATAACAGCAGACAACTTTAGCCAAGAAGAATGAAGCGCCGAAGGTCCCAGTCAAGTTTTTCTCCCCAGATTTGCAGCAGCAGGATATTGGCCTTCGGTATGACGGGGCAGACCAAGAGGGCGTAAAAGCGAGCAATTGCAGACAGGACCGAGCGCTTTCTGGATTTTAGAACTGCTTTCATGGGCGATGTGGAGAAAAGCAGAATATCCGAAATTGAATCCCAGGCGATACCAAGATTTGGGAAAGGAATCCTTTTCTGAATCGGGAATCTGCTTCAAAGTACCAGGATCATTTGAGCACCATTTTCTTAATTTAAAATTACCTTTATCCAGTAATCCTATAATAATAATAATCCAGTAATCATCGACATAAAAATCTCGTAGAACAATTTAAGCGCTAATTGGAAACGACGTTTTTCCTCTTCTGCTAGCAGCTGCATGGCCCTGACAGACAGAAATCAAGCTGACTTTGTTCCGTAGGTGACGGTATCAAGCTTAAATACGTGTACTTTTCCTGGGGTGTGTCACGCCACAAAATGCATTGTAAGAAGCTGTCCGGTTCCTTGACTTATACACATCGGTACATCTTGCAGATGACACCAGTTAAAGCAACAGGGATCAGGTTCAAAACTGTAACAAAGTGTGAAACAGTTTAGGCTGCAAAGTGGGGCCTGCCATGAGTATTTTGTTTAGAGAATATCCAAAAGAAGAAGACGCAGAGCCATCAAAGACAACACGCAGCTTAGTTGTGGTGCTGTCTTTCTTTAAAACGCAGTGATGCGGCAAATAAAATTGGCACAGTTTCTGGGAGTCAAATGGTACCAAAGACATATGATTTAAAGATAAGTACTCGTGAATAAAGGCTAGCTGGCGATGGCGTTCAAGTTTGTTTTTCAGATTCAAAAAACGGCGATAGGCTGTCGATAGGAATCTCCCAACACTTCCGGGCTGCGCTTTGCTGGAAGTTGAACTGAATAATCTCCAGATGGAAGCCTTTGAGCATCAAGCATTTGAGACGCATTTGACAATCCATCCAAAACGAGTTTTTTTGGAGAATGGAAAGACCATCGGCCAATTTTATTTGGCCTACACAGCAGATCAAACAAAAGACTAGCGCCTATCAGCAAGTCAATTTTTTTTTTACTAATTGTTTTATTTTAAACATTAACTCATTAATGTTAACATTAACTATAAATTACCACACCATTTTTTAAAGTCAATGAAAAAGCTCATTGTCTAAAAATGAAAAAAAATGAAAATGATTTCCCGAAAATGAAAAAAAAAACAAAAAGTAGCTAGGGCGAAAAGTGCAGCGACTTATGTACACACAATAATGCACCGAAATCACCAAATTTTTAGACAATGAGCTTTTTCATTGACTTTAAAAAATGGTGTGGTAATTTATAGTTAATGTTAACATTAATGAGTTAATGTTTAAAATAAAACAATTAGTAAAAAAAAAATTGACTTGCTGATAGGCGCTAGTCTTTTCTTTGATCTGCTGTGTAGGCCAAATAAAATTGGCCGATGGTCTTCCCATTCTCCAAAAAAACTCGTTTTGGATGGATTGTCAAATGCGTCTCAAATGCTTGATGCTCAAAGGCTTCCATCTGGAGATTATTCAGTTCGACTTCCTGCAAAGCGCAGCCCGGAAGTGTTGGGAGATTCCTATCGACAGCCTATCGCCGTTTTTTGAATCTGAAAAACAAACTTGGACGCCATCGCCAGCTCAAAGAGAAGTATTCAGCCTTTATTCACGAGTACTTATCTTTTAATCATATGCCTCTGGTACCATTTGACTCCCAGAAACTAAGCAAATTTTATTTGCCGCATCACTGCGTTTTAAGGAAGACAGCACCACAACTAATCTGCGTGTTGTCTTTGATGGCTCTGCTTCTTCTTCTTCTGGATATTCTCTAAACGAAATACTCATGGCAGGCCCCACTTTGCAGCCTAAACTGTTTTACACTTTGTTACAGTTTTGAACCTGATCCCTGTTGCTTTAACTAGTGTCATCTGCAAGATGTACCGATGGGTATGTACCGAAGTCAGGCGGCTAGATAGCCGTGTCTCTCGCAAGACTCGCAATCCTGTCTGTTCATTGACTTTTATTCGCCAGCCAGAAAGCCATTTCTCAATATGTTCCAGGTAGAGAGCAAGTTGTGCAGTAGCTTGACGTGGACATTTAGAGCGGCTTAGGATTGCAGTATCATCGGCAAATGTAGATATTGTTAGCTGCCTCGATGTTGGTATATCGGCTCTATACAGTAGATATAGTGTTGGGCCAAGTACGCGCCTTGAGGAACCCCAGCTTCTATGATGTGGTCCTCAGACGTAACAGTGCCGCATCTAACTGAGAACACTCTATTGTGCAGGTACGACATTAAAAGCTTATGGGTACATTCAGGGAGTAGTTATATAATTTTATGCATTAGGCCATCTTACCAGACTCCGTCAAAGCTTGGGCCACGTCGAGAAAAATGGCAGTGCAGCACTCTCACTTTTCGAATGCAGTTCGAATTTCCGTTGTGATTCGATTGACTTGTTCGATTGTTCCATGTTTCTCCTGAAATGGCTGGCACATCTTAGGGTTTATTAGATCGCTGTCGGGGCTCTTATTGGGTTTTAATTCCTTAATGATTTTAGCACTTTCAGTTGGTCGAAATTCTATTGCATCCTGAGTGGTTTGGCTTACATCTGTTTGCTCTTGTAATACGAAATTATTTGTTGCTGGGTGCTCCGCGAAAGTAGAAGCTCTATGTTTATCGCTGCGGACCCATTCACCTGCAGAATTTCTCATTGGCACAACAGATTCTACCGGGTGCTTAGAGATGGGTGGGCTCATTCCTGCTTGTTGATTAGCTCCTTTCTTAATCTACGAGTTGCGTTTTTGAGCCTTTATTTTGCAAATGGCGATCTAAAAGATTGGCATTCTCGTCGTAGGCGGAGCTTTTCCAAGACAAGCTGCTCAATTTGAACATTTGTACAGTACTGTACAGTTTGTTTATTTGGGGTTGAGGCATGGGGTGCTGCAATAAGGACAGACTCCAAAAGTTTAGTGGTGCTTTCTATTTCAGCCTTATTGATGATTCTTGGGTTCAGTTCAATATCTTAGCCAGTTAGTTGTATTGGATGTCAATCGACAGGGTGAGCACCGGCAAGTGATCAGAAGATAGGTCTGGGAGGGATTCGGCGTTTATATGATTATGTGAAATGTTTCTTGTAACAACAAAGTCAATCAAGTCTGGTATCTTTCTGGGGTCAATTGGCCAATATGTAGGTGTGTCCGGAGAGGCGCAACTAAGCTTGTTGCTTACTTTAATAATTGTATTGTACACTTGTTTTCCCTTAGGGGTTACAAGACGCGATTCCCAGTGCGTATGCTTAGCATTGTAGTCACCAGCAGCTATGAAGCGATCCCCTAGTGTGTTGAAAAAATCCAAAAATTGGTTTTCGGATATCGTAAAGTGAGGTCGGCAGTATACAGCAGCAAGTGTTATTTGTCCGTTACCCAGCTGTATATTTAAAGATGTTGCCTGTAAGTAGTTTGTCGCAAAGTCGTTGCGGAAAGTATGTTTTATGCGGTTTCTTATCAGGAATCTAGTGCATCCATGTGCTTTACCATCAGGTAATACTATTTATTTGAAACGTGTACTTGTTTGTAAGATGTGTTTCAGAATCAGGTGTCATGTCATCAGGTGTATGTTTTGGGGTATAATTGTGCTCGGCGTGCTTTGCCCACGCATAATAGTCACTTTTTGGTGTAGCCGATTTTTTAGATCCTTATATACAGGGCAACCTCTGTAGTTTGCTGTGTGGTTACTCCCGCAGGTACTACACTATTTCCTACCGGGGTCAGCTTTGCTTGATGGGCAGTTAACAGAGCTGTGAAGCTCACCACAATCTACACATATAAAGCGAAGGGTACAATAAGTTTTTTATGACCATATTCTTGACAATTTGCACACTGTACAGGTGCGCTTATGCGGTTCTTCAACAGAGATTCTACGGTGTATTGCAGCTTGTAAATAGGGTGACCCTCGTTTTTCTTAAATGCCCAAGAGTCTGGTTCAAGTTCTACCTTGAAAAGAGGTTGTTGCTTTTTATCTTTAGTAAATATGTTGATAACTGATTTCGGCTTAAAACCTTGTTCTATTAGAGCTCCTGATATTTCCTCAGGATTTATTTCAGGCTCAAGGCCTTTAATAACTTGCTGCTTTTTAGCTGGTACGTATACAAGTTTTTCTTGGCATTTGCCAAAATGGCAAATCGGTTATCATTGTTGGGCAATTTAGTTTTCTGTCTTGTTCTGTCACAATTTATTTTTAGTTTATTACCCATTGAAGAATTTTGCGGGCTTAGTTTTTTATTTATTTGTATGTATCGATCTATACCAGTCTGTATGGTCGATGAACTTTTTTTGATGAGGGTGTTTAAAGTAATAAGAAATGCATTTTCTGTAGTTTTACAAGAAATATAATATTTGTTAAAACTTAATATTGTCTGTGTGAATAATTCTGTGTCTACTATTGAGTATTATTTCGTTAGGTAAATTTTCCTTAACAACCTGTTTCTTATATCTTGTTTTTAGCTTATTTCTTTCTCCATGTTTCTTTTCATAAACTACTTGCCCTTCTTGACAACCCTTTTCCTTACGAGCTTCATTATGTGTTTCTAACATTTTTTGTTGAGTGTTCTTTAAAATTTTGCAAATTTTTTTGTGTTCAATTTTATTATATAGAATATCAAAAGGTTTTTGATTTGTTGTAGAATGAATGCTCAGCAGAATGCTGTGTATTTTGATTTGAGCTTATTTGTAGAAATATTTCATTTTATTTGAGTAATTTTTTTTCGCACGGGTCCCACGGTCACACCGCCCGACCAACCGACCGAGGGGCGCTGCCGTGTATCGTACGGCTCGATTCGCGAGAAGATATAGAAGCGATATAAAAAAGAGAACAGGAACGAGGAAATTAATATAATTTAAAATAACTATATTAAATATTAGTGTTAGTAGGATCTAATTATGTAATAAAAAGTTAAAATCGATTGCTTTAAGAGCGGCAGAGAGTCGATACTACAGATAATAGGATAAAGTCTATTATAGTCAGTGATGGGTTGGAGGGGGCTGCTGTCCTGTAATTTTTCCATTTTTCATATGCTGAAAAGAAACACTCGAAGAAAAGCGAACACTAGACTTTTCATAATTGCGCGGGCGCGACCGGGCGTATGTTTATTCAGCGAAATTAGTTTTGATACTGCCGCTTATTCTAATTAGTTAGGCTCTCCCAAGCGCAGCGGAGACTCCTTGGAGACTCTGAGGTGAAGAGCGGGAGAGCGTAAGAGGGAGCGGAGAGCGGGTGACAGTCCAAACCCCGTAACTTGAACATTCCGCCCCCCTTGCAATCACTTGGGCTGTGTTGCGCCATCCTACGGCAGGCTGCAGGCACCGGACACGATCCACCCAAAAACAGTTTTCTGAGCGACCGGCATTCCCTCGTCGAAGGTCAGGAATCCGGATTGGATAACCTTTGGATAAACATCTGCTCCTAAGACCATTGAGACGGTAGCAGGCCGATGGAACTGGTCATCAGCCAGCATGATGTCCCGGAACTTGGACACCACGGTGTCGCTCAATGCCCGTGGGGGTGCACGGATCGATAAGTGCTGCGGTCTCGAAGGTCTTCATCCCGGTCTCCAACTTGACCAGCGCTGTCGGAAGGATGTTCACGCTGTGGCGTTGCAGCAGCGACGAGAGCGATGGGCCTGGCGTGGTCGATTCCGGGCGTCGTGGCGATGAACTCCTACGCTGAGTTGGCGGATTTTGCCGGCGGGAACGTTGGGACGAGGCCGAAGCTGCTTGCCGGGTTGGCACCGGTTGGAGAAGCGAGTGCGCTCGCGACCGCGACAACGAGCTAACCTGCTCGTGCATGTGGAGCAGCGTGTGGTGGGATCGGTCGCACTTCTTGCAACGATCACCGCTTCGGCAGTCTCCCGTGGAATGCTCGTGAGCAAGGCAATTGGCGCAGTATTTGTTAGTGAGGACTGCTCGCAAACGCTTTTCAGCGCTGAGCTTTAGGAACCTCGCGCTCTTCCGAAGAGGATGGATACCGCGGCAGACTCGGCATCGGTAGGATTGAATACCTCGGGTACGTCTGCTCTCCAAGGCACGAGCACTGCGTGCGTTTTGTTGACGAGGGGCCATGCGCGCGTAGTTGAATGTCGAAAGGAGATCGAAAACGAAATGAAAAATAATGGATGATTAGTGCTAGTGAACTACAACTAAGGACGAGAGGAGCGCCTTTTATTGTGGAGATTCGGAAGACTCCGTCGGCAAAAGCACCACTCTTGCCACTGGACGTTTAACAACTCCACGTGCAGTACGGATATTTACTACACGGACGTTGCCGTCGGCTCCTGGGAAAACAGACTCAATTCTGCCGAGCCGCCACTCAATAGAGGGTAAGTTGTCGTCCTTGATGACGACCATGTCATCGATGCGGAGATTTTTTGACGGGGCCTGCCATTTAGAGCGCTTGTGGAGTTCGACAAGGAAATGATCTGGCGTCAGTGCCAGCAAATCTGTCGGATCCTCAGACATAGGAGAGAGCGGCCTGGAGTTAAGGCACGCTTCTATTTTTGCCAAGAGCGTTGAGAGCTCTTCGAACGTGTATTTTCGTGTGGCAGTACATTTGTAAAATAGCGTCTTAAAACTTTTTACGCCTGCTTCCAAAGGCCTCCCATATGGGGTGCCCCCGGAGGAATAAATTGCCATTGCATCTCTTGATGAATATAGGCATTCGTCACCGACTCTTTTACGGCTTGAAGGAAATCGCGGGAAAGCAGGGTGGCAGCGCCAACAAAGGTTTTGCCATTGTTTGACTGGACTTGACGTGGACACCCTCTTTTGGATACAAAACGAGAGAAAGCGGCAAGAAACTTTTCGGTCGTTAAGTCAGATGTAGGCTCTAAATGGATGGCCTTGGTGGAGAAACAAACAAAAACTAACACATACCCTTTTGTAATAAGACATGCTCTTCCCGTATAGTTCTTCATATCGAACGGACCGGCGTAATCCATGCCAGTATACATGAATGCACGTCGGGAGAAGGATGCTCTTTCTTTGGGCAGGACACCCATCAGTTGGCTTTGCAACCGCTTTTTGTGGATCACACATACTTTGCACGAATTTACTACTGCTTTCATCAGGTTCTTAATTCTCGCACCATTAACTGGTTACCACCATGGAGAGTTATGCGATGAGTGAAATTCGCAAGGAGGCGAGAAAGCAGGCAGTTATACGGAAGAATCACTGGATGCCATTCATTGTATTGAAGGCTTTCGCAAGCCGCCACACGGCCGCACGCCCTGATCAGTCCTTGCGGATCTAGAGCACGCTTCTCCAGGTCGGTCACCGGAGAGTTGTCGACCTGAGTTGGCCATTGGTTGGTGGTCCGTGCCACCATAACTGGCTATCGGCTAGATCTTGGAGGGAAACTCCTCTACTTGCCAAGTCTGCTGGATTATGCTCAGATTGAACATGAGACCAATTCTCTGGTTTTGTGGCCTGGGCGATCTTCGTCACCCTATTGGCTACAAATGTGGTCCAGTGGCACGCTGGCTTGCTTAACCATGCAAGCACTATCGTGGAGTCCGTCCAACAGTAAAGTTCGGAGTTAATCGTAGGCATCTGCGGAATGATGGCTGCAGCCATTTCGGAAAGCAATTACGCTCCGCACAGCTCCAGTCTTGGAAGCGAAACCGTTTTGACTGGTGCTACCCGGGTTTTCGCGGTTAGGAGTTGCACCATAATGGTGCTGCCCACTTCTACGCGGACATATATTGCCGCTCCATAAGCCTTTTGCGATGCATCGCAAAAGCCATGATGCTCGACCTTGAAATCTGGATGAAACGATAGCCAGCGTGGAATTTGTATCTGCTCTAAAACCGAATAACTTTGGAGAAAATTAAGCCATCGCTGAAAAAGCTCATTTGGAATGTTTTCGTCCCACCCAAGCTCCTGCAGCCAAATCTCCTGCATGAAAATTTTAGCTCGAACGATAAACGGTGCTAACCAGCCTGCAGGGTCGAACAATTTGGCAATTTGGGACAGGACTTGGCGTTTTGTAAAGGACGTTTCGATAGCCAACTCTGGCGGGACGAAGAAGAATTCGTCGGAGGTTGCCTTCCAGCGAATACCGAGGGTTTTGGCAGTACTTTCTGCATCGATCTCGAGAAAATCAGTATTTAAAAGATGGTTGCTCTGAATGGCCGCTAAAACTTCCTTTTTGTTGGAGGTCCATTTCCTCAATGGAAATCCGGCGGAATTCAGAGCGTCTCGGAGCTCGTGCACCATGAGCTGAGCTTCTTCCGTAGAGTCCGCTCCGGCTAGAACATCATCCACATACATGAAATTTCGAATGACATTGCTAGCTTTTGGATGGTTGAGTTCTACGTCAGCCGCCAGCTGCTGCAGTACTCGGATGGCCAGGAAAGGCGCGCAATTGACTCCAAAGGTTACTGTTTTCAATTCGAAATCTCTGATTTCCCCTCTATTGTTACGGTATTCGCTGGAATGGAGTGTGTTTCGGATCTACCCAGATCTGCCGATACATTTTTTCAATATCATTTAAACTGGTACCATTCGATGAAGGGCTGCAGGCATTGAATACTACACGGAGTTTAGTAGTTACGCTTTCCGGTTTTAAGACGGCGTGATGTGGCATATAATAGGCGTTGCAATCATGGGTAGGAAGAACTTGTCGCATGTGCTTTAAGTCGAGATATTCCTGGATCACCGAATCGTATCTCGCTTTCTTAAGAACTGAGCCAACGCGAAAGACCTAGAATGCCCTAGCCCGAAACCGATATGTTCTGGGTCGCGAAAAGGCAGAGTAACGACATATTTGCCGCACTGTTTTCTCGTGGTCGTTTGAAGGAAATTCTTCTCGCTTTCTACCAACTTTGTTGGTATATTCTCCACCTCCCAAAATTTTGTGAGTAGTTTGTCCAGTGAATTATCATACGCGTGGGAGATCTGTGTCGAAAAAGAGGAAATTCTACTTTGGGCTGAGGGTGACACTGGACCAGTTAATACCCAGCCGAAAATGGTTTCTTGCCCCAAGAGAGAGCCACAGATGTTGGTTTTTGCTCCACTCAGAAGCACCGAAGGCAGAATGTCGGCTCCGATAAGGACATCTATTTGTGCGCTCTCATAGAATTTTGGATCCGCCAGTGGAAAATCGGGAAGATCCCGAAGGAAATTTTGCGGAATTGGGTAGGAAGGCAGATTTCCGGCTAGTTGAGGGAGGACATAGGCCGTCGTCTCCAACTGCAACGCGGGCCTAGTCGGAGATCGGATGGTGAAACTGCAGAGCTTCTTGGACTGAGCAGCTACTGTTTGGTTTAAGCCCGAGACTTGGGCTTGAACCACCTGGAATGGCAATCTAATTAGATTGAACAGTCGCTCGGTTATGAATGTCGCCTCTGATCCGGAGTCGATCAGGGCGCGTGCCTTAAAGTTAGTGCCAAGATAGGAAATGTTGATTATGGCAGTGCCAAGAAGGATAGCTCTTGAGCCCGTGGCGAAATAATTTTGAACACCGGCTTGCTCATTTGGAACGAAATTGGCCTGATTAGCGGAAATTGGCCTTGCAGGATTTGAAGGGCTTGAATTGCTGGAAAAGTGGTTGTTTCGGTGCAACAACGTGTGATGCCGGCCACGGCAAGTAAAAAAATTGTGCGTGCTTTTGCACTCACGAAGCTGATGTCCCTTTGCAAAGCAGTTTAAGCATAACTGCTTCCGTTTAATGTAGGCTGACCGGTCGTCAACCGACATTTGGAGAAAACGCGGACATACACGGACAGGATGGTTTTCCTTGTTGCACAAGTCGCAACTTTTCGATTTTGGTGCCACTTTCGTCTCATAGGAATTTAGGAATTTCATCGCTTTGGAGTGCGACTGACTTGGTACGGACGGTCTCACATCATCGATGGCCTCTAGGGTTCGATGACGTTCTGTGAGGAAGGTGTTCAGCTCTCCCCATGTCGGGATGTCGGCTTTCTTATGTAGCGACTGCTCCCATAAGGAGAGAGTTATCTTCGGGAGCTTGGATGAACACAGATATACCAGCAGGCAGTCCCAGTTCTCAGTGTTGATGCCTGACAGTTCTAAGGCAGTCAACCAATCTTGAACAGTACTTTGCAGTACCTTCAAGGCCGCCCCAGATTCCTGTGGTATCGACTGCACATTAAACAGTATTTTCAATTGACTGTTTACCAACAATCGTTTATTTTCGAAACGCTCTATTAGGTTTTCCCACGCAGAGCGGAAACCCTCGTTGGTGAGAGGCGAAATCGAAACTATGGCATGCGCGTCGCCACTTGTTTTGGCATTTAAATGAAATAACTTTTCAACCGGAGTCAACCGTGGATTATTGATATAAATGGCTGTGAAAAGATCCCGGAAAGTCGGCCAGCGAAGATAGTCGCCTGCGAAAACTTCTGTATCGCATGGAGGCAACCGACAGCCAGAGGAAATGTAGGCCTGGGGCGCAACGTTTGCGTCTGGGATGGACTTGACGTGCCCTGCTCGATTTTATCAACGAGCTGGGCAACACACCTTTCATAGACTGAATAGCAATAACTGTATTTAGCCCTGAGAAAAGGCATGTTGCTCGCTGCCGCTTCGCCTGCTGACACAAGGCACTCTGAGCAGAGGTCGAATTCCTTTTCAACCTTGTCCCATAGGGTTCGGACTTGGTCGCGACGGACGCTAAGCATCGTGACGGTTGGAGCTGCGGATTCCGGAGTGTTGATATGAGCCTCAAATTCGCTTAAGCGGTCAGAAACCGAAATGAATTTGGCTAGCGCTAGATCGGAATCAGCCATATTTTTAGCTGTGCGCTGTACTGTGGCTTTGGATGGAGTAGCACAGTCGTCGGATATCTCCGCAGGCGTTTTCACCGAAATGCTTGGGATTCTTGGACTCTTGGGCCCTTGTGGTGAAAAAATAGACCTGGGTTTGTCAGCGGACAATTTCTTCTTATCGTCCCCGATGGGCATAATCGAAGAAATACGAAATGGAAGGGAAGCGGTTTTGGAGCCCGGTCACACTTTTGAAAAAGTAGACAGATTCCTCAGACTGCACTTAATAAATTTAAGCTTGCCGCCGTGAACGGTATAAAGGAGCGGAAAAAGACCGTATAGGATGGGTTTGGGTGAGAAAGTGGTGTAGAAATTGCGAAGTGGAAACGCCGTAGTTTAGACTAATTGGACAGGTGACTTGGAGTGAACAGCGAATTGTATAAATGACCTGTGATTTATGGTAATTAGGTCCACCTTATTTACGGTTGGAACACTTGGAATGAGGAACACGGTGAAATAAAATGTTTATTAGAACGAAGAAAAATTTTTTGTTTGTTTACAACTGGAAACGGAGAAAATGGAATGGTGGAATTGGAGTCTTTTCTCCGCGTTGTAAGTACTTCTAAAACAAACACAAATTAATATCCAAGCAATACAGGAAAAAATATTTGTCGGGTGGACGACTTGTATTTGGCGGTCGTATTATTTATTTATGGATAATTTTTTTTTGAAAATTTTCAAAAAAAAAAAGATAAATAATTTAATAAATATTGAAAAAGTTACTTGTTAAAAAAAAAAAATAAATAAAACCGCTTTTAATTTATTGCTCGGAAATTAATTTGGAAATTTACGGAAAAAATTGATGGAAAACAAAACGCCTTTTCCGCGTCGGCACTTGGAATAAATTTTATTTGTGGTTTGGATTTGCCGACGGGAAACAATTTAAACTTTGGTATACGTTTAAAAGGAATGCAGATAATATGCGCAATGTATGTCGGTAATATAAGTTAAGAACCCTCTTCTTGCGCTCTTCGTCAGGACTCACCAGCGCTCGGCTCTCGTGTTTTCGGGCCCCGTCAGCAGGCGACTCGGGGCCTGTCTAGTAACATGTTCGTGTAAGTTAAGAACCCTCTTCTTGCGCTCTTCGTCAGGACTCACCAGCGCTCGGCTCTCGTGTTTTCGGGCCCCGTCAGCAGGCGACTCGGGGCCTGTCTAGGAACATGTTTGTGTATGTGTGCATTCGGAACAAGTGCCGTTGGTCGCACTCAGGGTGAGGGGTCAACGGGGGAAGCGGATATAAAAGCAGCGGGGCGGGAGAAGAGGCCCCAGTGTCGAACGGACACATAACGGAACCGCTAGCAGATCGCGAACTGAATCTTAAAATAAAGCTAATCGTAAACTCGAACCCTCTTAACTATCTTGACTATTATTTGGAGAACCACAGCATGTTGGTTGTCATATCAAGGTGAGGTATGCGGCAGCGAGTGCCGAGAACCCTGATGCAAGTGGAACTTGCGTTAACTTATATGTGGATATAATATATGTTGATGTAATATATGTAATATATGGATGTAGTATATGTAGATGTAATATATGCAATGTATATGGATGTAGTATATGTTGATGTAATATATGTGATATATGGATGTAGTATATGTTGATGTAATATATGCAATGTATATGGATGTAGTATATGTTGATGTAATATATATGGAACTGGCGGGTAAATGTTTAATTAATATTTTATTTGGAATGGCCAGAGGGTATGTGTTGTTTGTTTCGTTGTTGTATTCTTCGATAGCAAAGCAAATTGTATTAAGTGGACTGCGGAGTTAAAGCCAAAAATGTGTGGCGAAAAGAATTTGGCTTGCGTTGGACACAGTGAAACGAGAACAGAATTTTTGCCACTTTTGGCAGAGCTGTGGACTTAGAAATTTTCACTGAACTTGGCACAAATTATTTTAACTTTTTCACATTTGGAATTTTGCACTTTTCGGACTGGATGAATATTTAAATATATTCGGAAATTTGGACTTAGAAAATTTCACGAATGAGGGTGAAAGGAGAACGGTGGGTAATATGGCGGCGATTTGACAATAAATCTTACAGCAAATTGAACGAAATTGGATTTTCGAACCTTTGGCTTCAGACCGGCAATTAAAAGGAATGGAAATTTCGTACTTATCTTATAATTTGTTCGCTGGTGGACAAACTTGAAAATCCAGGTGATCCGACTCGAAGGACCAAAAAATGATGGGTTGTAGGGGGCTGCTGTCCTGTAATTTTTCCATTTTCCATGTGCTGAAAAGAAACACCCGAAGAAAAGCGAACACTAGACTTTTCATAATAGCGCGGGCGCGACCGGGCGTATGTTTATTCAGCGAAATTAGTTATGACACTGCCGCTTATTCTAATTAGTTAGGCTCTCCCAAGCGCAGCGGAGACTCCTTGGAGACTTTGAGGTGAAGAGCGGTAGAGCGTAAGAGGGAGCGGAGAGCGGGTGACAGTCCAAACCCCGTAACTTGCAGAGTCAGAACATAATACTCTGTAAGGGTCATGCAACTCATAGTTAGAGCTACATTGATTTAAGATAACGGGTATATAGTTTCTAGTGAATCTACTTTAAACCGAAAAATTAAGCCACGAATAAGCTTACAAATAAAGACCGTTCCAAGCATAGTTCTACGGTTAGCTAGGGACATAAAGTTAATTAAAAGTAGTCTACTGGAATAAGGAGGTAATATACGGTTTGCGTCCCACTTTAGGCGCCGCAAGGCAAAAAGTAAGAAGTTTTTTTTTGGACCGTCAAGAATCGGACGGACTAACGAAATTAATAAGGTTTTAGTCATGTAAGGATCATCAAATTCTTAGACCACCTTTTCATAAAACCAAGCACACCCCTGTCCTTATTGACAATAGTCGAAATATGGTCAAAAATTTTAGTTTAGGGTCCAGAAGAACAACAAGATCATCAAACTCGTGTTATTCTGTCCAAAGGGCAACCATTTAGAGTGTAAGTCGTGCGTATTGGGTTGACACGACAAAATGTCATAACTTTACAATTGAAGCCATTTAGGTTTAGTACGTTATCAAGGCACCACAATTGAAAGCTATCTAGATCGGATTAATAGTCCAAATGGCATGAAATTTCTTTATCAGTTTCAGTTTCAGTAGAGGCTTGCACAATGCTTCCGCACATAATCTGAGCCAGGGATTCCATCGGGACCTGGCGAATAGACCGGTTTAACACGCTGAAGATCGTTAAGCAGTGAGCTTTCGTTTATAGTGGGGCAAAATATTAGATTCGACTTAGATACCGCATAAGAGTTTGGCTGTTCGGAATGAGGTAAAGTTGAATATGTTGTTTGAAAAAACTTGGCGAATAGATCGGCTATTGCCTGATCCGATGTTACCGTAGTGTTTTCAAAAAATAGCGAGAAAGGGTAAGAACTTGTTTTTCGCTTAGTGCTAACGAAATCATAAAACTGTTTCGGATTCTGTGTAAACTGGAACTTACAACGGTATAAATAATTTTTGTAGCACTGAGCATTAAGCACGGTAAAGTTTAACCGAGCACTTAAATATTTACAAAGGATAGACTGAGAAGCGGTATTTTTAAATTTGATATAGAGTCTGGACTTTACATTTCTTAGGTGTGTCAACTCTTTATTAAACCAAGGAGGTCTAGAGATTGACGGATAGTACATCGGAACACAAGAGTCAAAAAATGATTTAATTGCGGTATAAAACATATTAATCGCATCCGCCATTATGTTGCAGGAGTAAAGATCGGACCAATTATAGCCAGCTATAAAATTGTTTAGCTTCCGAAAATTTGCCTTGCGAAAACAGCGAATTCGCTTTGTTGACTTCTCTGAATTTAGTTTTAATACCGTACCTATGTCGATTACCACCTCTAAAGTAGGATGATATGGATCTTCAGGTTGAGTAAGAGGTGCTACCCTGGACAGAAACACACTTTCAGGACTTGTTACAAAACATAGATCCAACAGTCGACCAAGAGAGTATATTTAACTTGCGACAACGATAAGTCGAGCAAGCCGTCAATAAAGTCCTGTTGTGATAAAGGGAGAAGGATATGCGATTGTTTTTCTGGGGACCCCATTGTGCCAGGTATATTAAAATCACCTAGAACTACCATTTGGTCCCTGTCAGACAGTTTATTCAAGATGGACTAGATAGCGGATAGATGATTCTGATACTCTGGGAATTCAGAAGATGGCGGAATATACGAGCACGGAAGAGTCGGAAAAAGACAGCTTTACACATAAGAATTCCGAGTTACTAGAATCGTCCAAAAGTAACTCCTCCGACGCGAGGGTAGATCTAAACGCAATTAAGACTCAACCTCCCCGTCTGGAGGGTCGGTCATACCTATACATAGTGTAGATACCTGGGAAGACTTCGGAGTTAAGTATCTCCGGCTTTAACCAAGTCTCTGTGAACACTATTATATGGGATGCAAAGGAAAGACTATCACAATGCAATTTGGTTAGTTTGCTACGCAAGCCTCTAGCATGTTGATAGGAAATAGTAAGATTCGTTGTTAGTTTTTTTAAGAAGATGAAGAAGGTGAAGAGGCGGATGGTGCAGTGGTCTGGGAAGTTTCATCCCCACGGCCCCCTTTTTCCTATTTTTGATCTTAGCTTCGAACATATGGTCGAAAAAAGCTCGTTTGGGACAGTTATCTTGAAAGATGATATGTCCCTAGCGTAAGAGAAGTTAAATTTTTCCACTTTTATCATATCGGCTTTTATTTTGTCTTGTATATAAGACAATACATCAGATAATGTTTGATCAGGGGAAATCCGAGTACCGAAAATGTGTTTGTTTAGTGGAACCACTGCGAGGGGTTTTGGCCCTGCAGATTGTATTTCTGAAGTGCCAACTTGTGCCGGTAGTCCGGACTCAATGTTCCCTTGTGGTGGTAAACTAATCGGGACAGGTGGAATCACTGGTCGAGAAACCAGTGCAGACAATTCGGAATTTTTAGCAATCCCAGGGTGGGCTCCCTCCACAGCGGATTGATCGGATTGCTCCGAATCTTTTTTAGCTGCCAATCTTAGCAACATATGCGTATTTGCTGTGATTGACAGCTGATCAGTTGTGCAGGGCCTTAGGCAGCCTACCACTAGCGGCTTGTTTGCGCTTTGGAGATTCATCTAATAGCTTAAGGCCATTAAAATGTGAATTAAGCGCGGAAAGAAGATCATCGGCTCGACAAAAACTATCTTTAGCTACGCCAAAACTGTTGATCAGTTTTTGTAAGCCACCTTTAGTTTGGCGCATAAACGATTTCATCTAGTTCGCAACCACAAGGCAAGCATCACAACAGTAATTTAGATTTTTACCCTTTGCTAAGTCATCACTGGTTCGGATATTAAAACCAGCAACAAATCATTTTTGGCTGCTCAGGTTTTATAACCTGGCAGCAATTTTTATAAAGGCAGACAAGATTTACTGTTTCCATGTTTGTCTAAAATCTTCTTCTAAAAATTTTAAGCGAGCTGTTAAAAGAACCGCACGAGAGCAGTCTGCACTCTCAGAAATTTTAGATTTTGTGTGGGAGAACGAAAGAGAGAGAGAGCGAGAGAATAGGTGCACAGTGCAGCACATACAAAAAAAAAAC
The DNA here is from genome assembly GCF_000001215.4 of Drosophila melanogaster. Taxonomy (NCBI): domain Eukaryota; kingdom Metazoa; phylum Arthropoda; class Insecta; order Diptera; family Drosophilidae; genus Drosophila; species Drosophila melanogaster. The sequence goes on along the minus strand of NT_037436.4, from coordinate 25,424,215 downwards.
ACCAAACAGCACTGCTAACGATAGTAAAGGTCTTTGAACTAAAGTGTGAGTTTGTCTATAGCAGGGTGTAATAGTTCTTTATGTGTTTTGAGAATGATTTTCTTGAGCGCACGTTTGAATTTCTGTTAGTTTACTTTTTGCTTACATAGTTTTAGTGAAACTGTCGGGACTTATGATTTGAATATATGCATTTTGAAATATTTGAAAGTCGATCTCATTGGGGGAGTAAATAACACGTTTCTTAGTGCAGAAGTATTCTTTAATTAGATCCATAGCAAGGGTATCAGTCATTTCTTTATAACTGCTTTTTATACTGGTTTTATGGAAATTGTCTTTTATGAATTCGAATTGTCTGTTATAATAATTAAGAGGTCTTTCTGTTATTGAAACGTGATTTTGGTTGTCTTCTTGTGCACTATGCACAGTAGCTGCTGTGGGAAGGGAAGCTGGGTCATCCTCTTCTTGGAATTTTTCTTTAATTTGAACTCTAGATAGGGTGTCAGCTACATGATTTTCTTTACCTGGTAGATATTGAATATTATAATCGTATTCGTTAAGTTTTATCTTCCATCTCTGTAATTTTATATTGGGATCTTATATGTTACTTAGCCATACAAGTGGCCTATGATCGAACTTTCTACCGAATAGGTAAGACTTGAATTATTTTGATTCCCATACCATAGCTAATACTTCTTTTTCTATTGCCGAATAGTTAAGTTCGTGTTCGTTTAAATTTCTGCTTGCATAGCAGATGGGTTTATGCTCTTGGGATAATACATCACCTATGGCTATATTAATTGCGTCTGTTGTCAGCGAATTTTTTTTTTTGAAGTTAGGGTATATTTTGGTTTAATCGGACGTGATGAGTACTTTTAGTTTCTCAAAGGCGGATATGTAATCATTATCTTTTGTGTTAATTACTGCTCCTTTCTTAAATAGGTTTTCCTATTTTTGCAAAATCGGGAATGAACTTACGGTAGAATCCGCAGAGTCCAAGGACAGACTTTATTCTTTTTGTGGTTTTAGGAACAGGCAAATTAATAATTGCATTTATTTTGTTAGGGTGTTGCGTTTATCGTGATAATATGACCGAGATCACTCATGGTTATCTCATTTAGACTACGATAGTCTATGACTAACCGAAATTTTGGTTTACCAGAAGAATCACTTTTCTTTGACACAATCCAAATTGGAGAACAATAGGGGGATTTAGATTTCCTAATTATTTTTTGTTCTATCATTTCGTTGATTTGCTTGTTGACTTCTTGATCAAACGCATGGCGGTATTTATATGGTTCTTTATAGATAGGGTCTTCGTGTTTTGTATGAATAGAATGTTTAATCGTACTTGTGAAAGTCTAAGTTTGGATGTGGTCGTACCACATTTTAAATGTGCCATTTATAGTGACTGTTTGTGTTGAATAATTAATTTCAGTGTTGGTTGGTTCTAAATAGTTTCTGCCTAATAGTAAGTTATATTTTTTTGAAATGTGAATATAGAATGTTTGTTTAATGGGACAAAGTTTGCTTGACTGCAATGAAACGCTTTGGTTTAATGTTATAATGCTATTTAAAGTGTGGACTTTTACTTTAGAAGGTTTGATTGGGAAATTAAAGAAATTTTGTTTCATAACATTAATTGATCCAGTGTCTACTAAGCATTTGAGAGTAATATTATTCATTGTGATTTTTAAGAATGGGTTTCCTCTTCCTCTGAATCGCTTTCTGATTCCGAGGCTGGTTGAAGAAAAATTTCGCATCCTGTCCATTTTGGCACTAGCACTTTCTCTCTGTCGTTTCGCATGGTGTTTGGGTTTTATATTCGCTGATGAGCGCGTTCATTAGAGTTGGCCAGGTTATTGCCCCGGATAACTGAGATATTTGTTAGGCATCTCCTGCAAGTTGCATCTCAATTGCTGAAGAATAACTGTCTTTGTCTGGTGTCGGTTGATGGGTTGAGTTGAAGGATTAACTCGATCCTTCGGATAAGGGCACTGAGTTCTTGGGTATTACCGCTGAAGGTTGGTATTTGCCTAATTTGGCTTAAGGCTTAATTCAGATGGGATTCCGATTACAGTTTGAATTGCTCGGTTGCCATGGTTGATGATGATCTTTTTTTCTTTCTTTGACTTTTTTTCTTTTTATTTTTACACTTTTATTGACCGTATGTTTGACTATTGTGTGTCGACCACCGATTATACTCTTTTAGGAATAAAAAGAGTTAATTGTATTACGATTTTATGTTCACTTGGTCATATGGCCATATTTTTGGGACAAATTAAAATTTTTTAGGACTGAAGCCTAGAAAATTCGTTTGATAAAAGGCAGTTTAGCACCACTAGATCTTGTCGCAAGACTTTGGACCGCCCGGGCTACTTTTATCGATATACAATACTAATTCTAATTGTTTCCTAACTTTTTTTTCTCCCAAGGTCTTCTTTTGGTACCTAACGGCGAAGCCTTGGGATATTGGCTAGGAGATGATAATTTACAGTCGCTAGATATGTTTTCAGAAATAAACAATTTAAAAAATATCACTTCTATTTACAATTCGCCATCACAGTCTTCCCATTCTTGGGGAATATTTTTTACCGTATTGGGAACTGTACTCCTCGACTTTGATGCTGATGCTTGTCAAAGTCCTGCCAGAGCTTATCTGTTAGACGTTTGTTTACCAGAAGATCAAGCAAGAGGCCTATCCACGTTCACCATAATGGCGGGACTAGGAGGTTTTTTTGGTTATTCAATGGGAGGCGTGAACTGGGATGAAACAGAAATCGGTAAGATGAATACAATTGAGATTATTCTTGTTCCTACTAAATATATGATTTCAGGACGACGATTGGGTGGGCACGTGAAAGCAGTATTTTCTATAATAACAATTATTTTTATTGCATGTGTGACATTTACATTAACGAGTTTTGCAGAAATTCCCCTTTGGGTACTAGCAAACACGGATACTAAGAATTGTGGAGGTGAAACAGCACTATCAAAATCATACGGTTCTTGTGATTCCCATGATAAGACGATAAATTGTACGGACGAAAATAAGCAGGTAATAACTTCTTATGTGTACCGCCTAGCTTATATTTAAATTTTTTTACACGGGTGTATAAGATTTGTGACAAAGTATGTGACAGCAAAGAAAAAACTGGTTTCACTGTCTGATTGTAGGTAAGTCAGCGCTAAATTATGATTCCATTACAAACTGTAATATAATGGTCTGATGGACATCTTGGCTTAGCCTGTGCCTGAAGTACCCATTTTAAAAGCAGTGGTCCATCAGGGGCTGCGAATGCGAAATGCGAAGAAAGTATAAAACGATTACGCAGAACGATCCATAACAAGAAAATGAAATTGTCATATCACTTGCATTAGAATAACCAATAACTGTTAGGCAAACCGGAATTCTAGGTATTGTTTCATTTATTGTTCACCACGATTTTATTGTATAGGAATGACATCCAAGCTGATAGCTGAAAGCAAAATCTAGCAACCGTTAATAAATATAGAAACTAATGTCAAGGCGATCTTTTTCAGTTAACTTGGCAACTGGAACATAAATTTAACCTAGAATCTTCATCCCTAATCATCATAATTTTCTAAGAGGTTGAGAAATCAATTAGACACAATTAGGGATTATTGCAACCAGATGCCATGTGATCTTACCGAAAAATTACAATTCATTGAGGCAAATTTTTATACATATGGCTTCATGGCTTCCGGAAGGGCTAATGCACGCTTGAAGCACTCACACCGGTAACTAACGTAGCCAAGAACGCACTCGACGGTGGCCGATGGTTAGGCGGCAGTAAGGATTACTGTGCCATCATCACGCTTGATGTTAAGAATCCTTTCAACATCCTCAGCGCAATGGGCAACATGGGCACACCCGTAGTAGTAATTGGCAACTACTTCAGGTTCCGCGTGCTATGGTATGTAACAGAAGGCAGTCCAAGAAATAACAAGTATACTGAGCACCAGCAAGCCCTGATCTGCATTGAGGTAACAGCCGTTCCCAAAACAATACCTGAGCTCGAGGACAACAAAAATGTTATGATCAGGGATATCATCGAATGGCTCGAGAAATTCGTAATAGAAATTGCTGCTCATAAGACTGAATTTGTCCTGTTGCGCAGCAAACAGACAGTTGAGAGCATGCGGGTCGGAGTCAAGGGCTTAGAGATCCCCTCAGCAGTAACGCTGAAGTATATGGGAGTCCTAATAGACCGTAGGCTCTCCTCACGCATCCTCAGGATCACGCAGTGTACGTCATCCGAAAGCGGCAATGATAGCTACAGCACTGGCAAGAATCATGCTCAACGTTGAAGGACCCAGAATGCCGGGAGTCTTCCGAGCTTCAGAATAAGCAAACTAAATGAAGTGGAGAGGGCGGATAATGCCAAATAATATTGGGTCGGTAGTCCGTGGTAGCTGCTGCCTCAGTCGATATAGTTAGAAACGGTTTGTTCGGGACCAAATAGTCACCGAGCAAACCTCGTCGTCTCCCAGCAGGATGGTGGGCAGCCGGAACGCAGACCGATCGATGCTGCACAACGGCATGCGAAGTTCCTCACTTCACATACTTCACATGCAGTAGAGTGTGGTGGTTCCCTCCACACTTCTTACATCCCTCTTGACTGCGGCAGTCTCCTCCTGAGTGCTGAGGCAGTTCAAGCAGCACTTATTATTAAGTACTGCAAAGCAACGGAACTGCGCTAAGGAAATAACCTGGTGTGAGGGCCCGGAAATCTGGCGGATCTTCGTATGGGGCGAGATCGAGACTTGTCAATTGCAGACCCATAAGACCCATGTCGATCCGGCACGTGCTCCGTTGTCAAGGACACAGAGGACAAAGAAGGCAAGGCGTCGCTCAAGGCAACCTCTGCAGGAGACGAGCCGCAGAGTGAGTGCGAAGGATCAAACGGGTGAGCAGCAGGGAAGCAGTTGTACGGAGGATATGCGAAGAAAGATGATGCTGGAGCCACAAAAAATTCCGGACTATTTGGAGGAAGACGGCCAGTTGTACCGACACCCTTTTCACTGGGCAGGGAACGGGGATGCAGTGTCATGGCAGACCGGGCAGAAAACCACAACATTCCGATGTCAGGACACCTAGGAAGTCGAAAGACGAGGGTCGAAGCCGGGAATCCACCGAGACGTAAGGAAGTACGTGCGGAACTGCGAGAGCTGTATAAATTTCAAGCCCAACCAACTACAGGCAGCTGGAAAGATGCTAACCCAGGTGCCAGAAGAACCATTGGCAACCGTGTGCGCAGATTTCGTTGGCACCTTGCTGCGGTCAAAACACGGGAATTCGATGCTGTTGGTCCTGGTGAACAGGTTCCCAAAATGAACCGAAATCAACCCGATCCGAAGGGGAACTACGAAACGCTGTTCGAGAGTGGATTGTGGCAATATACGGGGTGTCCAAGGTGCTGATAACGGACAACGGTGTGCAGTTCACAAGCGGGCGTTCAGGAGGTTTCTGGAGGAGCTGTGGGTGCGATATCAGCTCACGGCTCTTATACCCCGCAAGAGAACCCCACGGAAAGAGCCAACAGGACCGTCAAAACAATGATCGCGCAGTTCACAGGTGCCGAACAGAGGCCATGGACGAGAACTGGCTGGAGCTGCAGCTGGCGGTAAACACAAGTGTGGCGGAGACCACTGGATACTCGCCGGCATTCATCACACAGGAGGGAGCCAAGGCTGCCGAACGCGTTATTCGCTAAGCAGACGACCGGGACGGGCACGTGTACACAGACGTCTGCGGAGAACACGGAGAATCTGAAGGAAATCTTCGAGCTGGTGTGGAGAAACATGAAAAGGACGGCGCAAGATCAGGCGCGACACTATAATCTCCAAAGAAGGCCAAAGAGCACCCACTATCGAAGGCAGTTGAAAGCTGCGCGGCAAAGTTGGCGCCTAGGTTTGATTGGCCGTTCACAATAAAAAATTTCACATCACCGGTTATCTGCATCTTAGAGCACAATGCAACCAGGAAAGTGAACTCGGCTCACATCAGCGACTTTAAGCGACGGGAAGCGCGCGCGCTAGGGGACTTCGAGTGCTAAACGGTAGCAGAAACCGTTTGGTGAAGAAGGGGGGAAGACGATACAAGGTATTCAAGTCACTCACACATACACACACCGCGGGACAGGGAAGATACGCAGATTAGAACAGTCAACTTTCCAAGGTTCCTCCCAGGCCGCATATCAGGAGCGGTTGGCTCATCTGCAGGAGGAAGAGGTTGGGCCATGAGCACCTGTGGGAGCAGGTAGGAGCGATCGGCTGGCAGCTGGTGGGCCTCGAGTCGCGCGATCCGCCCATACGAGGATAGGACGGAGGAGGAGAGCCCGGGAGAAGAGAACCTGGAGAAGGGGAGTGGGATTGGCCCGCACCAGGTGAGGCGCCGCCAAAGCTGTTGCGGCAGACTTCGTGCCCGATGGGGAGGCGCGGCAACCGCCACGACTGTGCCCCCGCAGGCAGGCGTCGCTGGACGACCAGAGGTGGAGGGAGATTCCGGTGGAGGAGTGGCCGCTCCGCGCGGAAGCGTAAGGTGCACTGGGCTCAGCTGGCGTGCAGCGCTATTGCCTCAAGGTGCACGATGCGGGGAGGTGAGGCTCCTAAAGGCCGAATAAAAACACCAATCGGCGGACATAGATACGCGCGAGGGGGTGACGCGGGGAGAGGCACGCAGAAACCGCAACACCTACCTTTCATTGAGCTGCTACACCGAAACGGCTGTAAAAGAACAATGGGGAGGGGGGACCGCGATAATGACAGTCGATCGATAGTGTGATCGATAGGGACAAAAAAAAATACTGGATACGCACAGAATTTCAACATGCGGCTAGGAATATCGATAGTGGCAACGCCGCTCGCAGATATCGATACCAAGATCATGGTGAGTTCGGCGGAGTTACCAGGCAAGAGCGATGGTGAATTTCAGAACGGAAGGAAGTTAAAATACCGAGCTGGTGGAGAGGAGCAGACGGCAGCAGCAGATGGAAGCTGGAGAAGGGCGCAAGGATTGAGGTGCTTGGTCGAGACGCCAAAGGACAGGGTCTACTAGACTGAGACTACCTGGCCAAGATCAAGAAGGCGCAGGTTGACGAGAGGAGTTCGGAGAGGCTTAGGTGAAGGATCAAGATACCACGTCAAGACGCTAAACGACAGGGTATACTAGGCTGAGACGCCAAGGAAGGTGCAGGTGTTTGAACGACTGCTGAACGACGGAGTCAACTGGGCTAAGACTGCCACTTGATCTGGCCAAGGTCATAAAGTCGAACGGTATCGGTGCGGACTTCCATGTCCAAAGTCCCACATAGAAGACGCACCGTGAAATAACGGTACCGCTCTGGACCACGGACTTGAGCTGGCCAAAGGCTCAGAGGTCGAGCGGTAACGGTGCATGCACAAAGAGGTGAACTAACTGTACAACTGGTGGACCTTGTATCCGAGCGAGCCATGCGCAAAATGGGAAATAACGGGTTCCCCGCGGCCTATAAAGGAACGGCGCAAGTGCAGCTCAAGTCAGTCAGTCACAACACCCGAGGAGCCGTACATACGCGGGGATAGTCGAGGAGAATACCAGCGCAAGTCGCGCGGTCCGGACGAGGCCGCGCAGTCGGCCAGTCGGAACGGAGTCTGATGGCGGAGGAGTATCACTGTGGTGATTTTTATTTAGGGTATTTTGAGTGTTTTGAGATTTTGGGCGATCGGACCATGTATTGTCATAACAACCCTCTTGCTGGACAATTTGCTTTAATTTACTAACTGTTGTTATGTCAAATCTAGCTAATTGCATGTAGAGTCTGTCTGCGAGTTTTTTAAAATTAATTTTATTACTGTATTGTTCGTTGAGTTTATATATATATGATTATTTAGTTCAATATTTTCTAAGGCTAGCTCATTTGTTATGAACTTACGAACTGATCCATTGAATTGTGTGTTATATAGTCGTCTTAAAAATTTTTCAAACGGTTTTTGGGTCTTGAGCTCAGCGATTAGGGCTACCTTAAATTCCGGCTACAGTTTGTCAAGAAACTGTTTACACACTGTGAAATAAGTTGAATTTTTGACTTTAAAGCTAAAAATAAAGGGTTTTTTGCTTAATTAAACGCAATTTTTTTATAAAATATAATTAAACAATATTTATTTTACTTATAAATCAAAAAACAAATTAAAAATATTAAATATACAAGAAAATAAACAACAAATTCCAAGTTTACACACTTTTGAGACTGTCAAGAAACTCTTTACACATTTTGTTTTCCTACTTTGTTTTGTTCTTTTTCTTAGAACGAACTCGATTTTTCCGTTATTTTTGGCTTTGCATTGCTTTTTACAACGCTTCTATTGAAATTTTGTTGACTTTGCTTGTGAAATTTTGCTGATCAAACGTGCTTAAAGCGAATTATTAAATTTAATAAAATGCCTGGAAAGAGATTAACTTTTAAAGTTACCCAATTAATAAACTATAACCACCAGTTGGGAAAATCTTTTCCAGAATTAGTATAAATGTTTCCTGTATCCCGTAAGACCGTCTACAATGTTTTAAAAGGCTCGGAAAAAGAGGGCAGGCTTGAACCTAAGAGTGGTGGTGGGCGGAAAATTAAAATTAAAAAGCGTGTAGACCGCTTTATTATGCGAATAGTGATTGCGAACCCCCGAATCTCGGTCAGATCACTTGCTCTGGATATCAGGCAAGAATGTCACCTAGCTGTGTCACACGAAACTGTGCTCCAAGTCATCCTACGCCATAGGTACTCTTCAAGAGTTGCAAGGAAAAACCCTTTGCTGTCAGATGCCAATATTGAAAAGCGTCATTTATTCGCTGTGAGCATGATAGATCATGCGGAAGAGTACTGGGATGACGTCATATTTGGTGACGAAACAAAAATGATGCTCTTTTATAACGACGGGCCAAGCAGAGTATGGCGCAAACCGTTGAGTGCGCTAGAAAAACAAAATATCATTCCAACGATAAAATTTGGAAAAATGTCACTGATGGTGTGGGGCTGTATCACCAGCCGTGGAGTGGGAAAACTAGCCTTAATTGAGAGCACAATAAATGCCGTGCAATATCTAGAAATGTTAGAAAACAAATTTGAAGGCCAGTGTAGAAAAAATTAGTCTGGTTAGCAACAACAAGCCAAATTTTAAGTTTTACCAGGACATGATCAGAAACATAAAGAGTGCAATGTACGCACCTGGCGCCTTAATAACTGTGGTAAAGTGATCGATACGCCCCCTCAGAGTCCTGATCTGAACCCCATTGAAAATTTGTGGACCTACTTAAAGAAGAAGGTGGCAAAAAGGGACCTAAAACACAACAACAGCTTATGACTGTAATAGTCGAAGAGTGTGAAAAGATCCCGTTTGAATATGACCTGCAAAAACTTGTCCAATCCATGAAAAAAAGGCTTCAACTTGTAGCTAAAGCCAATGGGGAACATACTACATACCAAAACTTTTAAAATTTTAATAAAATAATTAAAAAATTTAGGATTAAACTTCGATTTAGTGTTTTGTGTAAAGAGTTTCTTGACAGTCTCAAAAGTGTGTAAACTTGGAATTTGTTGTTTATTTTCTTGTATATTTAATATTTTTAATTTGTTTTTTGATTTATAAGTAAAATATTGTTTAATAATATTTTATAAAAAAATTGCGTTTAATTAAGCAAAAAACCCTTTATTTTTAGCTTTAAAGTCAAAAAGTCAACTTATTTTACAGTGTGTAAACAGTTTCTTGACAAACTGTATGTGTTAGCTGCACTGATCTGGGATACTCAGATGATTCTCGGAGACTATTGGCACTTGTTGTTGTTGTGGTTGTTCCATTGTTCTTTGTTGTTGTTGTTGTTGATGTTGTTGTTGTTGTTGTTGTTATTTTTATTTTCTTTTTTTTCACTCGTAGCGGTCACACCTTTTATTTAGCTGGCTTCACACTGTCTTTATTCAATACACAAAACCTGGGGCTTCAGTTACCCTTTAATGGTCTTGTCTAGTAGCTTCTAGTAGCGGCTACCAAGTTGAAACGATTTAATTATAAAGCAATGTCTGACTGGCGGATTGGTCACTTCTTGTGGCACTGATTAGCGACAAAGTAGAAGTTAAATCACACACAAAGGTACATTTGCTGATCAATATAAATTTAGGACCACCGACTGCTCCAAAAACGAATCCACGGTAATTTATTAAGAAAAATAAATAAAATTACAAGTGTAGGAACGGAGACAAAACATGGTACATATGCTACTATATCTATGTTGAGGAGCGAGAAAAAGGCAAATATGTCGAAACAAATATTAATTATACCCGTTACTCATAGACTATTTTTACATTTATATTAGTCTTGTAATTGTCTGTCGATTTGCAACGCCCAACCTAACGCCCTAAAACACACATATTTTAAAAACTTTTCGATTTTTTTTTTCATAATTTAATTAGGCTTGTAAATTTCTATCGATTTGCACAAAAATTTTTTCCACCCCCACTTTTACGCCCGAAAACTGCCAAAAAATTCCACGCCCACGTTTTTAAACTATTTCTCGATATTTTTTCATTACTTTATTAGTCCTGTAAATTTCTATCGATTTGCCAAAAATTTTGCCATGTCTACGCTAACGTCCTAAAGCCGCAAAACCGGTCACGACCACACTTTTGAAAAATTTTTACAACAATTCTTAATTATTTTCTCATTTTATTCCTTAATATCTTTCGATATCTCAGAAAAATTATAAAAGTTCGCGATCGCATTCACACTAGCTGAGTAACGGGTGTCTGATAGTCGGGGAACTCGACTTTAGAATTTTCTCTTGTTTTAATCTTAGTTTCTAAATCTTTCACTGAATAGTATCAAAAATAACCAGAACATATATGGTCGAGAATAGTTCATTAGTTATTGTTGGGTTACGCAGCCAGCAGCAGCTCATCATAAATTTGAGTTATTTTATTAATCGCTTTTATACATTGCTCTGTGCAGCAATAGATTTTGCAATCCCTTTATGCTATGTTCCTCTCTCTCAAAAGAGAGCGAGCACAGCTGTTTTAATCTTTATTATGTGAAACTTGCTCATTTGCCTTCTGCATAGCAGTTCAGTTACAAATTAAGTGTTGGTCGCACCGGTACTGCTGTGATGCACTTTAACTCTTAATCGGTTCGGTAAGGGCACTGCCGCCTGTGTTATACCCTACAGCCCTGTGTGGAAAAATGTATTGAAATAAAACTGAAAACTGAAAACTAAAACTTTTTTTTAATATTAACTGTGTTTATAAGTTATTTATAAATTGCCACACCATTTTTCAAAGTCAATGAAAAAGTTCATTGCCTAAACATTCTGTGATTTCGGTGCATTATTGTGTGTACATAAGTGGCCTAGCTACTTTTTGTTTTTTTCGTTTTCGGTTTCTTCTTTGCCTACCGGCAAATTCGTGTTTGGCTGTGCAAAAAGAATTGACTTTGTGCATAAACACACACACACCATTGCTATTGTGAGTAAGCAGTTTGGTTGCCGGTGCAAATACAGTGCGTGTAAAACTGTTCTCCATTGTGCGAGCATTTTGTTAATTATTAAAATTAAAATATTTATTAAAATATAATGATCAAAATAAATTAAAACGTCAAACAACGACACAGTCAGTTTGCCTGCTGACAGGATAACATTTTTAAAGCGCAAGAAAAATTCCATATATGTCGACGTTAAATAAATTGGTGCAGGATTAACTACCGAATAGGTTACTTGCCTGAATGATGATGGCCTGCATTTAAAGCTGGATTTAATAAACCAGACAGAGGCCTCTTTTAACTTGGCTCACGATTCCCTGGAGGAACTGGATCTCAGTCAAATGGGAAGCGAATTTCGTGACCAGTATGTGATAAGAACGGAACTCAGTAGACGCAAAGAGATTGCATGTGCAACTATGCGTCAAGATCCAGGAACTGAGTGGTTCTCTATTTCGACGACCGAGTCAAGCTTACCTCAAGCTACCAACCTTTAGTGGAATTTATACAGAATACACAAATTTTATGTTGATGTTTTCCACTGTCATCGATAAAACCCAATACTGGCTGACATGGAGAAGCTTCAACACCTCAAGTCTTTCCTAAGAGCTCCCGCTTTGGATGCCGTTGGTGCTTTAGAGGTTACTGATGTAAATTACCCGGCTGCCCTTATTTCGAGTCTCACATTTCGGCGATCATGAACATACCAAAGGTAGAGGGTTCATCTTCTGTAAAGGTGCGTGAACTGTCCGACCAAATTAATCTGCGTTCTGCTTCACAACATGGGCACCCTGTGGAAATATACGAGTGTATTCTCATTTATTGTCTTCTCCAAAAAGTAGATCGTGAAACCAAAGACACTAGAATAACAAGATGCGTAACGGCCATACATTGGTTTGGCACTATGCAGCCACTTTTTTGGTGACGCCCAAAATTACTCTCTTTCCGCTCACTCCCGCTGAGAGCGTAAGAAATCTAAAAATATAATTTGCTTGCTTGTGTGAGTAAAAACAAGAGACGAGAACGCGTATAAGTGTGCGTGTTGTGCTAGAAGACGATTTTCGGGCCGAAATCAATTCTGATCGAAGAAACGAATTTACATGGTACATATTAGGGTAGTTTTTGCCAATTTCCTAGCAATATGATAAAATAAAAAAAATTTTAAAAATTCGCGCCCTGACTATTATAATTTTAAAGCGCAAGATGAATACTTTAACGACAAATATTCTTATATAAAGTCATTTTTGAAATTTATTTTTGTGATAATATGTACATAGATTTGGCTATTTCTAATCTATTTTCAAATAATAATACCGTTAAGGCAATGCAAAAAAAGAATTTATCGCATGGTGCCAATTGATCAAAAATAATATAGATTTAAAGTCTAAGAACTTCTGAGGTGAAGGGCATATTTTGTCAAATTTACAATGCATGTGAATACGTGTGCACACATACAGATGTCACTTTGTGCGTTGAAAAGTTCGCTGTAGCGCTCTTCGCTCTCTCGCTCTCTAACAAAAATTCGAGAGAGCCTGGAGCCACCTCTAGAGCCACGGCCAAAAAATCGTGTGCCAAAAAATCGTATGGCGTTACGCATCTTGTTATTCTAGGGTCTTAGGTGAAACCCAGCTATTATGGGAGGATGCTGCTTCCACTGAAAGACTTTTGGATACAAGATGCCAGACCGCGTTCTTGCTCTCCCTCTCTGCCTGCTTCGGCTCACAAGTCGTGGAGCGAAGAGACCGCCTCTCCTACCCCGCTCCTCTCGCAGCGCCAAACGACCGTCCCGGGTAACTGTAACACTGCAATAACGAGTGCAGTGACCTCACTGGCAACTGCCACTGCTACCACAACATCAACTTCGTCAGCGGCCCAACTAATTATCGCTGTGCCAGCTGTAAATAATTCAGCAGCACTGACCGTTTGCAACAACAATAATGCACGTAAAGAAGAATCAAAACAAAAGCAGAAGTCGATTTCGACTGTGCAGACTGGCATGGATCGCTACATCCAAATCAAGAGAAAGCTCAGCCCTCAAAACAATAAGGCAGGTAATCAACCCAAAATCAATCGAACCAACAACGGCAATGAAAACTCTGCAGTAAATAATTCAAACCGATATGCTATCTTGGCTGATTCTGCGACCGAACAACCCAACGAAAAAACGGTAGGGGAACCAAAAAAGACCAGGCCTCCACCAATTTTCATACGAGAACAAAGTACAAATGCACTTGTAAATAAACTCGTTGCTTTGATTGGTGACAGCAAATTCCACATTATCCCACTTAAAAAAGGAAATATTCATGAAATAAAACTACAGATCCAAACAGAAGCAGACCACCGTATAGTGACTAAATACCTAAATGATGCTGGTAAAAACTACTACACATACCAATTAAAAAGTTATGTGTATGTGTATTTTTATGTTAAAATTAAAAGTTGGGCATTGAAGCAACAGTGACACCAGCTGAGATAATTGAGGCTCTGAAGGCCAAAAACTTTTCTGCAAAGACAGCTATTAATATTTTAAACAAAGACAAAGTTCCGCAGCCACTATTCAAAATAGAACTCGAACCAGAGCTCCAGGCACTAAAGAAAAACGAAGGGCACCCAATATACAATTTACAGTACTTGCTACATCGGAGGATCACCGTGGAGGAGCCGCACAAACGTATCAATCCAGTTCAATGTACTAATTGCCAAGAATACGGCCACACCAAGGCATACTGCACCCTTAAGTCCGTATGTGTTGTCTGTAGCGAACCTCATACTACCGCAAACTGCCCCAAAAACAAGGACGATAAGTCTGTGAAGAAATGCAGTAACTGCGGGGAAAAACATACTGCAAACTACAGAGGCTGTGTGGTGTACAAAGAATTGAAGAGCCGCCTAAACAAACGTATTGCCACAGCACATACATACAACAAAGTCAATTTCTACTCTCCGCAACCGATTTTTCAACCACCCCTAACTGTCCCAAGCACTACTCCAACAATTTCTTTCGCTAGCGCCCTAAAATCCGGACTAGAAGTGCCCGCCCCACCGACAAGAACTGCTCATTCCGAACATACACCGACAAACATCCAACAAACACAACAAAGTGGCATCGAAGCTATGATGCTATCCCTACAGCAAAGCATGAAAGACTTTATGACGTTCATGCAAAATACTTTGCAAGAGCTCATGAAAAACCAAAATATCCTGATTCAACTTCTTGTATCTTCAAAATCCCCATAATGGCTTCCCTACGGATATCTCTGTGGAACGCAAATGGCGTTTCACGGCATACACAAGAGCTCACACAGTTCATTTACGAAAAAAACATCGACGTAATGCTACTATCAGAAACGCACCTCACAAATAAAAACAATTTTCATATACCAGGATACTTGTTCTATGGTACAAATCATCCAGATGGTAAAGCTCATGGAGGCACTGGAATACTCATCAGAAATCGCATAAAACACCACCACTTAAACAATTTTGACAAAAACTACTTACAATCTACGTCCATAGCCTTACAACTCAACAATGGTTCAACGACTCTAGCCGCAGTCTACTGCCCACCGCGCTTTCCAATCTCTGAGGATCAATTCATGGAATTCTTTAACACACTAGGTGACAGGTTCATCGCAGCGGGTGACTATAACGCCAAGCACACCCATTGGGGATCTCGACTTGTGACGCCAAAGGGTAAGCAATTGTACAATGCGCTTACGAAGCCAGAAAACAAGCTAGACTATGTATCCCCGGGTAAGCCTACATACTGGCCAGCAGACCCAAGAAAAATCCCAGACCTGATCGATTTTGCAATTACTAAACATGTCCCCCGCAACATGGTCACCGCCGAAGCACTAGCAGATTTATCATCAGATCACTCACCTGTTTTTCTAAATATGCTAACTCGCCCACACATCGTCGACCAACCGTATAGACTCACAAATTTTAGAACAAACTGGCCAAGGTATCAAAAGTATGTCTGTTCACACATAGAACTAACGACGGCATTATCTACAAAGGAGGATATAGACAAGTCAACGGAAACTCTTGAAAACATTTTAGTTTCGGCTGCAAAGGCTTCAACCCCGCCAGTGACGTATGCAAAACCAAACTACATCAAAACTAATCGCGAAATCGAGCGGCTGGTATTAGATAAACGACGCCTACGAAGGGATTGGCAGTCTAATAGATCACCAATTACAAAGCACATGCTTAAGATAGCCACACGCAGGCTTACCAATGCTCTCAAACAAGAGGAAAAAAACAGCCAACGTTCATATATCGAGCAACTCTCTCCCACCAGCACTAAGTACCCTCTTTGGAGAGCTCACAGAAACCTAAAGACTCCAATAGCGCCAATTATGCCACTACGAAGTCCCTCTGGCACCTGGTTTCGAAGTGATGAAGAAAGAGCCTGTGCTTTCGCTGACCATTTACAAAATGTATTCCGACCAAATCCCTCTACCAACACATTTATTCTCCCTCCTTTAATAGCAGCCAATCTAGATCCTCAAGAACCCTTTGAATTCCGACCATGTGAACTAGCAAAGGTTATCAAAGAGCAACTGAACCCAAGAAAATCGCCTGGCTACGACCTAATAACTCCAAGAATGCTCATTGAACTCCCAAAGTGTGCTATTCTTCACATCTGCCTGTTGTTCAACGCAATCGCCAAGCTTGGATACTTCCCTCAAAAATGGAAAAAGTCGACCATAGTAATGATTCCAAAGCCAGGAAAAGATAAAACGCAGCCATCATCATATAGACCGATAAGCTTACTAACATGTCTTTCAAAGCTGTTTGAAAAAATGCTACTCCTTCGGATTAGCCCTCATCTTAGAATAAACAACACACTTCCAACACATCAATTTGGCTTTAGAGAAAAACATGGAACCATCGAACAGGTCAACCGAATCACGTCAGAAATTCGTACTGCTTTTGAACATCGAGAATACTGCACAGCCATTTTTCTAGACGTCGCGCAGGCATTTGACAGAGTGTGGCTCGATGGACTTTTGTTTAAAATAATCAAGCTGTTGCCCCAAAACACACATAAGCTACTGAAGTCATACCTATATAACAGAGTGTTTGCAATAAGATGCGATACAAGCACCTCACGCGATTGCGCAATCGAAGCTGGAGTGCCGCAAGGCAGTGTACTGGGTCCAATCTTATACACCCTGTATACGGCGGATTTCCCCATAGACTACAATCTAACAACCTCCACGTTCGCTGATGATACCGCGATACTCAGTCGCTCCAAATGCCCAATAAAAGCCACGGCACTCCTATCCCGACACTTAACATCTGTAGAACGATGGCTTGCCGACTGGAGAATTTCAATAAATGTTCAAAAATGCAAGCAGGTTACCTTTACCTTAAACAAACAAACATGCCCACCACTGGTCTTGAATAACATATGCATTCCACAAGCCGACGAGGTAACATATCTGGGTGTTCATCTGGACAAGCGGCTCACTTGGCGCAAACATATAGAAGCCAAATCGAAACATCTTAAACTTAAAGCAAGGAACCTCCACTGGCTCATAAATGCTCGCTCTCCACTTAGTCTGGAGTTCAAAGCTCTTCTATACAACTCCGCCTTAAAACCTATCTGGACTTATGGCTCCGAGCTGTGGGGCAACGCATCCAGAAGTAACATAGACATTATTCAGCGAGCACAGTCAAGAATTCTGAGAATTATCACTGGAGCGCCGTGGTACCTTCGGAACGAAAACATACACAGAGACCTAAAAATCAAATTAGTAATCGAAGTAATAGCTGAGAAAAAAACGAAGTATAACGAAAAGCTGACCACCCATACAAATCCCCTCGCAAGAAAACTAATCCGAGTATGCAGTCAAAGCCGGCTGCACCGCAACGACCTCCCAGCCCAGCAATAAACTTATTAGGGCATTAATGAAAAAAAAAAAACTATCACTAAGTGAAAGTTAATTAAGTTAGATTAAGATTTGAACACTTATTGTTAGTCTCTTAACACAAAGAGAAGATTCAATAAATAATAAAAAATTAAAAAAAAAAAAGATGCCAGAAATTTGAAAACATCGAACGTACCAATGTTGCACTTGGAATCATTCCACAGGTTGTAAAATCAAGGAAATCCATCCACAACTCTAGAAATTCATTTGTCGCCACTACCCATGTCGCTTGCTGCCCTGTTTGCAATGTTGTAGACTACATAATTTTTGATTGCCCACAATTCAGAAAACTGTCGCCTCAAGATCGCTTGCAGGATGCAAAAAGGTCGGCTTTATGCCAAAACTGCCTTAAAGGTGGACATCACCTGCGACATTGTAATGACGATCGCTGTCGTATTTGTGGAAGTAAGCAATAGCAACAACAGCAGTCACTTAGACAACCAGCAACAGTTGCTCATTCAGCAGCAACAGCAGCAACATCATCTGTTAAATGGACGCCGCATCATAATCCAGGCCACGCGTAAGTCGTCCGTTTTGGCCGCCAGCAATATCATGGAGGAGGACGAGGAGGAGGACGATCCCGAGCTGGACGATGAGAATTTGCAGGATATCGAAGAGGAGGATCAGGCAGCCGAGGACAGGTGGAGCAGCGACGAGTAGTGCCGCTGGTGGCGCCACAACAGCCGGCGGAGGAGCAATTGGTACAACTGCCCGCCGGTAGTATTGTGAGCACAACCACCCACCCCGCAACGACGGCTGCAACGACGACCTGTCTACATAAGCAATGCTGTGGGCGGCCTAACGGTCGGAGCAACCTAAGTGAGAATGCCGGCGGCCGCTGTAATCAGCCGGAGTCCCATGACGGTGCTGAATGTGGTGCAACAGGCGTTGCCGGCCACTCAGCTGATATTGCAGATACAACAGCAACAGGCGCCGGCAGCGGCAGCGGCTGAGCAGCAATTGGCCTTGGCCTTGGAGCGGCAAAGGCAGCAGCAGGAACAGCAGGCGCAGCCACAAAGGCAGCAGCAGCAGCAGCAGCAGCAGCAAGAACAACAAAGGCAGCAGCAGCAGGCGCAACAAGAACAGCAGAGGCAGTAGCTACAACAGCAGCAGCAGCAACAGCAAACCCATCCAGTGAAACATTCAGCATCCGGCTCTTCCTCCACCAACAACAACAGCACCACCAACTCCACAAACAGCAACAATAGCAAGCCAGCTGCATCGCCGACTGTGACCACCAGTCACAGTGCGTCGAGTGTGTGGAGAAGTTCGATTCCAAGGAACTCTTCGATATCCATCGCAGCGGCCATGCCAATAACATGAAGAGCGCCATCTGCAACATGGTGTTGAAGTCCCTTAAGAACTACGAGAAGCACTGCCTGCGCTGCCGGAGCAGCCTCATCGAAGGCCAGCAATAGCAGAAATTCGAACAACAGCAGCAATTCTAGCAGCAGCAATTCCAGCAGCAACGGCGTATCGGCAGCTGTGTAGGCAGCCACAACGACTACAACAATTGTCAAACTGGAGCCGCCGCACGAGATTGAGAGGCCAGGCACCAGTAGCAATCAGCAGTTGCAGCAGTCGCAACACCACCAAATGGAACTAGACGATCAGTCGGGACTGAGCGGGGACGAGGAGGATGGCAGCGGCGGCGGTATGAACTCCTCCTCGCATATTGTGAACGGCGAGGACTCATCGGAGTCCTCGAATGCCTCGCTACACCTGAACCAGCACTCCCCCACCTCATCCTCGCAGCACCAAGTGTCGTCGCGCCAGCAGCATGTGCATCAGCAACAGCAGCAGCAACAGCAGTCGCAGCAGCAATATCTCGTTTCGGCACCAACACGAACGATCGTCATCAAGAACTACATGCAGCAGGGATCCCAGCAGCAGAAGCAGAAGCAGCAACATACCTCCGATCCAACGCCCGTGCTGCATGCACAGGTCATCCAGAGCGGTGCAGGCACCAGCAACGGCAGCGGCAGCACCTCCTCTACCAATAGCAGCAGCAAGAGTAGTACCAACATTGTCACCACCAACTCCGACGGCAATCTCAGCAATGGCTCGCAGTTGATACGAAAGACGCCGATCATTCATCATTTGACCGGAAGCAGCAACGTTAGCGGCGGCTCAGCGCTGACCAGTGTGGTGCAACAAAAAGGTGTTATTTCGCCAGCTCAATCGCCATCATCATCCTCAACCTCTTGCTCCGCATCCACCGGTGGGCCACTATCGATAGCTCCACTATCATACGCAGCACAAGGAATCACCAACAGCAGCAGCAACCAGCCCAACCACAGCAGCAGCAGCAGCAACCAGCCCAACCACAGCAGCAGCAGCAGCGGGTAACGCAGCGCAACAACCACCGAAATCACCACCGACATCCCTATTTAGTGGACATGGATGACGATGAAGATGACGACGAGGATCAGCAGCAGCAGCTGACGCATACGCAGCAAACGCAACAGCATCACCATCATTACAGTCATCATCACAATCATCATTTCGATGACGATGATGACGATGAAAAATCGCCACCGTCCCCGGCCACAGCGGCCATTATCAAAGTGGAACCAAATCTGTATTCCTCGGGCTCTGGCGACAACTCCAACGATATGTTCATCAAGGCGGAGGTCATGTTTCAGGATTCGGCTGCCCTGCATTCGCCGCAATCGCCGCCAAGCTCGAAATTCAGTATCTCCAACTTTGATAGTGATCTAGTTGATCATCACGTTGATCTGAATCACTCGTTGCCGTCGTATGGTAATTTGTTTGAACCGCATTCCATACCGGTTAGCTATATCCGGATGATGACGATGACTTCCGGATGGATCATAGTTCGCTCGGTGGACTGCACAACACAACGTCGTCGTCGACCACCGATGGGGACTTCATCAAGAAGGAATGGGTATAGTTCCTATGCCATGAACGGCAAATTTGATGACCACAGCGATGCACTGTGCGATGCGGCCAATTTCATTTACAATTGAGTGCAGGCAGAAGCCGCTGCCGTTGTGGTGGATCATCATCGTCGTGGTCATTGTCATTGGAAACGGAGGAGGCATCCGCGTCATCAGGATGAGGAGAAGGAGGAAGTGGAGCATTAACAGCAGCAGGAGCAGGAGGAGGAAGAGGAGCGAATTGTGCAGGCGGAACTGGAACAGGATCAGATGCAGCCATGTAGAGCTGAGCATTCGGTTAATCCGATTCATTGCTGTACCTCGTATATTTATATATATACATATATATTTGGGAAATGAACCAGATCAGGGGACTATAATGAACGATGAACGAGACAGAGCAAGAGAGTAACGCGCAGTGGCAACGCTTATTAACGAAAAAACCAAACGAGTAGAATGGTAAACGAGAGCAGTCGCAAGTTTTTCAATCGCGCTATATACTTATACAACTAGAGCTAAACAATTGTCATCAAACAATAAAATAATAATAAGCAAGAACTATTGTCATTGAACAATAGTAACCCTATAAAATAAACTTACTACAATTTTGGGGGCTCGTCCGAGAAGGCCCAAGTTGTGTATGCATAAGTGCGAATTTAATAAGTGCGAGCGAGACGGAACGTGACGTCGCATCAATTAAAGGAAAAACGACAACGACGCAAGAAAAAAAAAAGGAAGAAGGAAGTCACGGTGAAGCTGAAGCAATTAGAAGTCAATCGACGACGGCGAGCAAAAGGTGTTTGTGACGCAGTGTTCATTAGAAGACTTCAGAAGACGGAGTCCGAAAGGTGTTGGAGATTCCGTATCTAGTGCTCGAAGAAAAACGGCAGCAGCCAAAAGGTGTTGGAGACGCTGTGCTTATTCAAAAGCACAACGGCGGTGACCAAAAGTTGAAGGCAACGCCGTAGAAATTGCAAGCAGACAATTGAAGAAGAACGGCAAAACGACGGTTACGGTATAGCAGAAGAAGAAGAACGGTGAAGCAATCAGAAAACGACAGTCGCTTCAGTGGCAGAAGAAGCAGAAGAAGCAGAAGAAGAATAACTGCGCAACGAAATACGCCGCCACATATAGGAAGGCGATCGAGCGGCAACAGAGACGAGAGAGGCGAAGCAACAGAGAAAGAGGCGAGGCAGTAGGAATTAAAAGGAAGAGGCGAAAACGACGCTGCAAGTTGTGTATCGTTTGCTGTTAATATAGATTTAACAGAGTTGGCTAAATAGTATTTAAAACTTTAAAGAGAGGGTATGTTAATTAGTTTTGCAGCTTGACGCAAAGAATATACAAATATTTCGTATTGAGAATTTTGTACTGATAAATTTTATATTATTTAGAATGGATCGGATTGAAATTCTTGAGCTGCGCGTTGATGACCTACGAAATAAGCTGTCTGAGTTAAATTTGCAGACAAGTGGTAATAAAAGCATGCTGCAACAGCGGCTCCTTGCTCACTACAGATTAAA
This sequence comes from Drosophila melanogaster, assembly GCF_000001215.4. Lineage (NCBI taxonomy): Eukaryota > Metazoa > Arthropoda > Insecta > Diptera > Drosophilidae > Drosophila > Drosophila melanogaster. Next base: position 25,402,342 of record NT_037436.4, on the reverse strand, counting down.
CAATGAAAAACAAAACATTTCGGACGATGAGTCAGTAGCAACTGCACCAATGATGACAAATGAAAATAATAGGTCATGGTTTATTCTAAAAGACGTCGAAGGTAGTATTTCTGAATTCTCAGGTACTATAGGTAGTGTTGATGTTGATCAGTGGATAAATGAGGTAGAAGAATGTGGGAGTACAGTTCAGTGGAACCAATTACAAATGTTTGTCTATGCGAATCAGCTTTTACGAGGTGCTGCTAGATCGTTTGTCAAAAGTCAACAAAACATTCGAAGTTGGGAAATATTGAAAACTGTATTGCTAGATGAGTTCGAAGTTAAAGTGTCATCAGCAGAAATGCATCGAAGATTAAATAGACGGCAAAAGAAAAAAGATGAGAGTTTACATGAATTCTTGTACGCACTGATGGAAATAGCTAAGCCAGCAATGCTTGAAGATGAGAGTATTACAGATTATTTCATTAGTGGCATTCAGGATTCCCCTGCAAACAAAGTAGTGCTGTATCAAGCAAAAACATTAAAAGAGCTAAAACTTAGTTTGGATGTTTACAAAAAAGTTTGTAGTTCAAGCAAGTCATCAAACAGGCCTGGATCATTCGTTGATAAAGAGAGTTCTAAGTCCAAGAAGATTAGCAGTGACAACAAGACACGTAAATGTTTCAAGTGCGGTGATGATACCCATTTTCTAAAAGATTGTAGGAAGAAAGATTTCGTTTGTTTTAAGTGTAACCAACCAGGACATCGCGCATCAGAGTGTAATATAGATGGAAAAATTAAGCAGGATCAAAATACAAATGTCGTACACGATAGGAAGGAAGAGTTAAAGCCATTAAGCATTTTCACTCCTTCAGGGTTAGAGTTGAAAACTGTGCAGTATAAGTCAATGATGTTTCAAGGATTAGTTGATACAGGTGCTAACCCTTGTCTTATACGCAGAAGTGTTTATACTGAGTTGGGCAAAAATAAGTTGACAGGCTTAGCGAAGTGTTTGACTGGCAAAGGTTATAGCCAGGTGCTTACATTCGGTAGCTTTGTAATTTCGGTTGAGGTAGATGGATGTCTAGTTGAATTTCACGTAGTTCCTGATGAGGATATGAGTTTTGATTCGATTTTAGGAAGAACAATCTTAAACAGCGTGGATATGAAAGTAACCAAAGGTGGCACAGAGTTCATAAGTCGAGTTGTAAACCAAAAAAAGGTTGAGAGCCAGAGAATCCAGACATTGGGCAAAGGATCATGTGCTGAGTTGTTTGTTGAATTCAAAAGTATGTGCATGTTGGGTGTGGAGCAGGCTGATATATTTGATGAGGTTGATTTATCGCATTTGAGTAGTGTGCAAAAAGAAAAAGCTTTAAGTCTAATTGGAGATTATAAGCCATTTCGAAATTGTTCGACACCAGTGAAGATGAAAATACTATTAACCGATGATTTACCAGTATTCCAACAACCAAGACGTTTGGCAGACTGTGAACAAAAGATTGTGGATGATCAAGTTCAGGAATGGTGGCGTGACAAGATTATAAAGCCGAGTGTGTCGGAATACGCATCACCAGTGGTGCATGTTTCGAAAAAGAATGGGAAAAAACGATTGTGTTGTGACTATCGGAAATTAAATGAAAAGATAATTCGTGATCACTTTCCAATGCCGCAGGTTGACGTTGTTATCGAAAAGCTTCAGAGTGCTTTGGTGTATACGACTTTAGATTTAACTAACGGTTTCCTTCATGTGCCCGTTGAGTTATAATTCCAGAAATATACCTCGTTTGTAACACAAAAGGGACAGTACGAATTTCTGTATGTGCACTTTGGTATTACAAACTCACCTGCAGTTTTTACTCGATTCATAATGGCAGTCTTAAGGGAACTAATCAACAGTGGAGATGTAGTAGTATACATGGACTATGTGATTGTGACCAGTAAAAATGTGTGTGAAGGATTGGTAAAACTGGAGAAGGTGTTAAGTATTGCCAGTGAAAATGGATTAAAAATAAATTGGTCGAAATGTCAGGTGTTGCAAAAGAAAGTTAACTTTTTGGAGAGAAGACAAGTGCTATCGTTAATTTTCCGTTGCCAAATGATAAAAAATGGGTTCAAAGATTCTTAGGATTGACGTCGTATTTTCGTAGATTTGTCAAAGACTTTGCAGTGACTTCTAAGCCTTTGTCGGACCTGTTAAGGCAAAATACTAAGTTTAAATTTGATGTGCTGCAGAAGGTAGCGTTTGAACAGTTGAAAGTAGCATTAACTTGTAGTCCCGCATTGAACTTGTACAATCCTAAATAAGAAACGGAAATCCATACAGACGCTTCAAAATATGGTTTCTGTGGCGTATTTTTACAAAAAGACCCAGAAGATTGTTTGTTTCATCCGGTTCAATATATGAGTCGTTAGACTAACCAATGCGAAGATAAGTATCATTCTTATGAGCTTGAGGTTCTTGCAGTTATCGGTGCATTAATGAAGTGGAGTGTGTATGTGTTAGGTTTGAAATTTAAGATTGTGACAGACCGCAACGCGTTCACTATGACGATGAAGAAGAAGGACCTTCAAGACTTTGATACCTTCAAGACTTTGATTATTAAATAGAACATTGCTCATTGACGAGAATGAGACATGTTGATGCGTTGAGTAGAGTATCATGTTTTCATGTTACATCGCTTGAAAAAAGCACAATTACTCGATGAATGGACGAAAGTAGTGAGAAGCCTTGTAGAAAATAAGGGGTATGAAGATTTTTATATAGAAAACCAAATACTTTTTAAAGATCGTAATCGCGAACTTATTGTTGTACCGTCGCAGATGGAAAATGAAATAATCATGATTGCTCATAAGCAAGGACATTTTTCTGCGAAGAAAACGCAAGATTTAGTTGAGAAATCTTACTTCATACCAAAACTTAAAAAAAGGTTGTTCGTGTTGTGGACAGTTGTGTGGAGTGTATTGTATTTAATTCGAAAGCTGGGAAGAAAGAAGGTTTCTTGACCCCGATTGAAAAGGGAGATAGACCGTTGATGACGTATCACATTGACCATGTTGGGCCAATGGAGATGACGAGCAAGCGCTACAACCACATTTTAGTTATAGTAGACGGTTTTTCTAAATTTGTATGGTTGTATCCCACCCGTAGCACAGGAGCAGAGGAAGTTGTAAGTTGTCTAGAGCGTCAGGCTACTAATTTTGGAAATCCTTTACGGATTATCTCTGATAGGGGAACTGCGTTCACTGCACAGACATTTAAGTTGTATTGTGAGGAGCAAAAAATTCAGCATCTAGTAATTACAACAGGAAAATGGAAATGGTCAGGTGGAGAGAATGCATAAGATAGTAGTGTCGATGTTGTCGAAGTTAAGTCATGAAAGTGCAGGAGACTGGTATAAGCATGTCAGTAAAGTGCAGCAAATAATTAATAGCACACCGCCTAGAAGCACTTTAGTGTCGCCTTTTAAAATCTTGACTGGCACTGAAATGCGTCTTCCGAATGATCTAGAGCTTAATTTGTGATAAAGGAATCCTTAGTGAAGGATTTAGATGAGGAGAGAGATCTAGTAATTACAACAGGAAAATGGAAATGGTCAGGTGGAGAGAATGCATAAGATAGTAGTGTCGATGTTGTCGAAGTTAAGTCATGAAAGTGCAGGAGACTGGTATAAGCATGTCAGTAAAGTGCAGCAAATAATTAATAGCACACCGCCTAGAAGCACTTTAGTGTCGCCTTTTAAAATCTTGACTGGCACTGAAATGCGTCTTCCGAATGATCTAGAGCTTAATTTGTGATAAAGGAATCCTTAGTGAAGGATTTAGATGAGGAGAGAGAGCTGGTGCGCGTAAGAGCTTCCGAAAACATAAAACAGTTGCAGACAGAAAATAAAAGGGTTTTCGATTTAAAGCGCAAAAGGGAAAAAATTTATAAAATAGATGATTTAGTAGCTATTAAGCGTACTCAGTACGGACCTGGTTTAAAGGTGAAAGGAAAATTTCTAGGACCTTATAAAGTTGTTAAGGAGTCGGCGATGGACCTTTTATGACATCGACAGTCGCAGAATATATGAAGCCGTGAAAAATTCATTTGGGTCGAATGATGTATCAGGAGGGCCGATTGTGGGAAATGAACCAGATCAGGGGACTAAAATGAACGATGAAAGACAGAGCAAGAGAGTAACGCGCAGTGGCAACGCTTATTAACGAAAAAACCAAAAAGGAGGGACTTCGAGTAGAATGGTGAACGAGAGCAGTCGCAAGTTTTTCAATCGCGCTATATACTTATACAACTAGAGCTAAACAATTGTCATCAAACAATAAAATAATAATAAGCAAGAACTATTGTCATTAAACAATATAAAGTGCACTATAAACAATTGTCATTAAACAATAAAAATAAACTTACTACTTATATATATACCTAACATATGGTAATTATGTAACAGGTTCTTGCAATGCGCTTTAAAAACATCGATTCTTAGGAAAATTAGTTGTGAGTGATTTATCAGCTGGTTTTAAAATATCTGGTATTTGAAAGAAAAGAATGTAATTTTTTTTTTTTTTTTTGTAAATCTCCAAAGGAAAGAAAAATTTTGTGGCGTTTTTTTTTTTTATTAAGATAAAAAATTGATAAATTGTATCTAAAGTTTCCAAAGCGAAATTATTTAGAATTATTCATAGAAGACTCTTCCAGATTGTACTATTTAACTATTTTGCAACGCAAACACGTCAAGCCACCCTAATATTTATTTATATTATATATATAAATATATTGCTAATATATACAGAACACATACTTATGTCCACCATTTAGACAATTTGCTATCTCTGTTGCGCTCGTGATGATCTTATAACGTGATCTTAAGTCTAAATCAATGTGTAAAATGTAATGTTTGTTTATTTTTTTTATAACTTGTTTCCGTTCAAACCTTTTCTCCTCTCTGTCACTGTCCGCATCTCACTCTGATCTGTTTATAAGAAGTGTGTACAATTTTTAGCCTTTAAAAAAAGAAAAAGAAAGAAGAAGAAAATCTCAAATGAACTTGTAACTTTATGTGAAACACGAACTGTTTATTATAAGTTTTAGTTTTTACATATCATTTATTCTTATTGTGTACTCAAATATCTGTTTTAAATTTCCGCATGGCCCAGCAGCACATTGTATTTTCTATTGCGAACCCTAATTTTAGTTGTACAGTTTTGCATTTGATTTCTCGGGCTTAGTTTTTGCATTCAAAGCGAAAGAAAATTCAGTTCCTGTGTAATGGCAAAGATAACTTGAGAAATTGTATTATAATTAAATGGTCTAGGCAATCAATGAACCATATCTTTCTGTCACTCGAGGATACTACAGTATTGTTTTTTTTTTTTACTTTTATTAACACTTTGTTTTCCATTACCTAAACCGAAGTATTTGTTTCATATAATTCGAGAATCCGTATCGATTTTTTGCATAGTTAGTTTAAGGTATTGATTTTTTTTATAGTTCTTATGTGCAATCATCTCCCCCATCACTGAAACTGAACTTTGACCTCTTTCTCACCTTCGGTCAAACACCTTGTGGTTTCCTTAATTAGTTGCTAAGTACCCACGATAAACACACGAATATTATGATTATGATTTGCATTACTATATACTATAGATAATCTGTACCTAAGTGTAAACCTAATTTCAGTGTAGTCTCTAAGATGAAAGAGCATGCTTTAGCTTTAGCTTTACCCTAACATACGAAACTGCATAAGCATACAAATATATAATATATTATACAAAAAAAAAGCACAACAAACTGCTACATTTTAGCTCAAGGCCTTCGCCATCTCGCTTTCAGCCTGCTCAACCTCAGCTAGCTTCAGATGCTCATTCCAACAGATGGATAGACTTAGATCAGATGAATGTATCGTAAATATTAATCTCAAACTTCAGAGTTTGTTGCCAACATCGCAGCTTTGGTAGCTCCTACTATCACGGACAACCAGCCCAACCTAACTGTGAATTCTGAAGACTGGAAAATACCAGCTAATCTTCGCTTGGCCGATCCCCAATTCTTCAGGACACAAAAAATTGTCTATCGCCGTTTTTTGAATCTGAAAAACAAACTTGGACGCCATCGCCAGCTCAAAGAGAAGTATTCAGCCTTTATTCACGAGTACTTATCTTTTAATCATATGCCTCTGGTACCATTTGACTCCCAGAAACTAAGCAAATTTTATTTGCCGCATCACTGCGTTTTAAGGAAGACAGCACCACAACTAATCTGCGTGTTGTCTTTGATGGCTCTGCTTCTTCTTCTTCTGGATATTCTCTAAACGAAATACTCATAACAGGCCCCACTTTGTTACAGTTTTGAACCTGTTCCCTGTTGCTTTAACTAGTGTCATCTGCAAGATGTACCGATGGGTATTTTGCATTTTGTGGCGTGGCACACCCCAGGGAAAAGTACAAGTATTTAAACTTGATACTGTTACCTACGGAACAAAGCCAGCTTCATTTCTTTCTTGAATTGCATTTCGATCGCCGACGTGTGAAGACGTTTTTATCGAGCTCAGCACAAAATAGGTTGTTTTGAGTGAAGTGAACGCCAAATAAAATAAACTAAATAAAAAATCCGAAAGCGAAAGAGACGCTCTATGCGATGCAAGATCGCTTAAATATATAGTGATTTGTTATCTTAAATAATAAAACTATGAGTCAGAACGACACTCGCGCTCAGCGTCAGCGCGAGCATGACGAACGCCGGCTCTCAATTCAACGCAACAACGCGTACTTCTCCTACATCTCACCAACAACCCCAAACGCAGACATCGAGCGGTCAATAACCCATAGCCCAAGAAACCTTCTTCTACCAACAAATCAAGAAAGAGCGCGCTCCTGCTCTTGGAAAATATAGCTTTCATATAATTCCCCTCGTAAGAGGTACTATCAATGAAATCAAACTTCAGACGAAAACGGAGGACGACTACAGAAAAGTCACAAACTATTCTACCGCACAAAAAATAGGCTTCTACACCTACCAGCCTAAAAGCAGCAAGGGCCTGCAAGTAGTCCTGAAGGGCATTGAGTCTGATGTTACGCCCGAAGCGATAACTGAGGTGCTAAAGGAAAAGGGATTTTACGTGTTCAATATCAAAAACAGAAACAGGCAGCCCCAACCACTCTTCAAGATTGAGCTTGAACCAGAAAACAAGCCTCCTAGAAAAAACGAGGTTCACCCAATTTACAAACTCCAGCTCCTTCTGCACCGTAGGATCACGGTAGAAGAGCCGCACAAACGTAACGCTCGTACAATGTACAAACTGCCAAGAGTATGGCCACACGAGGTCATATTGTACACTTCGCCCGGTGTGCGTAGTCTGTGGAGATCTCCACGACTCCAAACAGTGTCAAACTAACAAAGAAAATGCATGCGAGAAAAAATGCAATAACTGTGGGGGCAATCTCACAGCAAACTACAGAGGCTGTCCGATCTACAAAGAGCTGAAAATCCGTCTTCACAAAAGAATGAACACGGCGCGGGCACACCAAGGAACAGCTACGCTGATACCATCAGAGACAAATCCTTAAGTAATTTTCTCGAAAGCAGCAAGTTTCGCTCCCTGGCCTACATCCAACACTAACAAGACAACATTTGCTAACGTTTTAAAATCAGGTATGACGCCTCCAACCCAAAACTCCCGAACTCCACATGAAGTGCACACAAAATTAGACACACAACAAAACTATCACCCAGCTGCGCAGCAGGAAACAAAAACTGAAGCTATGATGCAAGCCTTACAACAGAGCATGATGGAATTTATGACATTTATGAAGACCACCATTCAAGACATGATGCGTAATCAAAACCTTTTGATACAAGTGCTTGTAGCCCAACAATCAAATAAATAATGGCTACCTTACGCATAGCTACGTGGAACGCCAATGGCGTTTCACAGCGCAAACTTGAGCTAGCTCAATTCCTACATGAGAAGCATATCGACGTAATGCTTCTTTCGGAAACTCATTTCACAAGCAAATACAATTTTCAAATAAGAGACTACCATTTCTACGGTACAAATCATCCCGACGGAAAAGCACACGGTGGCACCGCCATACTCATAAGGAACCGTATGAAGCACCACTTTTACAAAGAATTTGCGGAAAATCATCTTCAGGCCACATCTATCAACATTCAGCTGGATGACAACACTCTCCTTACACTAGCGGCCGTATACTGCCCCTCCCGTTTCACAGTATTAGAAGCTCAATTCCTAGATTTCTTCCAAGCGCTAGGGCCACACTTCATTGCAGCAGGCGACTACAACGCTAAACATACTCACTGGGGATCGCGACTTGTGAACCCAAAAGGAAAACAGCTTTATAAGACTAAAGCCACTAATAAACTTGACCACGTTTCCCCCGGGAGTCCTACATACTGGCCATCAGACCTCAATAAGCTGCCTGACCTGATCGACTTCGCAGTTACGAAAAATATTTCCCGCAGTTTGGTTAAAGCTGAATGTCTGTCGGATCTGTCACCTGATCACTCGCCTGTACTAATTCACCTCCGCCGGTACGCAGAAAACGTGAAACCACCATTCAGATTGACTTCTCACAAAACAAACTGGCTCAGGTATAAAAAATATATAAGTTCACATATTGAGCTAAGCCCAAAACTCAATACTGAATCTGATATAGAGAGCTGCACGTGTGCATTGCAATCCATCCTTACTGCAGCAGCTCTTACTGCAACACCCAAAATAACAATTAATACAATTAATTCAAAAAAGACCAACGTACAAATCGAGCAACTCGTCCACGTAAAACGTCGCTTACGCAGAGAATGGCAATCTTCCAGATCCCCAACTGCAAAACAAAAGCTAAAATAGCCACACGGAAACTGGCCAACACCCTGAAACAAGAAGAGCACGACGATCAGCGCCGATACATATAGCAACTCACACCAACAGGCACAAAACAAAAGTCACTGTGGCGAGCCCACTCAACTCTTCGCCCACCGACTGAAACCGTTTTGCCGATAAGGAATTCCTCAGGTGGCTGGGCCCGTAGTGATGAAGACAGAGCCACCACATTTGCCGCTCACCTACAAAATGTGTTCACGCCAAACCAGGCTACTAGCACATTCGCGCTACCGTCCTATCCCGTAAACCGCCACCAGCAACACACCCCAATTGTGTTTCGTCCTAAAGAAGTAACTAAAATAATCAAAGACAATCTCAGCCCGAAAAAATCCCCCGGCTGCGACCTTATAACACCGGAAATGATCATCCAGCTGCCACATTCTGCAGTTCGCTACATAACCAAGCTCTTTAATGCCATCACCAAACTTGGTTACTTTCCACAACGATGGAAGAGGTCGATTATCATAATGATTCCAAAGCCTGGTAAGAACCACACAGTCGCTTCATCTTACAGACCAATAAGTCTACTCTCATGCATTTCGAAACTATTCGAAAAATGCCTGCTGATCCGACTTAATCAACATCTGATATACCACAATATAATCCCAGCCCACCAATTTGGATTTCGCGAAAGCCATGGAACCATTGAACAGGTGAATCGTATTACAACGGAAATAAGAACTGCATTTGAATATCGCGAATACTGTACAGCAGTATTTTTAGACGTATCCCAAGCATTCGACAGAGTCTGGCTCGACGGCCTAATGTTTAAAATTAAAACATCCCTACCCGAAAGCACACACAAACTTCTAAAGTCTTACCTCTATGACAGAAAGTTTGCAGTGCGGTGCAACACTGCCACTTCCACTGATCATACAATTGAGGCTGGAGTCCCCCAAGGCAGCGTTCTTGGGCCAACCTTATACCTCATCTATACAGCCGACATCCCTACAAATAGTCGCTTAACGGTATCCACATTTGCCGACGATACAGCTATCCTTAGCCGTTCAAGGTCCCCTATCCAAGCTACAGCACAGTTGGCACTGTACGTCATCGACATTGAGAAGTGGCTCTCTGACTGGCGAATAAAAGTAAACGAGCAAAAATGCAAGCACGTGACGTTTACGCTAAACAGACAAGACTGTCCTCCGCTCTTGTTGAACAACATACCACCGAAAGCAGATGATGTAGCGTACCTAGGAGTACACTTTGACAGAAGACTCACATGGCGCAGGCACATTGAAGCCAAAAAAACCCAACTTAAACTCAAAGCCAACAACTTACACTGGCTCATCAACTCTGGTTCTCCGCTCAGCCTAGATCACAAGGTCTTGCTCTACAATTCTATATTGAAACCTATCTGGACCTATGGCTCACAGTTATGGGGCAATGCCAGCAACAGCAATATTGACATCATACAGCGAGCACAATCAAAAATTCTGAGAACCATCACTGGGGCACCGTGGTACGTTCGGAGTGAAAACATCCAAAGAGACTTAAATATCCCATCAGTTACCAACGCAATCACGGAACTTAAGGAAAAATACCATAGCAAGCTTTACACGCACCCCAACCACCTAGCGCGAGGTCTAATCCAGCTCAGCAGCCGTTCCCGTCTCCGGCGAAAGGACCTACCAACCCAGCGAATAAATTATTAGGGCCGTTTAATCATAGAACAGTTGGAAAAATAATACAACTGTTCAAAAAATACTTGTTATAGTTAAGATTTTTAAACTTATTGTTAGTTCTTATACAAGAAGATTAAAAAAAATTTTCTTTCTTTCGTTTATAGTGGGGCATAATATAAGATTCGACTTAGATACCGCATAAGGGTATGGCTGTACGGAATGAGGTGAAATAAAATAAGTTGTTCGAAAAAACTTAGCGAATAGATCGACTATCCGATCCGATGATACCACAGTGTTTTCAAAAAATAGCGAAGAATGGTAAGAACTTGTTTTTCGCTTAGTGTTAACGAAATTATAAAACTGTTTCGGATCCTGTGCGAACTGGATGTTACAACGGTTTAAATAATTCCTGTAGCACTGAACATTAAGCACGGTGAAGCTTAACCGAGCGCTTAAATATTTAGAGAGGATAGACTGAGAACCGGTATTTTTAAATTTTGTACAAAGTCTGGACTTTACATTTCTTAGGTGTGCCAATTTTTTATTAAACCAAGGAGGTTTAGAGATTGACGGATCGGAACACAAGAGTCAAAAATTTACTTCTCTGATTTTACTTTTAATACCGGAGCTAAGTCCATTGTCACCTTGAAAGTAGGGTTTTTTTGCGTTGTGGCCCTAATAATTATCGTTGGGTTGGCATATCATTACGACGAAGTCAGGCGGCTAGATAGCCGTGTCTCTCGCAAGACTCGCAATCCTGTCTGTTCATTGACTTTTATTCGCCAGCCAGAAAGCCATTTCTCAATATGTTCCAGGTAGAGAGCAAGTTGTGCAGTAGCTTGACGTGGACATTTAGAGCGGCTTAGGATTGCAGTATCATCGGCAAATGTAGATATTGTTAGCTGCCTCGATGTTGGTATATCGGCTCTATACAGTAGATATAGTGTTGGGCCAAGTACGCGCCTTGAGGAACCCCAGCTTCTATGATGTGGTCCTCAGACGTAACAGTGCCGCATCTAACTGAGAACACTCTATTATGCAGGTACGACATTAAAAGCTTATGGGTACATTCAGGGAGTAGTTATATAATTTTATGCATTAGGCCATCTTACCAGACTCCGTCAAAGCTTGGGCCACGTCGAGAAAAATGGCAGTGCAGCACTCTCACTTTTCGAATGCAGTTCGAATTTCCGTTGTGATTCGATTGACTTGTTCGATTGTTCCATGTTTCTCCTGAAATGGCTGGCACATCTTAGGGTTTATTAGATCGCTGTCGGGGCTCTTATTGGGTTTTAATTCCTTAATGATTTTAGCACTTTCAGTTGGTCGAAATTCTATTGGATCCTGAGTCGTTTGGCTTACATCTGTTTGCTCTTGTAATACGAAATTATTTGTTGCTGGGTGCTCCGCGAAAGTAGAAGCTCTATGTTTATCGCTGCGGACCCATTCACCTGCAGAATTTCTCATTGGCACAACAGATTCTACCGGGTGCTTAGAGATGGGTGGGCTCATTCCTGCTTGTTGATTAGCTCCTTTCTTAATCTACGAGTTGCGTTTTTGAGCCTTTATTTTGCAAATGGCGATCTAAAAGATTGGCATTCTCGTCGTAGGCGGAGCTTTTCCAAGACAAGCTGCTCAATTTGAACATTTGTCTTACGTTGCATATACTGTACAGTTTGTTTATTTGGGGTTGAGGCATGGGGTGCTGCAATAAGGACAGACTCCAAAAGTTTAGTGGTGCTTTCTATTTCAGCCTTATTGATGATTCTTGGGTTCAGTTCAATATCTTAGCCAGTTAGTTGTATTGGATGTCAATCGACAGGATGAGCACCGGCAAGTGATCAGAAGATAGGTCTGGGAGGGATTCGGCGTTTATATGATTATGTGAAATGTTTCTTGTAACAACAAAGTCAATCAAGTCTGGTATCTTTCCGGGGTCAATTGGCCAATATGTAGGTGTGTCCGGAGAGGCGCAACTAAGCTTGTTGCTTACTTTAATAATTGTATTGTACACTTGTTTTCCCTTAGGGGTTACAAGACGCGATTCCCAGTGCGTATGCTTAGCATTGTAGTCACCAGCAGCTATGAAGCGATCCCCTAGTGTGTTGAAAAAATCCAAAAATTGGTTTTCGGATATCGTAAAGTGAGGTCGGCAGTATACAGCAGCAAGTGTTATTTGTCCGTTACCCAGCTGTATATTTAAAGATGTTGCCTGTAAGTAGTTTGTCGCAAAGTCGTTGCGGAAAGTATGTTTTATGCGGTTTCTTATCAGGAATCTAGTGCATCCATGTGCTTTACCATCAGGGTGGTTGGTGTCGTAGAATATATAACTATTTATTTGAAACGTGTACTTGTTTGTAAGATGTGTTTCAGAATCAGGTGTCATGTCATCAGGTGTATGTTTTGGGGGTATAATTGTGCTCGGCGTGCTTTGCCCACGCATAATAGTCACTTTTTGGTGTAGCCGATTTTTTAGATCCTTATATACAGGGCAACCTCTGTAGTTTGCTGTGTGGTTACTCCCGCAGGTACTACTGTGATAGGTTCAACAAGTAGTACGGTATTTTGGTAGTTGATGAAATAGACTTGGCTCTGGAGCTCAGAGCTTCTGCTCTGCTTGAAACGGTTTATTCGAATAATCAAAGTGTGCTGAAGTTGGGTTCAGCTAACCCGCACATACATTGCTTATATCTATGTATTCTTACTTACATTTATACATATACATATGTATGCAGAAGGCATTGACCACTTGAGCTGCAAAGTGCATGCTCAGCATTCCCACGCTCCGCGATCGGCTTATGTATAAGCGTTAGATCGTATTACTGGGGCGCTGGAGTGCTTACGTAGTTTTTGGTGGTCTTTTTGTATATTTGTATATTTATATTTATTATGACAAAGTGTCACAATGTATTGACGCTATGTTATACCCAATCATCTATTGTATTCTTAGGGTAGATTAGTCCAATATGCTACACCTCCCTTTTTAAAGAAATGACGTAATATATGTAGTCATTGAGTTCTCAATATTAATATTGTGTTTAGAAAGGAAAAATTTTTTTTGAAATTGATTTTTCTTATTAATTATTAGCAATGTTTTGTCTCAAAGCATTTTTGTATAATGACAGAATAATACAAAAAATGTATGTTGAATTACGATGTTTTTGGATTTATGTTTAACTTTCTTAGAAGGAAAAATAATTAAATTTTTTTTTTTGTGGTTTTTTTTTTGTTTTGAGGTTGATCAGACCTTTTCTTAAGTGAAATGAAACGTTTCATTGATTATACATATATTTTTAGTCTATCCTTATGTACTTTTTGCTTCTTTTGTTTTGTATCTCTAATTACTATGTTATCTCTGTCTTCTATGGTTTCTACAGTATAAGGGCCTATATATACTGTATCTAACTTATGACCCGATTCGTTCCTTAGTATAACTTTATCTCCTATTTTTAATTGAAAATCTGAAGTTTTCTTATCATAAAGTTGTTTTCTATATGACTTAGCTTTTTCTAACAAAAGTCTAGCTCTTTTATATGCTATTTCTAATCTAAATTTTATTTCCTTTGAGTAATCTTCTATATTATACAGTGGTTCTATTTTATCTGTTTTATTAAAATTTGCGAACTGCCTTGGTAATCTTCCAAAGACTAGTTCATATGGACAGTAATTATGCATGACTGATGGTGTTGTGTTGAAACAATATGTAAAGTATTGTATCCAAACGTCCCAATCAGTTTTATCTGCAGAGATGTATGAACGAATGTATTTATTGAATGTTCTATGACTTCGTTCGATTGTCCCTAAAGTCTGGTGGTGATATGCAGTGGATGTAAGATTTTCAATTTTCATATATTTACACATATCTTGAATTACATTGTTTTTATACTCGGTACCCATGTCCGAAATGAACGTCTTCATTGGACCGTACTTTAGTATAAAATTTTCGAATATAGCTTTTGCGACAGTATTTGCGCTCTTATTCGCAACAGGTATGGTTACTAGATACTTCGTCAAATCACATATTAGTGTGACGATGTATTCGTTGCCATATTCTGATTTCGGTAGTGGACCAACTGTGTCCACTATCACTATATCAAAAGCAGTTGTTGGGGTTTCTGTGTGAGTCATTGGGGTCTTTGTATGTGTCGTTGTTTTTGACATTTGGCATTTATGACATCTACGTATGTACTCTTTTATATGACGAGTCATATTTTTCCAATGATAGTGTCTTTTTATTTTCGCTAGCGTTCTTGTAATGCCTGTATGACCTCCTTGAATTGGATCGTCATGATATGTAGACAGTATCGATTGTATCTCTTTTTCAGTTTTTATAATGGTCACCGGCTGGAGTAGCGCTACTCTTAATGATTTCAATTTTATATTGCCCATATTTTTGAAATTATCTATTGAAATGGTTTCAAAGATTTTTTCACTCGGTGCCAATTTGAGTTGGCTGATTTTTAGTATACCGGCTTGCATTTCAAGCCTTTGGAAGAACTGACCTAAATCAAAAATTCCATTGGTATATAAATCGTCAACATCAATTCTTGCAATAACTTTATTTCCTCGTTTTAGTAAACAAATAGATTCAGTTATTCGCAAGGTCACTACTTTTCGTACTTCATCATTTGTTATGACTTCGTGTACGTTGGGCTTAGATACATTTTGGATACTTTGCCTAGGCAATAGTTCCTTGTTTGTTACTGTACAGTTTTCTTGTCTACTTTGTTGCCTGGTAGTGACTTTCAGGACTTTATGTTGCATGTCTTTGAGTTCCTTTATATTTATACGTGAGAGTGCGTCTGCTACAAAATTATCTTTCCCCCTTAGGTATTCTACTGTGAAGTCGTATTCTTCAAGTTCTAGCCGCATGCGAGTTAATTTAGAACTGGGATTAGTCATAGAAAATAGGTACGTTAATGGTCTGTGGTCCGTTTTAATTTTGAAATGTTTGCCATAAATGTATGGTCTAAAATGGGTAATTGCCCAATGAATTGCCGCTAGTTCTTGTTCCGTTGTACTCTTATTGCTTTCTCCTTTTGTAAATGAACGTGATGCATAAGCTATTGGGAGCTGAATCCCGTTTCGGTTCTGAGTTAGAACCGCTCCGCAAGCTTGTTTACTAGCATCCGTTATAATGCAAAATTCTTTGCGAAAATCAGGATATTGTAATAGTGTGGGGTGCATAAGATTTTCTTTTAGGTATTCGAATGCGTTCTGGCATTCGCTTGACCATTCAAAAGGGACATTCTTTTTACATAATCTAGTTATGTGCCGTGAATAGTCGGCGAAGTTCCTTATAAATCGACGATAATAGTTGCAGAATGCTACAAATCGTCTTGCACTGTCCGCATCATGAGGGACAGGATAATTTTTGATGACGTCATATTTCTTGTCATCTGGCAATACTCCTTTGTCTGTGCATTTGTGACCTAGGAATGTCACTTCGTGCATGAAAAATGAACATTTTTCTGGATGCAACTTTAGGTTATATTTCCTACATACATTAAAAACGTCAGTTAAGTTTTTAATCATGTGTTTTTCGGAACATCCTATCACCATTAAGTCATCCATGTAAAGGAATGCCTGATAGGGTTCTAATCCCGAGAATGATATAGTCATCATCCTCTGAAATGAATTTGGTGCTATTTTAAGACCAAATGGTAATCGCGTGAAGCGATATGAGCCATTGCTCGTTGAAAAAGATGTTATATTCCTAGAGTTTTCCTCAAGTTCTATTTGATGGAAACCTGACATCAAGTCAAGGCATGAAAAGTATTTAGCTCGACCTAGTTGATCTAAAATGTCATCAATTCTAGGGAGTGGAAATTTGTCAGAAAGAAGTTTTTTGTTTATTTGACGATAGTCAATTACTAATCGCCATTTTTTCTCTTGTGAATTTGGTAATGATTTTTTTGGAACTAGCAAGAGTGGGCTGTTATACTCAGATACAGACGGTTCGACGATTTTGTCGCTTATTAATTTTCCTACTTTTTTTTTAATTTCCTCAATATGGCTATGCGGGCTTCTATAGTTTTTTATATAAATGGGTTCATCATCTTTAAGTCTTAATGTTTGTTTATAAAAATTATTTGTTGATATTGGTTCGGTTTCCAGTCCGAACACATCACTATACTGTGTGCATAATTCTGTTAATTGATTTTTAAATTGGTCTGGACAATTTTTCTTTAGTTTTGAAAGTATTTGTTCGCTTCTATTTCCAGTGTCGGTATTATGAATGTCATAATCTTTTAGATTTTCATATTGTATTTTATTTACTTTGACCACTTGGTCGAAATTGGTTGCATTTAGAAGTCGAACGTATACATGTTTGGATGCTGCTATTGTATTTGCAACATAAATCCCATTGTGTATTTCTTGATTAGGAACAAATATGAAATCATTTACAACATTAATGTCTATTTTCCGAATAACTTGTGATCTGGCTGGCAGAAGAACTGTATTGTTGCCAGCGCTATATGTTATCGGAACATATATTGGATAATTTAAATTTTGGGGTCTAATTATAAACCAGTCTTCACTTGGTTTGAAATCTAGTTGACAATTGAATTTCTTTATAAAATCAATGCCTATTATTCCATCACATGGTATTGCAAAATTTGGGTTTACCAAATGAAATTCATGTGGGATAATATATTTTGTTGATTGGAGTTCTATTAAGGTTGTTCCTTGAGACTTTATCACACCTTGGCCTATGCCTTCGATGTTTATTATTTTTTCATTTTGAATTATGAAGTTATCAGAATTTACTTTCAAAAGTGAGATATCTGCACCAGTATCTATGAGAAATGTTAGTTTATTTCCAGTTGAATGATTATAGAAGGTTACGAATATATTAAGACTATAATTGATGGAATGAACTTTTACATTTATTGGTTGTTTCCTAAAGGGTTCTGTTAGTTTTCCGACGTATTTTGCACGATTCTCACACTGCTATTATTATTATTACCATGGTTGTAGTTCCCGCGGCCTCTCCCTTGGTTTTGGCCTCGCCTACCTCCACGGTTATTATAGTTATTATTATTGTTGTTATTGCTGCCTCGGTTGTAATTGTTGTGGTAGTTATTTCTTCCACGATTATAACCCCGGGCGCCTCTATTATAATTATTTGCACCTCGTCGATAATAGAGTACACTTTACTTTGACCTGTTATCTCTGTGCAACTGTTTACAAATTTGGAGATGGCATCATTCATGTTTGTGAATGTGCCTGCTTGCATGATAAGTTTTACCTTATCAATGGAGCAATTCTGTGTCATTGCTTTTACAGCTGTTGTAGTGCTGTATTTATTTGCTAAGGACTGGCTGAGACCTTCACTGATATAGGCACCTTCAAGGGCCTTTGTCAGTTTCTCCACCTCTTGGGTGTATTGGTTAGCCGTTTTATTTCTACCGATTCTCCTTTTACTGCACTTGACAGTTGGGTAATGATTGCAGCAATCGTCTGCTCATTACTTATAAGGTTTCTTACATGGCCTTTAAGTTTAGTTTTTATTAGGCTTATTGCTGTCGTTTCATGTGTGCTCTTTAAGCTATCTAGTAGACTTAGAGCATCCAAAAAACTTTGTAGATTTTCTGGTTTACCATCAAACTCTGGTATCAGAGATGTGGCTAGCCTGATAAATTCTATCAATGTCTGTGCCATTTTAGAAATTGTTATTGGTTCAGATTTAAATTCAATTCGGTCGCTTCCTTCTAGCGTTTCAATGTCACTATCGGATTCAGCGCCGCTTGATTGAACAGATTCGTCTAGTTCTTTGAACTGGTCTGTGTTGAATTCAACCAATTGACTTAGACTTTCTGGTACATCTATCAGAATATGCCTTCTTTTTCTGATGTTATTTAATCTTGTGTTTAGGGATTTTATAACCCTCAAACATTTGTTATTATGTTCAGATGTGAGCCTATTTGCATATTTACTTACTAATGTAACTATATTATTATATTCTCCTACTAATATCTCTATATGATTTTTCAAAGTTTCGGATTTTATTACTGCGTCTCTATTGATACATTTATAAGACTTATCGAACCTGAAGCGAAATTTGTCTATTCGTATCGCTATTTCGCTCCATTCCATTCTTGTCGTAAAAAAAAGTTTTTATTAAGCTTTCTTCTAATCCATATTATTTTTTTTTTAAATCTGGTCTAAACGATTTGCCCTATTTATATAACGTCTTTTGATGATCTTGTTATGCTTAACATAAATTGTAAGCAGAAATTGTAGAAGTAGTACTATTGTAATGATCAGCAATAAGATCCACAACGCATTTATATCGTCTGTGTGATCTATAATTTTTACGTTATTAACTACGTTGGCAGTATTGTCCTTTGCCTCACTAGAATCGCTAAACCATCCCATTTTTTTTTTGTTTATTTTCAATGAAATGTTTTTTTTTTTTCTATTTATGAGTTTTTTCTCATTATTATGATATTAATTTATTCTTCTAGAAAATCAAAAATAAAAAAATGTTTACGTTTAATGAAGATAAGAATTGTTATATTCTGTCATTAAAAAAAATTTTTGCAGCTGAATATATATATACTCAGTAGCGGAGACGTGGAAATATTAGTTGTTAATAAATGTGGTTGGCTCACATATTTGTTTACAATATAAAAAAAATTGTCCAACCGCATTGTTAGTAAAAAGCCTAACAGATATTAGTGTTTTTCAAGCAGCGGTTTCCCGCATCGGCTTGGGTTTAGAAATTAAAATTAAGGCAAATTGGGGCATTGGCATTTATTTATGCAGCCCGTTTGCGTTGTTTCGCACCTTGCGAAATCTTGCTTTCGATGTCCTCAAGACGCTCTTTGTAGCGTTGTCGGGATGCCTCGTCTCTGGCCAACTGGGTCATTTCCTTAACCAGTCGACGTTGTTTAAGTAGCTTTACCCTTTTTCCGGAGCGTTTGTGCTTCTTTGGTTCCTTCCTTTTCTGCCTTGCCCGGTACTCAGCTATTGTGAGTGGGCGTGGTCCATCTGCAGGATTTTGCTGCAGAGCTTCTTCCAACGTTGGCAAGTCCCTTTGTGTCGAGGGCTGTGCGTTTGAGAATTGTGGCTCTTCCGCCATCAATTATTATGTTTTATAATGTTATTTGAATTTATTAATTTATTTAATTTATAGTCGAACTAAGATCAGTCGACTTTAATTATTAGCACAATACTTTAAACACTTCGTGTGCGTCCTGCAATGGTCCTGTCACGGTCGCCATGTGATAGGTTCAACAAGTAGTACGGTATTTTGGTAGTTGATGAAATAGACTTGGCTCTGGAGCTCAGAGCTTCTGCTCTGCTTGAAACGGTTTATTCGAATAATCAAAGTGTGCTGAAGTTGGGTTCAGCTAACCCGCACATACATTGCTTATATCTATGTATTCTTACTTACATTTATACATATACATATGCATGCAGAAGGCATTGACCACTTGAGCTGCAAAGTGCATGCTCAGCATTCCCACGCTCCGCGATCGGCTTATGTATAAGCGTTAGATCGTATTACTGGGGCGCTGGAGTGCTTACGTAGTTTTTGGTGGTATTTTTGTATATTTGTATATTTATATTTATTATGACAAAGTGTCACAATGTATGTTGATAACTGATTTCGGCTTAAAACCTTGTTCTATTAGAGCTCCTGATATTTCCTCAGGATTTATTTCAGGCTCAAGGCCTTTAATAACTTGCTGCTTTTTAGCTGGTACGTATACAAGTTTTTCTTGGCATTTGCCAAAATGGCAAATCGGTTATCATTGTTGGGCAATTTAGTTTTCTGTCTTGTTCTGTCACAATTTATTTTTAGTTTATTACCCATTGAAGAATTTTGCGGGCTTAGTTTTTTATTTATTTGTATGTATCGATCTATACCAGTCTGTATGGTCGATGAACTTTTTTTGATGAGGGTGTTTAAAGTAATAAGAAATGCATTTTCTGTAGTTTTACAAGAAATATAATATTTGTTAAAACTTAATATTGTCTGTGTGAATAATTCTGTGTCTACTATTGAGTATTATTTCGTTAGGTAAATTTTCCTTAACAACCTGTTTCTTATATCTTGTTTTTAGCTTATTTCTTTCTCCATGTTTCTTTTCATAAACTACTTGCCCTACTTGACAACCCTTTTCCTTACGAGCTTCATTATGTGTTTCTAACATTTTTTGTTGAGTGTTCTTTAAAATTTTGCAAATTTTTTTGTGTTCAATTTTATTATATAGAATATCAAAAGGTTTTTGATTTGTTGTAGAATGAATTCTCAGCAGAATGCTGTGTATTTTGATTTGAGCTTAATTGTAGAAATATTACATTTTATTTGAGTAATTTTTTTTCGCACGGGTCCCACGGTCACACCGCCCGCCCAACCGACCGAGGGGCGCTGCCGTGTATCGTACGGCTCGATTCGCGAGAAGATATAGAAGCGATATAAAAAAGAGAACAGGAACGAGGAAATTAATATAATTTAAAATAACTATATTAAATATTAGTGTTAGTAGGATCTAATTATGTAATAAAAAGTTAAAATCGATTGCTTTAAGAGCGGCAGAGAGTCGAGACTACAGATAATAGGATAAAGTCTATTATAGTCAGTGATGGGTTGTAGGGGGCTGCTGTCCTGTAATTTTTCCATTTTCCATATGCTGAAAAGAAACACTCGAAGAAAAGCGAACACTAGACTTTTCATAATTGCGCGGGCGCGACCGGGCGTATGTTTATTCAGCGAAATTAGTTTTGACACTGCCGCTTATTCTAATTAGTTAGGCTCTCCCAAGCGCAGCGGAGACTCCTTGGAGACTCTGAGGTGAAGAGCGGGAGAGCGTAAGAGGGAGCGGAGAGCGGGTGACAGTCCAAACCCCGTAACTTGAACATTCCGCCCCCCTTGCAATCACTGGGGTTGCAACACAGCCATCCTACGGCAGGCTGCAGGCACCGGACACGATCCACCCAAAAACAGTTTTCTGAGCGACCGGCATTCCCTCGTCGAAGGTCAGGAATCCGGATTGGATAACCTTTGGATAAACATCTGCTCCTAAGACCATTGAGACGGTAGCAGGCCGATGGAACTGGTCATCAGCCAGCATGATGTCCCGGAACTTGGACACCACGGTGTCGCTCAATGCCCGTGGGGGTGCACGGATCGATAAGTGCTGCGGTCTCGAAGGTCTTCATCCCGGTCTCCAACTTGACCAGCGCTGTCGGAAGGATGTTCACGCTGTGGCGTTGCAGCAGCGACGAGAGCGATGGGCCTGGCGTGGTCGATTCCGGGCGTCGTGGCGATGAACTCCTACGCTGAGTTGGCGGATTTTGCCGGCGGGAACGTTGGGACGAGGCCGAAGCTGCTTGCCGGGTTGGCACCGGTTGGAGAAGCGAGTGCGCTCGCGACCGCGACAACGAGCTAACCTGCTCGTGCATGTGGAGCAGCGTGTGGTGGGATCGGTCGCACTTCTTGCAACGATCACCGCTTCGGCAGTCTCCCGTGGAATGCTCGTGATCAAGGCAATTGGCGCAGTATTTGTTAGTGAGGACTGCTCGCAAACGCTTTTCAGCGCTGAGCTTTAGGAACCTCGCGCTCTTCCGAAGAGGATGGATACCGCGGCAGACTCGGCATCGGTAGGATTGAATACCTCGGGTACGTCTGCTCTCCAAGGCACGAGCACTGCGTGCGTTTTGTTGACGAGGGGTCATGCGCGCGTAGTTGAATGTCGAAAGGAGATCGAAAACGAAATGAAAAATAATGGATGATTAGTGCTAGTGAACTACAACTAAGGACGAGAGGAGCGCCTTTTATTGTGGAGATTCGGAAGACTCCGTCGGCAAAAGCACCACTCTTGCCACTGGACGTTTAACAACTCCACGTGCAGTACGGATATTTACTACACGGACGTTGCCGTCGGCTCCTGGGAAAACAGACTCAATTCTGCCGAGCCGCCACTCAATAGAGGGTAAGTTGTCGTCCTTGATGACGACCATGTCATCGATGCGGAGATTTTTGGACGGGGCCCTCCATTTAGAGCGCTTGTGGAGTTCTTTGAGGTACTCTTCTTTCCATCGCACACGGAACTGCTGATGGAGAGCTTTCAAATACTGCCACCGATTAAGAATGGATTTCGTTTCTCCCTTTACTTCGGGTTCCACCGTAGACATAAGGGGTCCCCCGACAAGGAAATGATCTGGCGTCAGTGCCAGCAAATCTGTCGGATCCTCAGACATAGGAGAGAGCGGCCTGGAGTTAAGGCACGCTTCTATTTTTGCCAAGAGCGTGGAGAGCTCTTCGAACGTGTATTTTCGTGTGGCAGTACATTTGTAAAATAGCGTCTTAAAACTTTTTACGCCTGCTTCCAAAGGCCTCCCATATGGGGTGCCCCCGGAGGAATAAATTGCCATTGCATCTCTTGATGAATATAGGCATTCGTCACCGACTCTTTTACGGCTTGAAGGAAATCGCGGGAAAGCAGGGTGGTAGCGCCAACAAAGGTTTTGCCATTGTCTGACTGGACTTGACGTGGACACCCTCTTCTGGATACAAAACGAGAGAAAGCGGCAAGAAACTTTTCGGTCGGTAAGTCAGATGTAGGCTCTAAATGGATGGCCTTGGTGGAGAAACAAACAAAAACTAACACATACCCCTTTGTAATAAGACATGCTCTTCCCGTATAGTTCTTCATATCGAACGGACCGGCGTAATCCATGCCAGTATACATGAATGCACGTCGGTAGAACGATGCTCTTTCTTTGGGCAGGACACCCATCAGTTGGCTTTGCAACCGCTTTTTGTGGATCACACATACTTTGCACGAATTTACTACTGCTTTCATCAGGTTCTTAATTCTCGCACCATTAACTGGCTACCACCATGGAGAGTTATGCGATGAGTGAAATTCGCAAGGAGGCGAGAAAGCAGGCAGTTATACGGAAGAATCACTGGATGCCATTCATTGTATTGAGCTTACGAGCTTCATTATGTGTTTCTAACATTTTTTGTTGAGTGTTCTTTAAAATTTTGCAAATTTTTTTGTGTTCAATTTTATTATATAGAATATCAAAAGGTTTTTGATTTGTTGTAGAATGAATGCTCAGCAGAATGCTGTGTATTTTGATTTGAGCTTATTTGCAGAAATATTACATTTTATTTGAGTAATTTTTTTTCGCACGGGTCCCACGGTCACACCGCCCGCCCAACCGACCGAGGGGCGCTGCCGTGTATCGTACGGCTCGATTCGCGAGAAGATATAGATATATACGGAAGAATCACTGGATGCCATTCATTGTATTGAAGGCTTTCGCAAGCCGCCACACGGCCGCACGCCCTGATCAGTCCTTGCGGATCTAGAGCACGCTTCTCCAGGTCGGTCACCGGAGAGTTGTCGACCTGAGTTGGCCATTGGTTGGTGGTCCGTGCCACCATAACTGGCTATCGGCTAGATCTTGGAGGGAAACTCCTCTACTTGCCAGGTCTGCTGGATTATGCTCAGATTGAACATGAGACCAATTCTCTGGTTTTGTGGCCTGGGTGATCTTCGTCACCCTATTGGCTACAAATGTGGTCCAGTGGCACGCTGGCTTGCTTAACCATGCAAGCACTATCGTGGAGTCCGTCCAACAGTAAAGTTCGGAGTTAATCGTAGGCATCTGCGGAATGATGGCTGCAGCCATTTCGGAAAGCAATAACGCTCCGCACAGCTCCAGTCTTGGAAGCGAAACCGTTTTGACTGGTGCTACCCGGGTTTTCGCGGTTAGGAGTTGCACCATAATGGTGCTGCCCACTTCTACGCGGACATATATTGCCGCTCCATAAGCCTTTTGCGATGCATCGCAAAAGCCATGATGCTCGACCTTGAAATCTGGATGAAACGATAGCCAGCGTGGAATTTGTATCTGCTCTAAAACCGAATAACTTTGGAGAAAATTAAGCCATCGCTAAAAAAGCTCATTTGGAATGTTTTCGTCCCACCCAAGCTCCTGCAGCCAAATCTCCTGCATGAAAATTTTAGCTCGAACGATAAACGGCGCTAACCAGCCTGCAGGGTCGAACAATTTGGCAATTTGGGACAGGACTTGGCGTTTTGTAAAGGACGTTTCGATAGCCAACTCTGGCGGGACGAAGAAGAATTCGTCGGAGGTTGCCTTCCAGCGAATACCGAGGGTTTTGGCAGTACTTTCTGCATCGATCTCGAGAAAATCAGTATTTAAAAGATGGTTGCTCTGAATGGCCGCTAAAACTTCCTTTTTGTTGGAGGTCCATTTCCTCAATGGAAATCCGGCGGAATTCAGAGCGTCTCGGAGCTCGTGCACCATGAGCTGAGCTTCTTCCGTAGAGTCCGCTCCGGCTAGAACATCATCCACATACATGAAATTTCGAATGACATTGCTAGCTTTTGGGTGGTTGAGTTCTACGTCAGCTGCTAGCTGCTGCAGTACTCGGATGGCCAGGAAAGGCGCGCAATTGACTCCAAAGGTTACTGTTTTCAATTCGAAATCTCTGATTTCCCCTCTATTGTTACGGTATTCGCTGGAATGGAGTGTGTTTCGGATCTACCCAGATCTGCCGATACATTTTTTCAATATCGGCGCTGAACACGTATCAGAAATAGCGCCACTTCAGAATTTGAATTGTCAAGTCGGACTGTAAGACAGGGCCAACATGAAGGATATCATTAAAACTGGTACCATTCGATGAAGGGCTGGAGGCATTGAATACTACAAGGAGTTTAGTAGTTACGCTTTCCGCTTTCTTAAGAACTGAGCCAACGCGAAAGACCTAGAATGCCCTAGCCCGGAACCGATATGTTCTGGGTCGCGAAAAGGCAGAGTAACGACATATTTGCCGCACTCGTTTCTCGTGGTCGTTTGAAGGAAATTCTTCTCGCACATGGAATCGGATTCTTTTACCAACTTTGTTGGTATATTCTCCACCTCCCAAAATTTTGTGAGTAGTTTTTCCAGTGAATTATAGTACGCGTGGGAGATCTGTGTCGAAAAAGAGGAAATTCTGCTTTGGGCTGAGGCAGACACTGGCCCAGTTAGTACCCAGCCGAAAATGGTCTCTTGCCCCAAGAGAGAGCCACAGATGTTGGTTTTTGCTCCACTCAGAAGCACCGAAGGCAGAATGTCGGCTCCGATAAGGACATCTATTTGTGCGCTCTCATAGAATTTTGGATCCGCCAGTGGAAAATCGGGAAGATCCCGAAGGAAATTTTGCGGAATTGGGTAGGAAGGCAGATTTCCGGCTAGTTGAGGGAGGACATAGGCCGTCGTCTCCAACTGCAACGCGGGCCTAGTCGGAGATCGGATGGTGAAACTGCAGAGCTTCTTGGACTGAGCAGCTACTGTTTGGTTTATGCCCGAGACTTGGGCTTGAACCACCTGGAATGGCAATCTAATTAGATTGAACAGTCGCTCGGTTATGAATGTCGCCTCTGATCCGGAGTCGATCAGGGCGCGTGCCTTAAAGTTAGTGCCAAGATAGGAAATGTTTATTATGGCAGTGCCAAGAAGGATAGCTCTTGAGCCCGTGGCGAAATAATTTTGAACACCGGCTTGCTCATTTGGAACGAAATTGGCCTGATTAGCGGAAATTGGCCTTGCAGGATTTGAAGGGCTTGAATTGCTGGAAAAGTGGTTGTTTCGGTGCAACAACGTGTGATGCCGGCCACGGCAAGTAAAAAAATTGTGCGTGCTTTTGCACTCACGAAGCTGATGTCCCTTTGCAAAGCAGTTTAAGCATAACTGCTTCCGTTTAATGTAGGCTGACCGGTCGTCAACCGACATTTGGAGAAAACGCGGACATACACGGACAGGATGGTTTTCCTTGTTGCACAAGTCGCAACTTTTCGATTTTGGAGCCACTTTCGTCTCATAGGAATTTAGGAATTTCATCGCTTTGGAGTGCGACTGACTTGGTACGGACGGTCTCACATCATCGATGGCCTCTAGGGTTCGATGACGTTCTGTGAGGAAGGTGTTCAGCTCTCCCCATGTCGGGATGTCGGCTTTCTTATGTAGCGACTGCTCCCATAAGGAGAGAGTTATCTTCGGGAGCTTGGATGAACACAGATATACCAGCAGGCAGTCCCAGTTCTCAGTGTTGATGCCTGACAGTTCTAAGGCAGTCAACCAATCTTGAACAGTACTTTGCAGTACCTTCAAGGCCGCCCCAGATTCCTGTGGTATCGACTGCACATTAAACAGTATTTTCAATTGACTGTTTACCAACAATCGTTTATTTTCGAAACGCTCTATTAGGTTTTCCCACGCAGAGCGGAAACCCTCGTTGGTGAGAGGCGAAATCGAAACTATTTAAATGGAATAACTTTTCAACCGGAGTCAGCCGTGGATTATTGATATAAATGGCTGTGAAAAGATCCCGGAAAGTCGGCCAGCGAAGATAGTCGCCTGCGAAAACTTCTGTATCGCATGGAGGCAACCGACAGCCAGAGGAAATGTAGGCCTGGGGCGCAACGTTTGCGTCTGGGATGGACTGAGACGTGCCCTGCTCGATTTTATCAACGAGCTGGGCAACACACCTTTCATAGACTGAATAGCAATAACTGTATTTAGCCCTGAGAAAAGGCATGTTGCTTGCTGCCGCTTCGCCTGCTGACACAAGGCACTCTGAGCAGAGGTCGAATTCCTTTTCAACCTTGTCCCATAGGCTTCGGACTTGGTCGCGACGGACGCTAAGCATCGTGACGGTTGGAGCTGCGGATTCCGGAGTGTTGATCCGAGCCTCAAATTCGCTTAAGCGGTCAGAAACCGAAATGAATTTGGCTAGCGCTAGATCGAAAGCAGCCATATTTTTAGCTGTGCGCTGTACTGTGGCTTTGGATGGAGTAGCACAGTCGTCGGATATCTCCGCAGGCGTTTTCACCGAAATGCTTGGGATTCTTGGGCTCTTGGGCTCTTGTGGTGAAAAAATAGACCTGGGTTTGTCAGCGGACAATTTCTTCTTATCGTCCCCGATGGGCATAATCGAAGAAATACGAAATGGAAGGGAAGCGGTTTTGGAGCCCGGTCACACTTTTGAAAAAGTAGACAGATTCCTCAGACTGCACTTAATAAATTTAAGCTTGCCGCCGTGAAACACAAATTAATATCCAAGCAATACAGGAAAAAATATTTGTCGGGTGGACGACTTGTATTTGGCGGTCGTATTATTTATTTATGGATAATTTTTTTTTGAAAATTAAAAAAAAAAAATAGATAAATAATTTAACAAATATTGAAAAAGTTACTTGTTAAAAAAAAAAAAAAAATAATTTTGGAAATTTACGGAAAAAATTGATGGAAAACAAAACGCCTTTTCCGCGTCGGCACTTGGAATAAATTTTATTTGTAGTTTGGATTTGCCGACGGGAAACAATTTAAACTTTGGTATACGTTTAAAAGGAATGCAGATAATATGGGCAATGTATGTAGGTAATATATGTGGATATAATATATGTTGATGTAATATATGTAATATATGGATGTAGTATATGTAGATGTAATATATGCAATGTATATGGATGTAGTATATGTTGATGTAATATATATGGATGTAGTTTACGTTGATGTAATATATATGGAACTGGCGGGTAAATGTTTAATTAATATTTTATTTGGAATGGCCAGATGGTATGTGTTGTTTGTTTCGTTGTTGTATTCTTCGATAGCAAAGCAAATTGTATTAAGTGGACTGCGGAGTTAAAGCAAAAAATGTGTTGCGAAAAGAATTTGGCTTGCGTTGGACACAGTGAAACGAGAACAGAATTTTTTTTGCCAATTTTGGCAGAGCTTTGGACTTAGAAATTTTCACTGAACTTGGCACAAATTATTCACTTTTTCACATTTGGAATTTTGCACTATCGGACTGGATTAATATTTAAATATATTCGGAAATTTGGACATAGAAATTTTCACGAATGAGTGTGAAAGGAGAACGGTGGGTAATATGGCGGCGCCCGTGAGAATGGATAAGTACTTTTATTTAATTGCCTTTTGTCGGAGAAATCCGTTAGATTTGACAATAAATCTTACAGCAAATTGAATGAAATTGGATTTTCGAACCTTTTGCTGCAGACCGGCAATTAAAAGGAATGGAAATTTCGTACTTATCTTATAATTTGTTCGCTGATGGACAAACTTGAAAATCCAGGTGATCCGGCTCGAAGGACCAAAATGTTGGGATGTAGGGGGATGCTGCATATATGCTGAAAAGAAACACTCGAAGAAAAGCGAACACCAGACTTTTCGTAATTGCGCGGGCGCGACCGGGCGTATGTTTATTCGCTGTGGTTAGTTTTTACACTGATGCTTATTCTAATTAGTTAGGCTATCCCAAGCGCAGCGGAGACTCCTTGGAGACTCTGAGGTGAAGAGCGGGAGAGCGTAAGAGGGAGCGGAGAGCGGGTGACAGTCCAAACCCCGTAACTTGAACAGTATTAATATAATAATTAATATATATTAATATAAATAGTATAAATACAATAATAACCAAGGCGTTGGCCTTGGAATGAGACCTAAAATGTTATGGTAGCGGAACCGCCAGGTGTATTCTGTGGTTTGTTGAAAAGGTGCTCCAAGTGTGGAACACTGACAACCATATTGGGAAGATCCTAATCTTCACCCAAACTCAGCGCATTGAGAGCAAAGGCCGAATGAGTAAACGCGAAATAAAAAGTCTTGAGCCGAGCGTCCGAACACGAAGAAGTTTTATTTGAAACTGAAACTGATACACATAAAAGTGCCAGCTTCATGCGGCTGCTTATTTACTAATATATATACATACATATAGTTCATGTGTATGTATGTATGTTCTCATACAAAATTACATATGCACATGTGGAAATTGCCTATATTCAACACACATGTGGGCATTGCCTATATTCAACAGCCTTCCTCAATGCCAACATGTTTACAAAAATTAAAACAAATTTAACATTTTCATAAACCCATTATGCTTTCCCTTTGAAAGATTCTTTGTCATAATGTCTGCTATCATCTCATTCGTAGAAGTGTACTCTAACACAACGTGACCCTCTTTCATGACTTCTCTAATGAAATGATATCGAATGTCGATGTGCTTCGTCCTAGAGTGATGAACCGGGTTCTTCGCTAAGTGCTGCGCACTCAGGTTGTCGCCATGCATAACCGTCGGGGTCTTCAGATCACCGCATACGATCTCCACTATTAGCCTTCGTAAAGCTATAGCTTCCTTGCAAGCCGTGGTCAGAGCCATATACTCGGCTTCAGTACTGCTCAACGCCACGCTCTGCTGCTTCTCGGACCTCCATGATACTGGTCCGCCAGACAGGAAAAACACATACCCTGTGTATGACTTTCGGTCCAAACGGTCGCCTCCCCAATCTGCATCCACAAAGCCGGTAAATGCCTGACCGCACTTTTGATAATGCAGCTTGACGTCCACAGTTGACGCCAAGTACCGGAGGATGTGCTTCACAGCCACCATGTGCTCAGAATGCGGGTCCTGATTCCTCTGAGCCAACTTCGCCACCGAATGTAGCATGTCTGGTCTGGTAGTAAGCCCAAGCCACATTAGCTCACCAATTGTAGACTGATACTGCCCTGCGTCGACCTTCTGGCACTGCTCACCCGCGCACAAAACTTGATGCCCTGCATCCAAAGGTGTCGTCGCTGGTCTACAGTTCTCGCTGCCATAATCCCGCAATAGTTCCTTGATATATTGCGAATGGCCCAAAGTGATTTCTCCAAGGTCGCCATCTCGTTGCACCTCCATGCCTAAGAACAAATGCAGTGGACCCTTGTCCGTGCACTCGAAAGACTCTGAAATCTTGGCTTTCAGATCCTCCATATCTTCTCTTGACTGGCACGCTAGAATTAAATCATCAACATATACTAAGATGAGCATCAGATTACCTTGACCACTTTGCTGATAAAGACATGGTTCATGATTACAGGCCTTAAATCCCAAGTCTTTTAGAACACCGTCGAGCTTGGAGTTCCACTCTCTGCCTGACTGCTTCAAGCCGTATATTGCCTTCCTCAGCAATAACACCTGGTCGGGATTAGCAGCATCTGTGAACCCTTGGGGCTGCTTCATGTACACAGTATCCTTTAGCTCGCTATTTAAGTACGCCGTGCATACGTCCATGTGATGCAAGTACAATTGCATCTCTGCTGCCAATGCCAAAATGAGCCTCACACTCTCGAGCCTGCACACGGGTGAAAAAGTCTCGAAGTAGTCCACTCCGAACTTCTGCGAACACCCCTTTGCTACTAGTCGTGCCTTGAAGCGCTCAATTCTACCAGAGACGTCTCGTTTCAGGGAATACACCCACTTGCAAGCCACACACCGGCGATTTCTTGGTAAGTCAGCCAGCTTCCATGTCTCATTTGCAAGTAGCGCCTTGTACTCCAGGCCCATTGCCTCTTCCCACTTTGCAGAATACTGCGAATTGATGGCCTCCTCATAGGACTTGGGAATTTCGACGTCGCTAGCCATCAACACGCCAAGTACATTGTATTGCTTCTTCGGGCGCCCTGGTCTGCCCGTCCGAACAATCTTTGGCCGTCCAGGCCCCACATGTACTTCAGCTTCTTCTGCCTCAGCTGCACTCTCATAGTCGTCGCTGCTGCCCACGGGTTCTGTATCGTCACCTTCCCGTGCATTCGAATCACTCTGCGGCTCCGGGTCATCAGTTGCGGGAAACTGGAACTCAATGGTATTTCCATGATTTACCAAACTACCAGACTCATCAAAAAGGACATCTTGCTTCTCGATCACACACCGCTTCTCTTTGTCAAACAGACGGTACCCCTTAGCAGCTATTGAATATCCAATCATACGATATTCCTTTCCTTTGGATTCGAATTTGCCTTTATGGACTCCTTTGTCCAATGCCACTGCTATGGCACCAAAAACCCTCAAGTGGCTCACTGCTGGTATTTTTCCGGTCCACTCTTCCATAGGGGTTTTGCTTTGTAATGCTCTGCTCGTTGATCGGTTCCTCAGATACACCGCAGTGTTTATCGCCTCAGCCCATAGAGCCTCACCCAACTCCGATTGCAGCAACATGCACCTAGCCATTTCTACTAGCGTGCGGTTGGCTCGTTCTGCAACTCCATTTTGTTGGGGAGTGTGTGGAATAGTCAGCTGTCTAGCGATCCCATGTGCCTTTAAATAGTCATCAAAAACATTATTGACGAACTCACCACCATTATCGCTCCGGATACATTTTATCTTTCTACCTGTTTGTCGCTCGACCAGTTTCTTAAACTCGACAAACTTAGTGAAGACTTCGTCCTTCTTCCGCAAGAAATATACAAAAATCCGCCTGGACTTGTCGTCTATGAAAGTGAGAAAGTACTTTGATCCAGCAAGTGACGGTGTGCTAAATGGCCCGCACAGGTCTGAATGGATCATATCCAACAGCTCCTCAGCTCTGCTCCTCGTTGTCTTCGGAAATGGTTGCACATGGATTTTTGCCAGCATGCACGTCTTGCATACTGCGTCTGGTTTGAAAACGACCTTTTCAACACCGTACACCATCTTCTTCCTCACCATCTCCTGTAGGCTGCTTGTATTCAAATGGCCATTCCTTTTATGCCATAGTGAACCATCAGCATCAACGGCCGCAAAACAACTGTTATGTTTCCCTTGAAACATATATAAATTACCAGCTCTCATTACACGCAGTATTCGCTCGCCTTCCTGAATGACGTCAGCGTAATGTGGTCCAAAATTGACAAAACATTTATACTGAGCTGCACGGCTGACTGACATAAAGTTGCCGTTCAAATCTGGGACGAAGAGTACGTTATTCAATACCAGAGTACATAAATCAGTCTTCAGCTTCACTGTTCCTATGCCCTTTGCTAGTAGGAATCCATTTCCAGCAAGACTAATTTTTTCAGTGTGCTCTTCAAACTCAGTAAAAACACTTCTGTCACAGCACATGTGACTGGTAGCCCCGCTATCGAGACACCACTGTGTTTTGCCAAAAACCACCACTATCCAGCGCATTTAACAAACTGCATTGTTCTTGTGTCGCGCTCTCTTTGTTTACTTTCTCGCGACGACAGTTCGCTTTAAAATGCCTACGCTCTCCACAGTTATAACAAACTACGTCTTTCCTCTTCTTTGCGCTCGGCCGAGCTTCTCTCGCCGGCGCCTGTGGCTTATGTACTGCAGTAAATGCCTTTGCGCTCTCCGTTTGTTTTTCTCTCTGCTGCTCCGCTCCTCCCCTTCTCGTGTCTTCCTCGATCAGCTTTATACATAGAGCATCGAAAAGCGGCAGCTCGTCGCGCGTCTCAATGGCGACAACGAAATTCTCGAAACTCTCTGGAAGGCTCGACAACAAAACAACACTGCGCAATTTCTCGGTGATACCAATTTCCACCGCATCAAGGGCATCAAAGATTTCCTTAAATTCTTTAATATGTGACGATATACTCTGCCCTTCCAACAAACGTTTGCTCAGCAACTTCTTATACAGCATGACCGTTCGTAACGGCCCTTTCGGCTGGTGGACATCCTGTAAAACTTTCCATGCCTCAGCCGCAGTGAGACACCCTTTTACATAACCAAGTTGCGAAGACTTCACACTCAAGATGATCGTGGCCAATGCTTTTTCATCTTGGGATTGCCAAGCACCTCCAGTATCAACCTCAGGTTTCACGGACTCTCCTGAAACCACCTTCCACAAACATGCGTGCACCAACACTGAACGCATCTGGATGCTCCACGTTTCATAGGATCCATCCTCCAGCTTATCGATCTGATACAGGTTACTCATTCCGGCAATCTTGAGTAGACTCCAAAATCTAACTCCTGAGTTTCACTACACGTTTCTCCTTTAGGCAGCTCCTAGGGCGCTGGGCCCATTAACCTGTTGTTTATTGAAAAGGTGCTCCAAGTGTGGAACACTGACAATCATAATGGGAAGATCCTAATCTTCACCCAAACTCAGCGAATTGAGAGCAAAGGCTGAAAGAGTAAACGCGAAATAAAAAGTCTTGAGCCGCGTGTCCGAACACGAAGAAGTTTTATTTGAAACTGAAACTGATACACATAAAAATGCCACCTTCATGCGGCTGCTTATTTGCTAATATATATACATACATACAGTTCATGTGTATGTATGTATGTTCTCATACAAAATTACATATGCACATGTGGAAATTGCCTATATTCAACACACATGTGGGCATTGCCTATATTCAACATATTCGTTATGTCAAACCAAAGCTCTTTCCAGAATCACCTTTGCAAACTCTCGGGAGAGCACGTTTGTTAGGACCGCTCCTGAAGTGATCAAGCTCGTACTGTCGTTCGTCGTGCTCAATAGCTGATTAACTTACTGGCCTCTGATTCAAAGACTGTGTGCGAATTAAAATTGTTACTATTTAATTATTTTAAAAAATAGTTTTTATTTTTTATTTAAAAAAATTTATTTAATATTTATTCGGTGATAGACTTTCCTACTTATAGTCAAGACAAGACGCTTTATTACTTGCTTATCTTTGATTTGAAGCTATTCACGATCTCGTCCCGATTCAGACTGATCTCCTGATCTTAATCCTAATCCACTCAACCTTGGCCAGAAGCTTTTCTTTAGGATTTTCGTACGTAAGTTACGTTTTTGGCTGTTTTCGGGCTTAGAGCGGGCATGGGATACTTATAGAAATTGGCAAGACAGTTAATAAAATCAAAAAAATTGAAAACATTTTTCAAAAGTGTGGATGTGGAAGTTTTGGGTTTTTTTTTTTGTTTTTTACAAGAATAATAGAAAACAAGAGAGAATGCTATAGTCGAGTTCCCCGACTGTCAGATTCCCGTTACTCAGTTAGTAAGAATGCGAACCCGAAATTTCATAATTTTTCTGGAATATCGATAGATATGGGGAATAATATGAGAAAAAATTTAAAACCGGTATGGCGGCTTTAGAGCGTTACAGTGGGCGTGGCAAAACGTTTTTTGACATATCGATAGTAATTTACAAGACTAATAAAAATGTGAAGAAATATTAATGCTTTTTTCAAAATTGTGCGCGTGTCAGTTTTGTTTGGCTTGTGAGCTTTAGAGTGCATACATGCGCTCCGTCGTTGTCTCTAGAATATGTATGCTGAATCGCAATCCTGTAGCTTTTATAGTTCCTGAGATCTTGACGTTCACACGGACAGACGGACAGGGCCTGATCGACTCGGCTATTGACCTTACCAAGCATATATTTACTTTATATAGTAGGAAACGCTTCCTTCTGCCTGTTACATACTTTACAACGAATGTAGTATAAGTTAACAACTAAAGATAGCACTCAATATATTTTAGTTTCTTTCATAAATGAACACATGATTTTAGTATGGATTGTATAATTGGTCATAATACTGTTGTTTGAAATAATTAGGTTTAAATTGTCTTGAAAACTCATTTCGTCAATAGATATTTTAGCTTGTTCACTTTCCGATGGTCTTACTCGTTTAGTAATCGGGAAGCTAGTATTTTTAGATGTAGAGGGTGGTTGTAGTTGAAGGTACAATGTGTGGTTTGAGGATTTTGGGTTTTGTTGGGATATTCTGGGAACGGATTTTTTTTGAATAATTGGTTGTGCGTTCATTGGCTGTGTCTGAAATAATGAGGTACCTGCCACATAGGTTGGTTGGTGTAGGTTGGTTTGATGTTAGGGTTTTAAATTCAGCGATGTGTCTTGATTTGAGGGTGGACCAATCTTCCATGTTCGGAAGTCCCAAAGATCGTATTACTGGTCCGTCCAAGTTCCTTTCGATGACTCCAAGTAGAATCCTTGGTTGTCGGACATAATTAATTTGGTAGAGTGAAGTTACGTAATCCACTCTGCTGACGAAGGTGTGAAGGGTTTCTGGATCACCCTTGAATGGCATAATGGCTTTAAGCTGCCGAGGTGCTTCGGCAAGGTTATTGGCGCTCAGCGCAACGATTTGGGGTGTGGCAATAGTTGGTTGTGCCATTTTTATTGTAAATTTTTAAATTTTGGGTGTTTTTTTTGTGTTTTCGACTCATGCTTTGATATATTTTTGTACATCAGTTCTGTCCAAGACCCGAAAGCTTACGCTTCGATAGCGTAATAGCGATAAGGGAGAGAAGGAACTCCCCTACATAACCATCCTAACTTCATCACAACCAAGTGGCTAATGCCGCTGTACCACCCTGCACCTAAACCTAATGTATACCCTTTTACTCTACGAGTACCAGGTTTTAATAAATAATATAAATAAATATTAAATATTAATATAATAATAATATTATATTATTATATAATAATTATAATTAATATTATAATATATTATTATATAATATAATATTTGTTGGGATGTAGGAAGATGCTGGCCTGGAATTCAAATATGCTGAAAAGAAACACTCGAAGAAAAGCGAACACCAGACTTTTCGTAATTGCGCGGGCGCCACCGGGCGTATGTTTATTCGCTGTGGTTAGTTTTTACACTGATGCTTATTCTAATTAGTTAGGCTATCCCAAGCGCAGCGGAGACTTCTTGGAGACTCTGAGGTGAAGAGCGGGAGAGCGTAAGAGGAAGCGGAGAGCGGGTGACAGTCCAAACCCCGTAACTTGAACATTCCGCCCCCCTTGCAATCACTGGGGTTGCAAAACAGCCATCCTACGGCAGGCTGCAGGCACCGGACACGATCCACCCAAAAACAGTTTTCTGAGCGACCGGCATTCCCTCGTCGAAGGTCAGGAATCCGGATTGGATAACCTTTGGATAAACATCTGCTCCTAAGACCATGGAGACGGTAGCAGGCCGATGGAACTGGTCATCAGCCAGCATGATGTCCCGGAACTTGAACACCACGGTGTCGCTCAATGCCCGGATAGGTGTGCGGATCCGCACATTGGGCTCGATCTTGAGCACGACCTCCAGCTTAGTGTTCGCGTCGATCCTGGAGCGAATCGTCGTCGTGCAGATCTTCTCGTCGCCGACATTGGTCATCGGAAGCGTAAAGGCTGACGCCAACGAAGCGTCGATGCAGCTCATGGGGGTGCACGGATCGATAAGTGCTGCGGTCTCGAAGGTCTTCGTGCCGGTCTCCAACTTGACCAGCGCTTTCGGAAGGATGTTCACGCTGTGGCGTTGCAGCAGCGACGAGAGCGATGGGCCTGGCGTGGCCGATTCCGGGCGTCGTGGCGGTGAACTCCTACGCTGTGTTGGCGGATTTTGCCGGCGGGAACGTTGGGACGAGGCCGAAGCTGCTTGCCGGGTTGGCACCGGTTGGAGACGCGAGCACGCTCGCGACCGCGACAACGAGCTAACCTGCTCGTGCATGTGGAGCAGCGTGTGGTGGGATCGGTGGCACTTTTTGCAACGATCACCGCTTCGGCAGTCTCCCATGGAATGCTCGTGAGCAAGGCAATTGGCGCAGTATTTGTTAATGATGACTGCTCGCAAACGCTTTTCAGCGCTGAGCTTTAGGAACCTCGCGCTCTTCCGAAGAGGATGTATACCGCGGCAGACTCGGCATCGGTAGGATTGAATACCTCGGGTACGTCTGCTCTCCAAGGCACGAGCACTGCGTGCGTTTTGTTGACGAGGGGCCATGCGCGCGTAGTTGAATGTCGAAAGGAGATCGAAAACGAAATGAAAAATAATGGATGATTAGTGCTAGTGAACTACAACTAAGGACGAGAGGAGCGCCTTTTATTGTGGAGATTCGGAAGACTCCGTCGGCAAAAGCACCACTTTTGCCACTGGACGTTTAACAACTCCACGTGCAGTACGGATATTTACTACACGGACGTTGCCGTCGGCTCCTGGGAAGACAGACTCAATTCTGCCGAGCCGCCACTCATTAGAGGGTAAGTTGTCGTCCTTGATGACGACCATGTCATCGATGCGGAGATTTTTGGACGGGGCCTGCCATTTCGAGCGCTTGTGGAGTTCTTTGAGGTACTCTTCTTTCCATCGCACACGGAACTGCTGATGGAGAGCTTTCAAATACTGCCACCGATTAAGAATGGATTTCGTTTCTCCCTTTACTTCGGGTTCCACCGTGGACATAAGGGGTCCCCCGACAAGGAAATGACCTGGCGTCAGAGCCAGCAAATCTGTCGGATCCTCAGACATAGGAGAGAGCGGCCTGGAGTTAAGGCACGCTTCTATTTTTGCCAAGAGCGTGGAGAGCTCTTAGAACGTGTATTTTCGTGTGGCAGTGCATTTGTAAAATAGCGTCTTAAAACTTTTTACGCCTGCTTCCCAAAGGCCTCCCATATGGGGTGCCCCCGGAGGAATAAATTGCCATTGCATCTCTTGATGAATATAGGCATTCGTCATCGACTCTTTTACGGCTTGAAGGAAATCGCGGGAAAGCAGGGTGGCAGCGCCAACAAAGGTTTTGCCATTGTCTGACTGGACTTGACGTGGACACCCTCTTCTGGATACAAAACGAGAGAAAGCGGCAAGAAACTTTTCGGTCGTTAAGTCAGATGTAGGCTCTAAATGGATGGCCTTGGTGGAGAAACAAACAACAACTAACACATACCCCTTTGTAATAAGACATGCTCTTCCCGTATAGTTCTTCATATCGAACGGACCGGCGTAATCCATGCCAGTATACATGAATGCACGTCGGTAGAACGATGCTCTTTCTTTGGGCAGGACACCCATCAGTTGGCTTTGCAACCGCTTTTTGTGGATCACACATACTTTGCACGAATTTACAACTGCTTTCATCAGGTTTTTAATTCTCGGAATCCAGTATTTCGACCGGATGAGTCGCACCATTAACTGGTTACCACCATGGAGAGTTATGCGATGAGTGAAATTCGCAAGGAGGCGAGAAAGCAGGCAGTTATACGGAAGAATCACTGGATGCCGTTCATTGTATTGAAGGCTTTCGGAAGCCGCCACACGGCCGCACGCCCTGATCAGTCCTTGCGGATCTAGAAACGGGTTCATACTTAGGATGGCACTTGAACTTGGCACTGGACGCTTTTCACTTAGGCAGTGATATTCCACAGGGAATTCTCTGCGCTGAGTGTTCGAAATTAGGAACCGCTCTGCGGCGGCGATTTCAGTGGCCAGCAAATGCACATCAGATGGAGATGTCTGCTTCCTGCACCGCTGAATGAAGCGATGAACATAAGCAAGGACCCGTAGAGCTTTCTCTAGCTTGGAGAAACGTGCCAACAACTCTTCAGAAGGAGCTTTTGCGAGATGGACCTTTAGAGCACGCTTCTCCAGGTCAGAGTTGGCCATTGGTTGCGTGGATTTTGCAACTAAGTCGGTCCGTGCCACCATAACTGGCTATCGGCTAGCTCTTGGAGGGAAACTCCTCTACTTGCCAGGTCTGCTGGATTATGCTCAGATTGAACATGAGACCAATTCTCTGGTTTTGTGGCCTGGGCGATCTGCGTCACCCTATTGGCTACAAAGGTGGTCCACTGGCACGCTGGCTTGCTTAACCATGCAAGCACTATCGTGGAGTCCGTCCAACAGTAAAGTTCGGAGTTAATCGTAGGCATCTGCGGAATGATGGCTGCAGCCATTTCGGAAAGCAATAACGCTCCGCACAGCTCGAGTCTTGGGAGCGAAACCGTTTTGACTGGTTCTACCCGGGTTTTCGCGGTTAGGAGTTGCACCATAATGGTGCTGCCCACTTCTACGCGGACATATATTGCCGCCCCATAAGCCTTTTGCGATGCATCGCAAAAGCCATGATGCTCGACCTTGAAATCTGGATGAAACGATAGCCAGCGTGGAATGCGTATCTGCTCTAAAGCCGAATAGCTTTGGAGAAAATTAAGCCATCGCTGAAAAAGGTCATTTGCAATGTTTTCGTCCCACCCAAGCTCCTGCAGCCAAATCTCCTGCATGAAAATTTTAGCTCGAACGATAAACGGTGCTAACCAGCCTGCAGGGTCGAACAATTTGGCAATTTGGGACAGGACTTGGCGTTTTGTAAAGGACGTTTCGATAGCCAACTCTGGCGGGACGAAGAAGAATTCGTCGGAGGTTGC
The DNA here is from genome assembly GCF_000001215.4 of Drosophila melanogaster. Taxonomy (NCBI): domain Eukaryota; kingdom Metazoa; phylum Arthropoda; class Insecta; order Diptera; family Drosophilidae; genus Drosophila; species Drosophila melanogaster. The sequence continues at coordinate 25,362,865 of NT_037436.4, read as the reverse complement.
CTTCCAGCGAATACCGAGGGTTTTGGCAGTACTTTCCGCATCGATCTCGAGAAAATCAGTATTTAAAAGATGGTTGCTCTGAATGGCCGCTAAAACTTCCTTTTGGTTGGATGTCCATTTCCTCAATGGAAATCCGGCGGAATTCAGAGCGTCTCGGAGCTCTTGCACCATGAGCTGAGCTTCTTCCGTAGAGTCCGCTCCGGCTAGAACATCATCCACATACATGAAATTTCGAATGACATTGCTAGCTTTTGGGTGGTTGAGTTCTACGTCAGCTGCTAGCTGCTGCAGTACTCGGATGGCCAGGAAAGGCGCGCAATTGACTCCAAAGGTTACTGTTTTCAATTCGAAATCTCTGATTTCCCCTCTATTGTTACGGTATTCGCTGGAATGGAGTGTGTTTCGGATCTACCCAGATCTGCCGATACATTTTTTCAATATCGGCGCTGAACACGTATCAGAAATAACGCCACTTCAGAATTTGAATTGTCAAGTCGGACTGTAAGACAGGGCCAACATGAAGGATATCATTAAAATTGGTACCATTCGATGAAGGGCTGGAGGCATTGAATACTACAAGGAGTTTAGTAGTTACGCTTTCCGCTTTCTTAAGAACTGAGCCAACGCGAAAGACCTAGAATGCCCTAGCCCGGAACCGATATGTTCTGGGTCGCGAAAAGGCAGAGTAACGACATATTTGCCGCACTCGTTTCTCGTGGTCGTTTGAAGGAAATTCTTCTCGCACATGGAATCGGATTCTTTTACCAACTTTGTTGGTATATTCTCCACCTCCCAAAATTTTGTGAGTAGTTTTTCCAGTGAATTATAGTACGCGTGGGAGATCTGTGTCGAAAAAGAGGAAATTCTGCTTTGGGCTGAGGCAGACACTGGCCCAGTTAGTACCCAGCCGAAAATGGTCTCTTGCCCCAAGAGAGAGCCACAGATGTTGGTTTTTGCTCCACTCAGAAGCACCGAAGGCAGAATGTCGGCTCCGATAAGGACATCTATTTGTGCGCTCTCATAGAATTTTGGATCCGCCAGTGGAAAATCGGGAAGATCCCGAAGGAAATTTTGCGGAATTGGGTAGGAAGGCAGATTTCCGGCTAGTTGAGGGAGGACATAGGCCGTCGTCTCCAACTGCAACGCGGGCCTAGTCGGAGATCGGATGGTGAAACTGCAGAGCTTCTTGGACTGAGCAGCTACTGTTTGGTTTAAGCCCGAGACTTGGGCTTGAACCACCTGGAATGGCAATCTAATTAGATTGAACAGTCGCTCGGTTATGAATGTCGCCTCTGATCCGGAGTCGATCAGGGCGCGTGCCTTAAAGTTAGTGCCAAGATAGGAAATGTTTATTATGGCAGTGCCAAGAAGGATAGCTCTTGAGCCCGTGGCGAAATAATTTTGAACACCGGCTTGCTCATTTGGAACGAAATTGGCCTGATTAGCGGAAATTGGCCTTGCAGGATTTGAAGGGCTTGAATTGCTGGAAAAGTGGTTGTTTCGGTGCAACAACGTGTGATGCCGGCCACGGCAAGTAAAAAAATTGTGCGTGCTTTTGCACTCACGAAGCTGATGTCCCTTTGCAAAGCAGTTTAAGCATAACTGCTTCCGTTTAATGTAGGCTGACCGGTCGTCAACCGACATTTGGAGAAAACGCGGACATACACGGACAGGATGGTTTTCCTTGTTGCACAAGTCGCAACTTTTCGATTTTGGAGCCACTTTCGTCTCATAGGAATTTAGGAATTTCATCGCTTTGGAGTGCGACTGACTTGGTACGGACGGTCTCACATCATCGGTGGCCTCTAGGGTTCGATGACGTTCTGTAAGGAAGGTGTTCAGCTCTCCCCATGTCGGGATGTCGGCTTTCTTATGTAGCGACTGCTCCCATAAGGAGAGAGTTATCTTCGGGAGCTTGGATGAACACAGATATACCAGCAGGCAGTCCCAGTTCTCAGTGTTGATGCCTGACAGTTCTAAGGCAGTCAACCAATCTTGAACAGTACTTTGCAGTACCTTCAAGGCCGCCCCAGATTCCTGTGGTATCGACTGCACATTAAACAGTATTTTCAATTGACTGTTTACCAACAATCGTTTATTTTCGAAACGCTCTATTAGGTTTTCCCACGCAGAGCGGAAACCCTCGTTGGTGAGAGGCGAAATCGAAACTATTTAAATGGAATAACTTTTCAACCGGAGTCAGCCGTGGATTATTGATATAAATGGCTGTGAAAAGATCCCGGAAAGTCGGCCAGCGAAGATAGTCGCCTGCGAAAACTTCTGTATCGCATGGAGGCAACCGACAGCCAGAGGAAATGTAGGCCTGGGGCGCAACGTTTGCGTCTGGGATGGACTGAGACGTGCCCTGCTCGATTTTATCAACGAGCTGGGCAACACACCTTTCATAGACTGAATAGCAATAACTGTATTTAGCCCTGAGAATAGGCATGTTGCTTGCTGCCGCTTCGCCTGCTGACACAAGGCACTCTGAGCAGAGGTCGAATTCCTTTTCAACCTTTTCCCATAGGCTTCGGACTTGGTCGCGACGGACGCTAAGCATCGTGACGGTTGGAGCTGCGGATTCCGGAGTGTTGATCCGAGCCTCAAATTCGCTTAAGCGGTCAGAAACCGAAATGAATTTGGCTAGCGCTAGATCGGAAGCAGCCATATTTTTAGCTGTGCGCTGTACTGTGGCTTTGGATGGAGTAGCACAGTCGTCGGATATCTCCGCAGGCGTTTTCACCGAAATGCTTGGGATTCTTGGGCTCTTGGGCTCTTGTGGTGAAAAAATAGACCTGGGTTTGTCAGCGGACAATTTCTTCTTATCGTCCCCGATGGGCATAATCGAAGAAATACGAAATGGAAGGGAAGCGGTTTTGGAGCCCGGTCACACTTTTGAAAAAGTAGACAGATTCCTCAGACTGCACTTAATAAATTTAAGCTTGCCGCCGTGAAACACAAATTAATATCCAAGCAATACAGGAAAAAATATTTGTCGGGTGGACGACTTGTATTTGGCGGTCGTATTATTTATTTATGGATAATTTTTTTTTGAAAATTTTCAAAAAAAAAAAAAAGATAAATAATTTAATAAATATTGAAACAAGTAACTTTTTCAAAAAAAAAAATAAATAAATTTGGAAATTTACGGAAAAAATTGATGGAAAACAAAACGCCTTTTCCGCGTCGGCACTTGGAATAAATTTTATTTGTGGTTTGGATTTGCCGACGGGAAACAATTTAAACTTTGGTATACGTTTAAAAGGAATGCAGATAATATGCGCAATGTATGTCGGTAATATATGTGGATATAATATATGTTGATGTAATATATGGATGTAGTATATGTAGATGTAATATATGCAATGTAGATGGATGTAGTATATGTTGATGTAATATATATGGATGTAGTATATGTTGATGTAATATATGTAATATATATGGATGTAGTATATGTTGATGTAATATATTTGGAACTGGCCGGTAAATGTTTAATTAATATTTTATTTGGAATGGCCAGATGGTATGTGTTGTTTGTTTCGTTGTTGTATTCTTCGATAGCAAAGCAAATTGTATTAAGTGGACTGCGGAGTTAAAGCCAAAAATGTGTTGCGAAAAGAATTTGGCTTGCGTTGGACACAGTGAAACGAGAACAGAATTTTTGCCACTTTTGGCAGAGCTGTGGACTTAGAAATTTTCACTGAACTTGGCGCAAATTATTTTAACTTTTTCACATTTGGAATTTTGCAGTTTTCGGACTGGATGAATATTTAAATATATTCGGAAATTTGGACTTAGAAAATTTCACGAATGAGGGTGAAAGGAGAACGGTGGGTAATATGGCGGCGATTTGACAATAAATCTTACAGCAAATTGAACGAAATTGGATTTTCGAACCTTTGGCTTCAGACCGGCAATTAAAAGGAATGGAAATTTCGTACTTATCTTATAATTTGTTCGCTGGTGGACAAACTTGAAAATCCAGGTGATCCGACTCGAAGGACCAAAAAATGATGGGTTGTAGGGGGCTGCTGTCCTGTAATTTTTCCATTTTCCATGTGCTGAAAAGAAACACCCGAAGAAAAGCGAACACTAGCCTTTTCATAATAGCGCGGGCGCGACCGGGCGTATGTTTATTCAGCGAAATTAGTTATGACACTGCCGCTTATTCTAATTAGTTAGGCTCTCCCAAGCGCAGCGGAGACTCCTTGGAGACTTTGAGGTGAAGAGCGGTAGAGCGTAAGAGGGAGCGGAGAGCGGGTGACAGTCCAAACCCCGTAACTTGCAGAGTCAGAACATAATACTCTGTAAGGGTCATGCAACTCATAGTTAGAGCTACATTGATTTAAGATAAGGGGTATATAGTTTCTAGTGAATCTACTTTAAACCGAAAAATTAAGCCACGAATAAGCTTACAAATAAAGACCGTTCCAAGAATAGTTCTACGGTTAGCTAGGGACATAAAGTTAATTAAAAGTAGTCTACTGGAATAAGGAGGTAATATACGGTTTGCGTCCCACTTTAGGCGCCGCAAGGCAAAAAGTAAGAAGTTTTTTTTTGGACCGTCAAGAATCGGACGGACTAACGAAATTAATAAGGTTTTAGTCATGTAAGGATCATCAAATTCTTAGACCACCTTTTCATAAAACCAAGCACACCCCTGTCCTTATTGACAATAGTCGAAATATGGTCAAAAATTTTAGTTTAGGGTCCAGAAGAACAACAAGATCATCAAACTCGTGTTATTCTGTCCAAAGGGCAACCATTTAGAGTGTAAGTCGTGCGTATTGGGTTGACACGACAAAATGTCATAACTTTACAATTGAAGCCATTTAGGTTTAGTACGTTATCAAGGCACCACAATTGAAAGCTATCTAGATCGGATTAATAGTCCAAATGGCATGAAATTTCTTTATCAGTTTCAGTTTCAGTAGAGGCTTGCACAATGCTTCCGCACAGAATCTGAGCCAGGGATTCCATCGGGACCTGGCGAATAGACCGGTTTAACACGCTGAAGATCGTTAAGCAGTGAGCTTTCGTTTATAGTGGGGCAAAATATTAGATTCGACTTAGATACCGCATAAGAGTTTGGCTGTTCGGAATGAGGTAAAGTTGAATATGTTGTTTGAAAAAACTTGGCGAATAGATCGGCTATTGCCTGATCCGATGTTACCGTAGTGTTTTCAAAAAATAGCGAGAAAGGGTAAGAACTTGTTTTTCGCTTAGTGCTAACGAAATCATAAAACTGTTTCGGATTCTGTGCAAACTGGAACTTACAACGGTATAAATAATTTTTGTAGCACTGAGCATTAAGCACGGTAAAGTTTAACCGAGCGCTTAAATATTTACAAAGGATAGACTAAGAAGCGGTATTTTTAAATTTGATATAGAGTGTGGACTTTACATTTCTTAGGTGTGTCAACTCTTTATTAAACCAAGGAGGTCTAGAGATTGACGGATAGTACATCGGAACACAAGAGTCAAAAAATGATTTAATTGCGGTATAAAACATATTAATCGCATCCGCCATTATGTTGCAGGAGTAAAGATCGGACCAATTATAGCCAGCTATAAAATTGTTTAGCTTCCGAAAATTTGCCTTGCGAAAACAGCAAATTCGCTTTGTTGACTTCTCTGAATTTACTTTTAATACCGTACCTATGTCGATTACCACCTCGAAAGTAGGATGATATGGATCTTCAGGTTGAGTAAGAGGTGCTACCCTGGACAGAAACACACTTTCAGGACTTGTTACAAAACAAAGATCTAACAGTCGACCAAGAGAGTTTGGAATATAAATAACTTGCGACAACGATAAGTCAATAAAGTCATGTTGTGCTAAGGGAAGAAGGATATTCGATTGTTTTTCTGGGGACCACATTGTGCCAGGTATATTAAAATCACCTAGAACTACCAATTGGTCCTTGTCAGACAGTTTATTTAAGATGGACTGGATAGCGGACAGCTGATTCTGATATTCTGGGAATTGAGAAGATGGCGGAATAAACGAGCAAGGAAGAGTCGGAAAAAGACAGCTTTACACATAAGAATTCCGAGTTACTAGAATCGTCCAAAAGTAACTCCTCCGACGCGAGGGTAGACCTAAACGCAATTAAGACTCAACCTCCCCGTCTGGAGGGACGGTCAAACCTATATATAGTGTACATACCTGGGAAGACTTTGGAGTTAAGTATCTCCGGCTTTAACCAAGTCTCTGTGAACACTATTATATGGGATGCAAAGGAAAGACTATCACAATGCAATTTGGTTAGTTTGCTACGCAAGCCTCTAGCATTTTGATAGGAAATAGTAAGATTCGTTGTTAGTTTTTTTAAGAAGATGAAGAAGGTGAAGAGGCGGATGGTGCAGTGGTCTGGGAAGTTTCATCCCCACGGCCCCCTTTTTCCTATTTTTGATCTTAGCTTCGAACGCTTTTACCACCATACTATCCGGCCAAAAATCACCCGAACATATGGTCGAAAAAAGCTCGTTTGGGACAGTTATCTTGAAAGATGATATGTCCCTAGCGTAAGAGAAGTTAAATTTTTCCACTTTTATCATATCGGCTTTTATTTTGTCTTGTATATAAGACAATACATCAGATAAAGTTTGATCAGGGGAAATCCGAGTACCGAAAATTTGTTTGTTTAGTGGAACCACTGCGAGGGGTTTTGGCCCTGCAGATTGTATTTCTGAAGTGCCAACTTGTGCCGGTAGTCCGGACTCAATGTTCCCTTGTAGTGGTAAACTAATCGAGACAGGTGGAATCACTGGTTGAGAAACCAGTGCAGACAATTCGGAATTTTTAGCAATCACAGGGTCGGACGGACCCTGTCCACAGCGGATTGATCGGATTGCTCCGCATCTTTTTTAGCTGCCAATCTTAGCAACATATGCGGATTTGCTGCGATTGACAGCTGATCAGTTGTGGAGTCCTGTTGATCACTTGCCCGTGGTTGCGTGGCCTTAGGCAGCCTACCACCACCGGTTTTTTTGCGCTTTTGATTCATCTAATAGCTTAAGGCCATTAAACTGTGAATTAGGCGCGGAGAGAAGAGAGAAAGTGAAAACGTCCCACTAACTCGTTGAGGTATACGGAATACAATCAAGAAAATTCAGTTTGTACGAAACGAAAAAAAGTGAAAGGGAAAACGTCCCACTAACTCGTTGAGGTATACGGAATACAATCAAGAAAATTCAGTTTGTATATAAACGATCAAGAAAATTCAGTTTGTTTATAAACGAGTGTCCGATGACCAATCGTTCACATAGTAACGGGAATAGCTCATCAACAGGGTATTGACTCCCAAAATATGAGAAATATGGAAATATGACTCCTAGTTGGGAACACTTGGCCCATGAGACCGATGACCGTGGTAGCTCAGAAAATGCTCTAAGTCAGTAAAAGAGGACCTCCGCCCTTAAATTAAAAATATGCGAGATTAACCCTTTATAATATAAACCAACTAAGTGCCGACTGACCTTCTTATTTAACGTGAATAACGTGTGTGCTTTTTGGACGACGCTTTCATCTAGCCCAAAAAAAGCATGAGCGCAGATAGAATGCTTACTCATTTAGGGGTGCAGTGCGGATATATCGTTTGTTTGTCGATCCAGTACAGAGGGGGTGGGGAAACTGACCGGAAAACGTGAAGTCGACGTCGCCGACGTACTAGGCTGTTCGAGCCTGTTCGCTTGTGAGGCTTAAGTTCAGGGAAATAGGAAAACTGTTGTGGATACCGAACGGATCGGTCAAACAGCCTGATTTTCCGACGACTGGCGGGAGGTAATTTTCAGACGTGCACTGTCCTAAGTGAGGCAGTTCACGGATATGATCTAGCAAAAGCCTACTAACATAAGGAACCAATGCTGCAGGTGGGCCATTCCCGCATGGGACCTTGTACAGGCTCCTTAAGAAAATGTCATATACAGTCTTAGGGGGGTAAGTGCCTGTATAAAGCTCACGAGAAAAAGAAGCCAATGGCCAATGGGCCAGTAACCCTAATAGGTTCATTAGTAAAAGTTCCCTAAGGAGTGGAAGACGGAGGCATGTTAGCAGGATGCAGCCATGTCCGGGCAACGACCAACATCTCCTTAAATGCTTAAATTCCGGACGTGTTTTAAAATGAGTTATTAATTGCACAGCAGCACCCCCAACCTTTTTACCTTGGTATCAGCATACAAGCAGAACATTTAAAATAACTCCCTGAAGAAATAAGCCAAAACACCTAAATGAAGGGGGAAAAAAAAGTGTTATACCAACCACCCATCGGGAGAGAAGTGCTAGCGCGGGTGACACCCTCTGAGTATATGACGAACTGAGTCTCGAAATCTTGGAAAACCAGCCACAGGATGTAGGACACATGACAGACCAGATGGACTACACAATGGAAGATCAGTCATAGGAGTAGAACTACCAATAGGTCCTCCTAGGGTTCGCTCCAGCACCACGCATGATCAGAAGACCACTACAAAGTAGAGAGGAGCAATTTGAGCTGAACGCATAAATAAAGGTTCTGAAGAAAAAAGTGGAGGAGTTACAAGCTGGACAGAACTTTTCGGAGCACCCAAGACTAGTACCTACACACGCACTTAATCGACACCCTACGGATAGTTTTCTACGGCATCAAGAAACAAGTGTGCCCAGATGGCTTTTACAGCATGATGCATCGATTGATAGAGCCCAGACAAACGGAGACACCTTAGCTAATATCTTAACAATTCGTTGCAGCGGAAACCAGTCATCAATTTCACTCCGAATTAGACTGGTGTCCTACATTTCAAGCTCCAGTACAAAATGGGGTTCGGCTAAATAAATTAAACTTAAATTTGCGGAACCGGCTGCGGTACGACCGTAGAAAGATTTATATTCCATGTGGAAAGGTTACAGAATTATATGGTTTAGGTCGACAACAAGTTTTCATAGAATTCCATAGCCAACTGGTGGGCGCAGCTCGCAAATGGTATTTGCAACTAATCGATCTGAAGATTACGATTTTGAGAGGCACGAGTCCAACAGAGCTACGACGTGATGCAGAAACCCTTTTCACGATATGGTTGGCTATGTGAGTGGTACGGAGTGGATTTCTACCCCCAGCACCCCGAAAACAAGAATCCATACATGTCTCAATTCCATGCGGTCACTTGTCGTTTTTGCCGAAGTCCTGGTAATAGTAACGACACTATCCTGGCAATACCGGGGAAACCAGGCGGACCGCGAACTCATCATACCCGTAAATGTCCTCAACCTCAAGCAGTTTTACCACCATAAAAGACTCTTGAACAACGCTAACATTGGCCGAGAGCGGACGGTACCGCACAAGGTGCCGAAAAACAAAGACACTGTATGAAAACAGAACCAAAAATCGACGCCGTAGACAGAAAACACTAGACATTTGGGTTAGCGTACAACATGACAACCGTTCCTTACCAAAACTAGGGCTGATGGAGAATAAATACTAACACTGTTGGATACCGGTGTCAGTGCGAATCGTATTGGCAAAGGGGCAGAAACAGACTACCTTGATGACCTACTGGTCTGCTCCCCTACTTTTGAAGAGCACATATGATGCTAAACCAGGTGAGTGATAGCCTACAACGTGCGAAACTTACAAGCAACAAGAGTAAGTTTTGGTATAGTCGGGCCAATTATCTGATGTACGTTGTAGGAGGCAGATGCATCCGCACGGATGATGCAAAAATACGGTTCAAAGGTTTCTAAAAAGTAGGTTTCTAAAGAACAACATGGTATCGGCAGCTGTGCTGGTCAGCCCTGACTTCAAAAGGCCATTTATCATTCAATGCGACGCATCTACCGCTGGAGTGAGAGGAGTCTTGTTATAGAAAGATGACGCCGGCGGTGAACACACAATCGAATACATGTCCGCTAAGCTAAACAAGGCACAGAGGAATTACAGCATAGATGAACTGAAAGATCTGTAAAGGAGACTAGCGCGATGAAGCCTCAATATACAGCCCTTTGACTTCACCATAGAACACCATAGAATCTCTGATGCTCTGTCTAAAGTCCATATGGATGAAGTACAGAAGGCTGACGCCATCGCGCCAGACATCCACATCCACCTTAAACCCACCTTCTTCCAATCCTCGGAATACCTTGAACTAATTCAGGCCGCCGAATCCAACGCCGATAAGTACCCGCATATTCAGACATCAGAAGGGTATGTTTACAAAAGAATAGGTCTTCGCCAGTATGAATCCCAAATCCTTCGTAGTGGCTTTCATGAATGCGGATGATCACCCACGGCTCTGCTTACGCGATTTTAATAAAGTTAGGAGGCATACGATTCGCACACGCCGAGTTAAGCCTAACGGATAAAATGCAAATAAAATTTTTAAATGGGCAAGTCGTCTATTGGAAGAGGGGGACAGAGGGGTGTAATGCCAAGCTCGTTCCACATCGCGTGCGCCGCGTTATTTTGCAACGTAAAGGTAAAGCGTTATATGAGCTGGGCAGTGCTCAGGGCAAAAGTGTCGGAGTATTCCACGCAAAAGATTATTATGTAGCCTGAAAATCTGAAGTCGTGCTCAGAAAATCCCTAATATATAGGACTGGTCGGACATTAGAAGAACACCGAGCGTCAAACGGACAACCATATAAACCCTAAATCATGTCGACCATCAAGGAGACTGCGAGGCAGTCCAATCTGGTCCGGACGCAATTCCAGAAAGTAACCTCGCACTGGACTCCGCGTGGGAGAGCATCGGAGGATTACAGCGTAGTGTGGAACAAGGAGAAGAAGTTTTTCTTCTTTAAGAGGTTTAAGGTTTAAGAGCTTCACATCCGACTACTGGGGTTAGTGATGAAAGGCTCCTCCCGACCGACGGCTCCGGCTGGAACTTGCCACAACATAGTGAATGATTGGCGCTTCGCAGACCAGCTCCGCCGGTCTATTAGTGCCCTGGACAGGTGCGATTAATTTGCCGGGAGGAATACATCCTGCTGCTACAGCGAGGAATATACTTAGAAACAAGAGACTCCTATAGTCGAGTTCCCCGACTATCAAATGCCGGATACTTAGCTACTGAAAAAAAAATATTTTAAAATTGTTTAAAAATGTGAGCGTGGCAGATTTGGGTGGTTTTAGGGCGTTAGAGTGGGCGTTGTATAAAGTTACTTAGATAGTGTGAATATCGATAGATATTGGGGAATAAAATTAGGAAAAATTTTAAAAATGTTTAAAAATGTGGGCGTGGCAGATTTGGGCGGTTTTAGGGCGTTAGAGTGAGCGAGGCCAATTTTTTCAATTCAAATCGATAAAAATTTTTTAGACTAATAAAATTTAAAAAAAAAAAATAATGAAATGTTTTTCAAGAATTTCGGCGTGGCAGTTTTGGGCGGTTTTGGGGCGTTAGAGTGGGCGTTTTTTTTGGAAAATCGCTAAAAATTTCAAGACTAATAAAATGTTGAAAAACAATTGAACAATAAATATTGTTCATATTTATCAAAAATGTGTGCGTGGCATTTTTTTGCGGTTTGTGGGTGTCGCAGCATAGGTTGACAAACTTGCACTGCGTTTTTGTCTCTATAATCTGTATGCTTAATATCAACATTTTAGCTTTTATTGTTCCTGAGATCTCGACGTTCATACAGACAGACGGACATGGCTAGATCGACTCGCCTATTGATCCTGATCAAGAATATGTATACTTTATATAGTCGGAAACGCTTCCTTCTGCCTGTTACATACTTTTCAATGAATCTAGTAGAGTTCAGCTCATGGAAGAAGGGAGTAGACCGTATTTTGGAAATAATAAATTGGAAATAATAAAATTGTAGGACGTGCGGACATGGCACTAGAATCCTATAATACCCCATTGAACTGCCTAGCGACCTTAGAATATCAAATGACAATGCTCGTACAACGTGCTAGCCAATCGGTGAAAGAATTCCATCAAGCAGTCTACAAGCATCTATCCCCAATCCTTAACAAGATCGGGATTAGGAAGGGAAGCAGAAACGTTATTGACAAAAATGTAGAGAGATAATGCTTTAGCTTTACTGGAAATCAAAGAACCTGCAGACTTACCCTCTGTGAAGTCGGCAGTCAAAATGCACTCGGTGTTTTTCCCGTGTGTCATTAAGGTCTTGAACCTTTTATGTTTATATTCACGGAGGAGAATCTTAGAATCTTAGTAAGCCCCGTACTCTGTGTTGACCAACACCACAGAAGGGTTCGGGCCCAATTAGAGGGTTCTCTGCCCCTTTCCTGGCTAGGTTGCCCGGTAGCTCATTTCCCGGGATGTTGTTGTGTCCCGGGACCCACCTTATTGTGAGTTTGTTGACAGCTCCTAGTTTGTCTAAGGCTGTCCTCACTTTATTTACTAACTTAGATATTATCTTAGCTTTGCTGAGCGCCTTTATGGCTTGACTATCAGACAGTATAGCAATGTTCTTGCCATGATAGTTCCTTTGCAAATTAAACTCCGCTCAGAGTCCAATTGCACAGACTTCAGCTTGAAAAATGCTGGTGTATCACCATTTCAACCTTGGGCCTACAACCCCCAGCCCACTTCCCTCGTCCCTCGTGAGGGATCCCTCTGTATACCACTTTATTATTTGTGGTTTCATAGGGTGTACTTTCCCCAGGGTTGTCCGACTCTTTTTATTACTGACATCTCATTACTGAGATCTCATCCCTTGGTTGCATTAGCGAAGGATTATCCCTTTTTAGGCTTTCAGCATCCTTACTTGTGAGGTTGCAGTCATTTCCTACTCCCTCAATTCTTTTTAGGGTGGCTTTCCGTTTCATTTCAATGACGATATGAAGCGGCGTCACCTTCATTAGTACCTCTTGGGCTGCAGTGGGACAGGTACGCATTGCTCCTGTCATGCATACGCAGGCCATTCTCTGCATCTTATGGAGTTTCACCTTAGTGGTGCTAAGGCGTGCTCCATCACCACAGGCTATTACCCCAAAGGCTTCATGGGAGGTAATGCACCCTGTATGTCTAAGAAGGCACATAACGCCTCTTCCTTATGAGTAAGTGAATCCTCAATAAGGCTTTTCAGGTGACACAGGGCAGTATCAGTTGATCGGCCCGCCCTGCAGGTATGCTGCGTCCGTTGGAGCGGATGCTCCACAAGCAGAGTGCTTCTAATGCTGATATCCACTAGCTTTTCCACCGTTTTTAGCAAAAACGATGTCAAGCTGATGGGTCTGAACGACTTCGGATCAGTGATGTCCTTTCAAGCTTTCGGAATGAAGACCACTTTTGCTATACTCCAGGCAGTAGGTATATGTCCTAAAGCTAGGCTGCTGATTAGTATTTTGCTGATCGCTACTGCGAGCTGATTTAGCGCTCGTTGTAGCAGCATTGGCTGAATGCCATCTGGACCAGGAGATTTGTAGGGTTGGAATGTACCAATTGCCCATCTGAATCTCTCCGTTGTTACTATTGATTTTGCTTTGGCCTAATCAAGAATACGCGGTCTACTTTGTGCCGTTATCAGGGTATTCCCATCCGTTTGATGCGTGCTTCCCGGAAAGTGAGTTGCCAGTAGTAGCTCAAGTTTCTCCTTACTTCCTATAGTATAGGAGTTATCCTCCGGCCGTAGTGCCTGATTTGATTCTGGCCCTCCTTTGGGGATGGCTCTGTGAAGTCTAGCGCCTTTACATTTGCTTACTATTGCCTCACAGAAGGTTCTATAATTCCTTCGTTTGGCTTTCCTAATCTCATGGTATATATGGTCAGTTCCGGTAGGCATCCCAGTTCCCTTTTTTTTCTGTGTTAAAGAGACGCCTGGTCGCTTTCCGTAACTTCTGCAATTGGTCGTTCCACCATGGAGCATCTTTATCCCTCTTGGCTCGGCCAAGGGGGCAGTTTTCTCTGAACGCGTTAGTAAGAGTGGTACGGAGTTTCCCGGTTACCCTAGTAACTATATCGTATTCCTGGGATTGCGCTTACGCTCGCTATATTCTAAATTTAGCCCTATGTTAAAACGAATAATTCTGTGATCTGACATTGACTCCTCAGGAGATACGTGCCAGTCGTTTATATGCGAAGCAACTGATCTGCTGGAAAGTGTAATGTCCAGAACCTCAGATCTTACCCTAGTAACAAATGTCGGAACATTGACGACATTTAGGATTTCTAGATTGTTATTCAAGATAAATTCTAGGAGTGACTCACCTCTTTGGTTCACGTCGCTGCTTCCCCATATCACGTGATGTGCATTTGCATCACATCCAATGATGATGGGTGAGTGCATCCTCGTACAATGATCAGCTAGTGCAAAGTATGCCGATGCCACCACAGTCTTCTTGGCTGCTCCAAGAAGATCGGTACACAGTCCCGCGTGAGAAATTCTGTAAGTATATAATAAGTAATTACATGCCAGGATACAGGCTCTAGGGCTAGAAGCTCGTTGATCCCAAATTACCTTGGCGTTTTTCACGTACAGCCCTTTTATTCCCTGGTTATACCAGGGCTAGCCCAAAATGTTGTTTGGTGAACATCCTTGCCAGCACGGCCGAGGCCGCCTTGGCGCGATGGTTGTGCACCTGAGCTATCCCTGTACTCCCGACCATTAAATGATCGGCTCCATCGTCGGCGTTGCTGATCTGGAGATATAGCTTATTCCTTACTCAGCAGGTCTAGTTCCATGCCTAACTCCTGAGAGCATATCGGGGTCTGATTCCCCATCTCGATGACTGTCGCATCGAGATCCTCATCATCTGTCAGATCCTCTCTGGATTCGGAGAGCTTACTGGGCTTCTCCTCTTCCGCAGAGACTGGTGGATTTCGAAGAGTCTCGACCCGTCTTGTGCCGGCTTGGATCGCCTTGGCCTTCTTTAGACCACAAACTGAGATGTCTCCAAACCTGAAGCTCAGCTTGTGTTCGCTAGAAATAATTTTAACACAAGGCTGAGGAGCGAGCCACCACTCTCATTCTTCCTTGACATAAGACGCCAGGTCTCAGTGTCAAAGTCATTTTGTTTTTTGATCAATTCCATGATCCACTTTGTTGTCTTGTCTACTGTCCTGGGGCAGAAGATGGTGATGTTGTGTGACAATGGCAAGTCGTCGCCCATCTTTACCTCCAATGAGACACCGCTCCAATTACTTAGCCACTTAGCAGTGGGTGCGTTGCGGCAATCCACTATCAGGTGGCCCACCCTGAAGTGGATTCCTTCAAACTTAATTGGAGAATCGCAACCGGAAAGGACTATCTCTTCCAGTAGTGCGTCCTCGAGCTGCGAGAGGTTCTCACTGCTAAGGACGACTTTGGGGTACCCCTCTGGTACGACCGCAACTTTAATGGCCCCAGTTACGGCCGCATATGATGGCTTGCGTACCTCAGTTGCCTTTGCAGCCCTTGAGGTACTTGGCCCATCAAAAGGAGCACCTTCTGCCTCTTAGGTGTTTCCGTCGGAGGCCCAAGTTGGCCCCCTTTGAAGCAGAGTTGGGCCTTTGCTGTAGTGGCTGCTGTGTCTTGGCCAGAGATAACGAAGATACCACTTCGTTCTGGCCTTGCTCAGCCCCTCCCGGCCCCCAGGCTATGCAAGTTGCGGTAATGGATTTTTAGCCCGTCCCGCTTGGACCACAGTCGAGTGATTCGGTGCGTTTGCCCGTTTCTTCCCTTCCGCAACTGGGCGTGCTAGTGCCGTTGGCACACTCCGATTAGTAGCATTTTTTGGTGTTACCACCGAAGTTGGCAGAGAAATAAACGGTCCACCTGGGCAGAGATCCGCAGTACCCGGGTAAGGCGGGTCACTTGCCACTTGCCCGGACTCTCCGTTAGCGACTGGGCTAGTTGTTTCCCGGGACCTCAGCCTGGCAGACTCTCGGCACGGGTCGAATGACACCTTAGTCCGGCACGGAGATGTGGAAATTTTTTAGAGTTACCAGCTCCAGCCCAACTACGATTAGCCAGCACTCTTAGCAGAGACATGACCTAACTTAGAGCCTGTTTCCAGCCGCCCTCGCGTGGAGAGTGTAGTTGCACTTCCAGTAGGGTGTCACAATTACGGCGCGTACCACCGTTGGTGGCGCGTTGATCCTCTTGTAATACCTACTGGCGTGGTGGCCATTGCCTTAAATTAGAATACCAAAACTTGAGAGCAAAGCATGCAACAACAAATAAATTAAGGAACCAGAAATGAAAGCCCGTCCTCCTCGCAGGACACAATTTATAAATAGACAAATCCCACTCCCAAGAATTCAATATTACCAATTCGATTAGCAACCGCCGAGTCGATAAATATATGAACAAGCTATCGCAGAGTACGAGGACTATAACAACGTTGACGACAACTTGGACGACTACGTAGATCAGATGTCGTCTGACATAGTGCGACGCTGACAATAGTGCTTACGACTTTTATGATAACGCATCTTTGAAGTTTTTAAAAGAAGGAAAGAAGGATGAGGAATGACAAATTCATTAGAATACTTATTGATGCCGGCAAAAAACGAAACTATACCCAACCAAAATGGTTGATAACCCAATGCAGAAATCATAATTCAACTCTGTTTCACAAGATCACAAGGTCACAAGGAATGAAACTGAAGTAAACAAACAAAAAAAGAAGTTCTAGAGGATAGAATAGTTTGACTTTCTAGGTCCCCTACAATTCACCAGTGTGGATTGTACCCAAGAATGAAGACGCTTCAGGTGTCAACTCAACAAAATAACCATTGCAAATAAATACTCCATTACTGAGATAATCGAGGTACTTTCCCAGCTAAAGGACAATAAAATATTCCCTGTTTTAGATTTGAAAAGTGGATTCCATTAAATCCCTATGAAAAATAGGGACATTGAAAATATTGCCTCCTCCGTAAAACTCATTCAATGGCCAAACGAAATAATCCTACTGACGCTCTTCGGCATTACTCTGATTACCATTCTGGGCCTGCACATCTATAGTCAAAGAAAGAGAAGCATAACCTTGCAGCTGGGACCATCAACGGGAATGAACACAAAACTTACGATCATCGCACCATCAACTTCAGAGCGATCATTGAGGCACAACATCAGCTAACTCAGTTCAACAACATTCCCTACATTCCCAATATGCAAGCTCAGCGTCTGCATAATTTCCTGCACACGCCGAGCTACCAAGCGGAGAAGAATGTGTTTGGCATTTGTTTCCGCTGCCAACAGCGCTTGTGATTTCAAGAAGACTGCAGTTCATCTTGGCCTATTGGAAATAGCAAAGTACAGCTAAAGACTCGTAGCTTATTAAGAGCAGAATATGGAGTTTAGTTGCTAATTGGATTTCAATAAATAAAGACGTTGTTCTCACTTAAATTTGTAATCTTTCTTAAGAGTATGTCAAAGCCATACGTTTGGACGCCTGATAAGAAGAGAAAGAGAAATCAAATCATATTACTTAAGGTGAACGAGTCTCTTTTGCGGAGTCATTCAGGCGTCAATTTCTTTAAGCCTGTTACGAACACCCTATTTGTAAAATCATAGGACTTTGAAGATTAAAACATAAAACCAGTCAGAATCTAAAACAAGGGAAATGGTACAACCATCTCGTTGAGTCATACGAATTACAATTAAGAAAATGCAGTTCGTCTATAAGCGAGTGTCAGATGATCAGTCCAATGACCGCAATCGTTCACATGGAAGTTGTACTCCAGTAACGGGAATCGACTCACAAAAATAGGAAAATTAAAATTATATAGCCTATGAGTCAATTTCGGGAGAAGAAAATCGCAGGATTCCACTGGAAGGATGTGCGGCCAGAAAAAAAAACTACTCGTAAAGGAAAACCCACTCCTTCAAGCCAACTAGACAGGAAGTCAAAAAGAAATATCCATGATGTCTTAAGATGGGCGGCAAGGAGTCCAAGGTCACTGACAGTAAAGCCAATGGGATCAACACCGTGGAAGTACTCGACTACGAAGACGACTTCCTAGGCATACAGCATACCCTTGATTTCATCGCGGTACTGTTGGGGTTTTTGGCAATATTCAAATTCGTCAGTATCGACAAGCGATCTGTGCAGCGGAGTCGTGCCCCTCACCATACACGGGAAAGGCTTGTATACAGCATTCCGCAATCTTAATAATCTAGAGATTATTGACTAAGCTCGCATAGCTTAAAAGAGCAGTGCAGTGACAATAAAAATAAAATTAACTTACATACGCAAATATCAGCAAAACATAATAATTTCAACAAAAACTCGTCAAACCAAGTTCTGGACCGAAGTCATTTGAGATCCAGATAGTGGTGCTGTGGGGAAACTTACATACCACCCTACACAAATATATATATACCCTAAAAGATATAAATAATTATAGTGTGTATTTTTTTTATGTGTATACAGTATCCAGCAACACCCAGGACTTAATGCGTCGAAATCTCATCGCTCACAATTAAAGTGTGGTAAGTTTGGCGGCACATAGTTCCATGTTTCTTCATATTTCATCTATTGTTATATATACAAAAATAATTACACATATAATCTCGTGCTAGCCTTGTTTATATTTTCTGCCGATAAATGTATATTCGTAATAATGTTAACCAAAGGGTGTAGAAGATAGCAAATAAATGATAATATATTTTTTTTATAAATAAAGATAAATTTTTTCATTCACAAAGAAAAGCGCCCTCAGAGAGTGCGTGAAAAAACCAACAAATTTTATTGACGTCGATTGTTGTCAACTTCTTAAAGCTTTTGTATACGAGCCCTTAATTTCTTGTCAGTAGCCATCTATATAATATGATATTAATCAATAGCATTCAATAGCAAAAGGCGTGCTGACGCGAAAAGCGGAAGTCAGAAACGATAACACGATAAGTCTGGACGCGGACGCGTAAAGAATAGGGAATATCTCCGAAATATTGCCCGATCATTTTACGATCAAGCGACAGCATTTCTTGTGGGGCAGTGAGGACGCTGTCTGAGGAACGATACGAATATAATCATTTTTACAGGCACTTCAAATATTTATTCTCGTTATGTTGGAGAGGTAAGGGGTTTACCAAGATCCTTCGATCCAAATACAACGAACTTACGCTGGCAACCTGGTGCCTGAACATCGGAAGCCTTATCCAAGAAACAGGCACTAATACGCCGACGAAACAGAAACAACAGCAAGGAAAAATCGCAAGCTGTTCCTAATTTTATCGTACCGTCTGATCGAGTGCTAAACAACGATTTCTTGGATTATCATGATATTTTCGAAAATTTGTTGTCAGACCTATTGTGGAAAGATGTGAAATTTGAATTTAGAGAGTTGCATTCGAGCAGTTTAAAGCAGCTTTGATCAGTAAATCAGTTTTGAAACTGTATGATACGAAGTTGGGTACGGAGATACATACGGATTATTGAAATTATTTATGGATTATTTGAAATTATTTACACAGGAGTCAGGAGGCTAGAAATAATATAGTTAGAGAACAGGAGATCTTTCAATCAGAAGATAACGGTCGAAGAGCAGTACAATCGCAACTTTTGGAATCCTGACAAACGCAAATAGAAGGCACCGAATACATGCAATTCGAAGCGATTTTATCAAAAAATCTTTTAGTAATAGTAGACACAACAATCACAAAGGATGGTACAAAACCGAGAGCAGGACCGAAGTTCATGAGTCGAGTTGTTGAACAAATTTCAGAGCTTGTTTATGGTATCCGTAAGGCTACCTTGACGTAGAGTTGTCCCATTTTAAACATTCTTAGCGAAATGTTTTAGAACGTATGATAGAAATGTACAAGCCGAAAAGAAACTTTAATTATCCGGTCAAGATGATAATCAGCATGGTCGACGTATTGATTCGCTGAGCAGAAGGTAGTAAAGGAGCAGGTTCAGGAGTGGCTTGACCAAAAGACTATTATGCCCAGCACTTCGGAGGACGCTTCAGGACCTTATCGTACTTGTGTTGAAATAGTTATATGATAAATTAGTGAGACACAACTTTCTAATGGTTCAGATTGACAACGAAATTGAGAAATTACAAGGAGGGACAATTTTCTCAAAAGTACGCCAAACTCATTGATGTTTGAAATCACTCACACACGTATCGCAAAATATTTATAATTTAATAATTAAATCTCACATAAAAAAAATTAAAAACAGGAAAGCCCCCGGATATGATTTCATCGAAGAAAAAATTCTTAAAGAACTACCGGACGCATTAATCACCTATATTAGAAACTTGTTTAACGGAATCCTTCGATTGCACTACTTTCCCAT